>NC_136496.1:84636239-84676239 GCF_053919585.1 Euprymna scolopes
TCAGCTATAATCGAAACCGAACCAAAATTATGAAGAATCCTTAGTAAAATTATTTATTAAAAAAATTAAATGACTTAAGTGTCATCAGCTATAATCGAAACCGAAACTAAAACTTATGAAGAATTCTTGGTAAAATTATTTATCACAAGAAATGGAAGTGCATAACGATTATACAACATGAAAGTAAGCGTGACACAGAAAATACCACACACACCTATCGTATTAATATATAGATGTCTCTCTTTCGAGAACCATTTAAACTAATTTTTGATGCAAGTCTTCGAGATAATATCCGTTTGTTTCTTTGGCTTTTAATGTTTTACGTTTTATTTTTCGCTTAATGTACCCCCACAAACAAAACCAGAGTGATTTTCACTTTCACGGTCAGCTCTTGTAAGAGCTTGGAATTATTGAACTTGCCGTGGGTGGGTAGGAGAGAAGTATAACATGCTCCCGTGTACATGACGTGTACATGACGTGTACATGACGTTGGACCGTTTTTCTGTTTCCAACTGCTCATACTTTTCCCGATGAACTCAATTATATTTCCAGCCATCCCTAACCTTTTCAACGTCCTTTCAACCTATTAATGCGGCACCACACCAGAAGCTTTCTTTTAATCTATCCAAGCTACATTCAAGTTTGTTTTTCTCTACTTTTTAAAAGTAAATTTATTCATCAATAGTTGGTCTTTTGTTCCCAAACCGCTTTTTCATCTTTCATTTTTGGTTGACTCGTAATGAACCATTTACTTCAAAATAGTTATAAGCTCTAGAACTGTTTATCTATGTCACGTCTTCCAAAATCCGTGTCAGTATCTTTTAAAGCATGTTCAAGCAAGCAATTAGTCTATAATTTGGAACATCTGGCCCTTTAGCAGGATCTTTCATTATTAAAATAGTTGTTCCCACTACAAGCCATTCTGCCATCTGGCAAAATCTTACACGGAAATCAGGAGAAACAGTAAGCCTCTCAGAATCCATGAATTCCATCAAGTTCAGGTCTTTTCCACTAAGGCATGAGCTTCATTTGTTTTCTCAAATCGTAAACAAAAATTCGGGTATCCTCTTGTTTATGCCCTTCCAGTATTCCATTCACTTTAGCGACCCATTCAGCATCAACCTTGTGGGTAGTCTCTCCTGGCCATGTACTTGACCAAAGCTTTGTAGCTTCTTAAGGGTTAGGGTTAGGGTGACGATCCAACGTTTACGTTTCACCTCCTTCTAGATTTCTTATAAACCTTGACTGGTTTGTTTTGAATTAATAACATAATATGTTATTATACTTCCGAACAAAACTTCTTTCTTAGAACTGCACGCCTGTGTAACTCTGTTCCGTCTGCCTGCTTCCCACCTTACTACAACTTGGATGTGTTCAAGTCCAACGTTAACAAATTCCTAATGAACCGCCCCCTTAAGTAAACACTTCATCAAATCTCCACACTAACGTATTGTACTTGCAATAACCCTTATCCCTGAGTGGCTTCCGGGCCTTGATAAGTGGTGACCACTGTTTAAAAGAAAAAAAAAGAATCTCGAAATATTTTGCCATGATCTGCTGTTTTATCTCTTCCATAGTGGTATTAAACTCCTTAAATTTCAGTTTTGATTAGTGGGGCAGATTGTGGATACAATCTTTCACTTGGTGCTTGTATCACTAAGTGAAAGATTCTTATGGAATATTGAGATAACCTGCTCCACTATATCGTCTATCTAGTTCTTTTTTCTTTGCTTGAATTTTTCTACTGTCCTTTGAATCATGCATGAATTCGACCTAGATATTTTCTTAATCTCTTCAGGTCACCTTTTATTCTCCTTCTGCAATATGGTTCTTTTTTTCTGTTTCGTGTTTCGTTCTTTCTCCATCTACCATCTCCCCAACCAATACAGCTCCTGCTTGCAAAATGTCTCTGATTCGAGCAAACTCGATACTGCAGTGACAGAAATGCTTCCCGTTAGAACTTCTGATTCGAAGGGACAGAGTCCTGCACGAAATCCGTAGCCCGCCCCAGATTTAAATCATTTGATTTTGTATTCATCATAAGAATAGATTGTATTTGTGAAGGTTCCTTCCCAGTTATTTTTATAAGGTCACCATCTCTATACGACTGTCAATCAAGGCTAAAGTGTGCATCACCACAACCAGCGAGAGTAAGAAGAAGGGCTGTTAACTGAAAAATGCCTGCAGGCAATGTAGGTAAGATTTGTCAGACTGCCAAACTTTCAATACTATATGAGGACCATTTGATAAAGAGCAATAAAACATTTTTAAAAAGAACAAGGAACACAGTTCGATTAATACTTAAACTGAACTTTATTCAATATAAAATATAAATATTACCTCTGTAAAATTTAGTAATTTTAAAGCAATATACAATTTAATACTGATAAAACTAAATTATGAATTAAGGAAACAAACAATTAAAAAACATTAAACACAAACGATGTATAATTTTAAAAGTGAAACAATAATTTAAATAAAAACAAACAATAAAAGTTACTACTGCAAAAATATTTTTTAATTTAATTTAGAGAAAAATCACGAGTTGAATGTTATTTTTTGCAACTTTACAGAGGAGGATTGATAATATAGATATTATCTATGTAAAATTAAGTAATTTTAAAACAATATACAATTTAATACTGATAAAACTGAATTATGAACAAACAATAAAAAAACATATTAAACACAACCGATAAATTATTTTAACAAACGATATTTGTTTTCATTCTAATATCCTTGACACCACTTTGGTTTGGAAGTAAATAAAAAACTAAGTTAAAACACAGTTGTCTTTGGTAACATGTATCTTCGGCACAGGATCACAGTGTAGTATCTGTTCTGATGCTACACTTCATTTGTTCTGTCCTCGGTCAGTGGAGGAGAAATCCATCATGATTGAGACAATTTTAATTTTATTTGTGTTCCTATCCAGAGTGCTCCTTTTGGGGAACTAGATTTTCCCACATTAAAAACCGATCTTGTGTCTAACTGTGCCCTCGTGGGGAGGCAAGTAAATAAATAAAAAAAAGATTTTTTTACAAATATTCTCATGCAAAAATTATTTGTTTATAATTCTAAAAAGAAACAATCAATTTTAATATATAACGTTCAGTCAGTGCTAATTTTCTTAATAGCCACGTGGTGAATAATTTTCAAACCTACTTTAGAAAAAAATATAGAACTTTAAAATATTTGGAAATACACAATGAAAGGTTTTATTTATTATTAAAAGGACATTTTGTACAATTATTCTCATGTAAAAATTATTTTTTTTATAATTTTAAAAACTAAAACAAAATTAAATAAAATTTTCAATTTTCCTGATAGATTTTTGGTCTTATAAGAAAATAAGCAGTTAAATATCAACAAAATATTTGCTGTTATAGCAATAACTAGTATTGTTTCTTTAATTTATACTAACAATGTTATCAAACATTATGAAAGTACTTGAATGTAGCTCTAATTAAATACACGTTTAATTATTAACAAATAATATTACTTACTTTAACATATTTGGTTGGAATAAAAAATTCTCTTCTAATGGCACGTATCACAATTGAGACTTGCTCCGTCTCTTTAGTAAAAGATAATATATGTACTTTGGAGTTTTCTGGATAGTTTCCCTGGCAATTTGGAACAACGCAAGAAAAAACAATGTTAGTCAGCAAACTGAAAACTAGATGAAACTGCTGCTGATAAGGAGTCGTTAGCCTAGACCATATACCAACAAGTGGATCTGATAATGACGTCACGCTATCATGTGCATCAGCCTTCTTTACTCTCGGTAGCCACGGCTTCACCTGCCCGTAGAACTTGGTTAGCTCTGACGGTCGTTAAGCCGGTATTTCCTTACCATGGGGCTTGTGTTTATGGTTGCAACTAATTAGTATTTTTAGATTGATTAGAAAGATTGTCAGCCAAGATCCAGAGCTCTTTCTACCCAAATACGACATAAACGCCAATATCCTCGACGATGCACACATGTAAACATATTTATACATAAATAAATGCAAAAAAATCCAACGCATATGATATACTTGTCGAGGAACAATTGTTTCTGTCCTTGGTATATAGTCAAACGGCATAACCGTTATTAATATTGTTGGTTCACAAGGAGCTTTCACACGGGTTCTCACAGATCTCTCTTTGAGACCAACCTGTAGCGTTCCCTGGAAGCTGAGTGACAAAAAGTCTCCTTAGATGTCCTGTACTCTCCACCTATTTCGATAACATTTGCAAATAAATTTGCATTATCCCAAGAGCGTCTTTCCATTGATTTCTCACTGGTAGCGGTCCTTGGTCTCCACTGTTATTTGAGTGGCAATAAGCCTCCTAAAGTTCCCAGTTAATTTCACACTTGTCCTGCACTGGTCTGGTCAGCGCTCTCTCATTGGTATTTCCATCCTGATTGACCCTTCTCGGCTATTTGGCTTCACTCTTTTTGGAGGGGCAATGATGGGGCAATCGGAGCGATGGTATAGCAGACTTTTAGATATGCAGCTTCAATGTTCTTGTTTCCATGTAACTCTTCATCTTTGGCCTTTGCAGCAAATGTGTATTAGTCTCCGCATTCAAGAGTTTTCCGTAATATTTTAGCTGTTTTCATTATTGTTATTCGCTGTCTTTCCAGCCATTACTCTGATTCATATTTCTCCCAGTTTTTTCAAAGTTTATTCAGGATTGTCCCTAGTGCTCCTACTATTATAGATATTATATTTCTTTTCTTTCATTATTTATATTCCTTTCAGCTCTCTGGCTAACTCTGTGAATTTGCTCCATTACTCCTTTTCTTTGATATTAAACCCGGTGGTCAACTGGAACAGCAAAGTCTACGATTTGACAGGACTTTTCTTTCTTGTTAATTATTACGATATCCGGTCTTTTTGCTTGAATGGCTTTGCGTGTTTGTATGTTCATGTCTCATAGGATTTTGTGATGGTTGTTTTCAAGTACTGTTGCCGGCTTGTGTTTGTACTATTTGCCTGTGCGTTTGAGGTGCAGTTGTTTGCATAATACCCAGTGTACTGTTCCTCCCAGCTGGCCGTGCGCGTTCTTGTATTCCTTTTGGGCCAGTTTTCTGCATTCGCTTACTATACGGTTTATCGTTTCGTCTCTTTGACCACAGAGTCTGCATTTGCTGTTTCCTTGTATTTCACAGATATTTGATTTGATGCGATGGGTTCTTATGGAGATATTGTGCTGCAGTAATTAAGAATTTAGTTTCTCGGTTTACGTGTTCTTTTTACACCCATGTCCAAGTGTCTACCTTATTCTCATCTTTATGAATCTTCCGTGAAGTTGTTTCTCTTTCCATTTTTCTTTTCTCGTCTTACCGTTTGTCTCTCTGTTTTCTGTTTTGTTGATTTTTTTTTCTGTGTCTCTCGCTGCCATAATTATCCTTTCAGGGTTTTGCATTATGTATTTTTCTAGTTCTTTTTTTGGGTGTAGTGCATTATGCATGGTTATGAGTTTCCTAGTCTTCTGATCGAGCTGTCTCAAATCTTCCTTAGTCCACCTTATAAACGGTCCAGAGTATCTTACTAATTATACTGCCCATGTATGTATATCTTTTATTAGGTTTCTCCTATATAATTTAGTTTCTATGGGTTTTTTTTGTTCTTCTGAGGTATTCCTTTCTAATGCTTTCTTTCATTTCTGTTGTTTTGATGGTGTCTTCTTGCAGAACTCCCAAGTATTTATACGCGTCGTGTTCTCCTAGTGCTCTCATCCCCGTTTGGTTAAGTATTTCCATACCTTTTGTGGTCTCCAGTTTTCATTTTCTCATAATTAGTAGTACGCCCTTTTCCATACCAAATTCCATTAAGAAATCATAGGTGAAGATCCTAGAAGTGTTTATTAGTCCTGTTTTAAGATCTTGATATTGTTTATTATTGGCTCACAAAGAGCTTTCACACTGGTCAACAAAGGTATCTCCTTGATAATAGCTTCTGGTGTATCTTGTAAGCTGAGTGACAAAAAGTCTCCCCAGATTATTATTATTATTATTATTATTATTATTATTATTATTATTATTATTATTATTGTTATTGTTATTATTATTGTTATTGTTATTGTTATTGTTATTGTTATTATTATTATTATTATTATTATTATTATTATTATTATTATTATTATTATTATTATTATTATTATTAGGAAATTAAATAATCATATTATAACTTAACAAAAGAGCACATATCCACATGTAATAGCTCAAGCTTCGTCATGTCTTGACGGTCATATAAAAATTAGAAAACTGTGAATTCTTATGTCTATGAATGCTTGTTAATATTCTCTATTTCTATAATAAATGCGAACATTGTAATTTTGTGTATAAATAAAATTAATTGATGAAATGATTAATATAACATTTTTGTTTCAAGTATTTCAAATGGCAAACTTGACGAAGTTTTTGAAGCGATGGTGAGCTGGCAAAGTGAACTTAACTGAAAAGGCGACAAAAGTCGCCTCTTCAAGTTTAGTAAGTTTTAATTATTTTTTACTAATTTCAGTGACACACTAGTGTTACCTGGCATGAGTCGATATGGGAATTAACACATATCAATCAAAATGTTCGTGAGGTATTTGTTTGTATAACAGCGTCTGCAAATGCGTATGCACATATACAATAAAGGGAAACGGATGCTGCGTACACGCTATAATTTATACGTTTGCAAAACGCGCTATTGATATATGCGTGCGACATTTTCTTAATATACGTGATCATATTTATGGATACGGAAGGAAGATAATTAAGAGAATATTGGATCGTTAGGATATCGTAAAGTGTACCTTGGCGGTTTACATCAAAGTCTGCTTTATATAGTTTTGCCAGAGATTCCGATTGAATATTCTATTGTTATATCGTTATTATTATTTGACGAAGGTACCACTTGTGCGTATGTTACGTTACACTAATATTAAAACATGGTCTAATTTGTAGCTGACCATTTTATACTGAACTATTTATTATATATATTTTATAGAAAACGGCAGGATATATTCACGTTTCATTTATGAAAACATTGTTGGACATAATATAATTGGTTTGCTAGATTATAATTTTTTCCATGTTTTTAGCTGTTTTCTCATGATCTGTTTTGTGTCAAAATAAAAATGTAAAACATGTTATTTTTTAATTCTCATGTGGTTCGCAAACCTTTTCGATTCTATGCTGAATAATCTTCAGGTGATAAACTAACTATTGAAGGTGAGTGAGAGGCATTAAATTAGCGTCACATGTTTAATGCATTATGTTAACTATTTCAAAATGTTCTCAGTGGTGTTTAATATATAAAATGTTTCAATTTGAAGCTGTTTTTTATATATTTTTTTAAACTTCGAATAGGCTACATTGATGATACTCTATTTTATCTGGTATTAATGATCAAACATACAAACTGCAAGATCCTTAAAATACTTGCCCTAACATTCACAGTTAATCTTAATATGTATGAGATCACATTCCTCAATGTTTTCTTTATTTAAATTTGAAATAACACCAACTTTATCTTCTTCTATAAACTGTCAAAGATCAAGACGAATTACCATTCTTTATCTGCAACATTTTTACGTTGACGATTTCCATTTTCTAGTTGTGTATCCGATACTTTTTCGTTTATATTATTTGCATATTTATTGAACAGCTCATATCACATAATAATTTCTACATATCTGAAATGCAACAGAATATACCAAATATATTTTCGTCTTTATCCAATTCACAGCAATTACTCAATCGCAAAAAGAAGGCGCATAAGAGGAAGAGGCAAACAAATATATGAATATATACTTTCATCCATGTATGAAAAAAGTTAAACATGACGTTATCACTGTTTCCTTTGCGAGGAAGTTTAAACTAAATTGAAAGAAAATCAGTCATATTTAAAAGCGATATCTTGGATAAATTCCAAGCCATGTTTTGTTGTTCAGCATTTTGCAATTCTAACTTGATAAAACTTCGTGGATATTCAAACCGTATAGGGTAGGAATTGAAGCAAAGAATGGGGTTAGAGCGAATACCGAAACACCATCAACGGATGGGCATTTAGATTAAAACTATTAATATAATGAATACTACTCATTATGTGGTCAAAACTGAAAAGAAATTTAAAAAAACACGCTAGAATCTACTAAAGACGCGAGCTCGCAATCTACGCAGTTGGTGATTAAAATGGTATTTCTATATTAATCGCGACAGAAAAAACGAATTTTATTTCTTGAACGTAACATTGAGAGACCGATCGAAATCATATTTCAAAAGTAACAGTGATATGTAAGAGGGAAGTAGGGGAAAATGATGCGTCTTAAAAGATAAAAGAACGATATATAAATATACAATTCGCGTTGGCGTTTAATAAAGAACAAGGCCGACAGTCATTAGTCGAGTGCTCTTGTGTAATGAATGAATGCGTGAATGTAAGATTGACATGAAATTCTTAAGGATAAAGTAAAATGACCGAAAAATGGGCCGAAATGACTTAAATGAATAAAAAGTAAATGACTTAGAATGACTTTAATGAACTTAAGGATGAATTGAATGACCTTAAGAATGAGTTGAATGCTTAAAAAATAACTGGACTCCTTCAAAAACAACTTGAATGACCTAGAGAATGACTTGGATGATTTGAGACTGACTAGTTATAAAGTGGGTGATCATTTAACATTAAATTAATACAGAAAAGTGATCCCGACTATATATCACAATAAGAACAGCGTGTAGTAAGGACATATACTACACTTTGATCTTGGCGAAAAGGCCAAGAAAATGGTATTTATTTGCTCCCCCCACCGAGCAAATTAGGCACAGGGCCGATTTTTAACGTGAGGAGTGAAGGGCAAATGGGGACCAACTCCCCGGGGAGTAGAGGAGCTGGATAGTGACAATTGGTATAAAAGGTTGCCCTTACATTGACCAGGGTCTTATATGTGAGGCTGCCCCCACATATGGTCTTTGGTTGCAGTATCTTCCGGAACATATACTACACTTTGATCTTGGCCAAAATACCAAGAAAAGTTGTATTTATTTGCACCTCCACCGAGCAAATTAAGCACAAGGCCGATTTTTAACGTGAGGAGTGAAGGAGAAATGGGGACAAGCTCCTTGGGGAGTAGGGGAGCTTATAGTGACAATTGGTATGAAGGGTCGCCCCTACATTGACGAACGTCTTATATGTGGGGCTGCACCCACATATTATCTTTGCTTGCAGTATCTTCCGGAACAGATACTACGCTTGATCTTGGCCAAAAGGCCAAGAAAAGGGGGTATTTATTTGCTCCCCCCACAGAGCGAATTAGGCACACGGCTGATTTTTATGTAAGGAGTGAAGGGGAAATGGGGACCAACTCTCCGGGGAGTAGGAGAGCGTGATAGTGACAATTGGTATGAAGGGTTGCCCATACATTGACCAAGTCTTATATGTGGGGCTCCCCCAACATATGGTCTTTGCTTACAGTATCTACCGGAACAGATACTACCCTTTTATATTGGCCAAAAGGCCAAGAAAATCTGTATTTATTGGCTCCCACACCGAGCAAATTAGGCACAAGGTCGATTTTAAATGTGGGGAGTGAAGGGGAAATGGGAACCAGCTCCCCGGGGAGTAGGGGAGCTGGATAGTGACGATTGGTATGAAGGGTCGCGCCCACATATAGTCTTTGCTTGCAGTATCTGCCGATACAGATACTACACTTTGAGGTATTTATTTGCTCCCCCACTGAGCAAATTAGGCACAAGGTCGATTTTTAAAGTGAGGAGTGAACGGGAAATGGGGACCAGGTCCCCGGGGAGTAGGGGGAGCTGGATAGTGACAATTGGTATGAAGGGTTACCCCTACATTGACCAAGGTCTTATCTGTGGGGTCGCCCCCACATAGGGTCTTTGCTTGCAGTATCTGCCGGAACAGATGGTATTTATTTGCTCCCCCACCGAGCAAATTAGGCACAAGGCCGATTTTTAATGTGAGGAGTCAAGGGAGGGGGAAGGGAAAAAGGGGACCATCTCCCGAGAGGTGGGAAATGGGAGCTGGTTAAAGGTCAAGAATGTGGGGTTGCCCCCACATCTGATCTTTGCTAGTCATAGCTAGTCCTAGCTAGTCATAGCTTGCAGTATCTGCCGGAACAGATAGTATTTATTTGCTCCCCCACCGAGCAAATTAGGCACAAGGCCGATTTTTAATGTGAGGAGTGAATGGGGAAATGGGGACCAACTCCCCGGGGAGTAGGGGAGCTGGATAGTGACAATTGGTATGAAGGGTTGCCCCTACATTGACCAAGGTCTTATATGTGGGGTCGCCCCCACATATGGTCCCCGCTTGCAGTATCTGCCGGAACAGATGCTACATTGGATCTTGGCCAAGAGGCCAAGAAAAGCTTAAAAACTAAGAACAGCATTTTTTAACAACAGACCTTTTATCTTAACCAAAAAGGCTAAACAAAAAAGTGTTACGGACAGACCGACCGACAGGCCGACCGACTGACCGATGGACCGACAGACTGGCTTATAGAGTCGCTTGTACGCGACTGAAAACGTATATTCTTATTGACGACGTTTTTCTTCACTCCACCTGGACTTAGTCCCCCAAGACAATAATATCTAAAACGAAGAAAATAAAAACAACAACTAAAACCAACAATGATACTAAAGGCAACACTCTTCTTTGATAAGGGTGTAAACACCAGAAGTCTATGACAAAGAAAAATGGTTGCATCATTTAATAACATTTTCCTTGGTATTTTCTGGTTTTCAAATAATTCTAATTTACCTAAAAAATGTCTTCTAAGATGCGACAATAAGTCTTCAATTTACAATTCGCGCCAACCAGTGTAATGTGCATATTGATTCAGATAGACTGCAGATGTTTATACTCATTCTACGTGGATTTAATCCACAAAGACTACACTATCTAAAACGAACAAAAATAAAGCAACAGTCTTCTTTGATAAGAGTGTTCAAACACCGAAAGTCTAAGACAAAACAAATGATTCCATCATTTCATAAATTTTTCCTTGTTTTGGAATAATTTATATATATATATATATATATATATATATATATATATATATATATATATATATATATATATATATATATATATATTTTAACTACACCGATGAAGACTGAAGGATCGGTCGAAAATTATGTACTTATGAAAAAAGTTTTTTAATTTTTTTTTCATAATATTATTTTGTATTCCTGCACGTCACCAATTGAAAACGAATAAAGAAAAGTTATAAGCTTTTATACTTTCGTATTCTTTTTTATTCATATATATATATATATATATATATATATATATATATATATATATATATATATATATATATATATGTAAATGAATATATATGTATATATATATATGCATATATATATATATATATATATGTACATAAATGGGCTCCACAGCCCCCTAATGTAAACAGAATTTTTGTGAAATATTTAACTGCTGAAGCACCTGTTAACAACTATACAAGTTGTATAATGAAAAAAAGTATGTTTGTGTAAACTTACTGACAGCGTCCTAAATTATGAGATGAAAAGATGAACGAATCTTAGTAAAAAATTAAAACAGTGCCGGTTTTCGGAGATGCTAAAAACGAATATCAAGAAATAACTACATGGACAGAAGTTGGGTGCTCATTTCACGTTAAATTTATATAGGAATGTGATCCCCCACTTTAAAAAAATCTTCATATAATGAAAACTACTAATCTGCCCAAAATTTAAATGTGATATTCGTTTTCATCACCACCGAAAACGTTTAAAAATGTTTTTTGAGGAGTTGGAAAGAAACTTGACATTGAACGATTTTTTTGTTCGAGAAAATGTTCAAAGGTAAGTCAAATAAACACATTTTTTTGTAAAGTTTTTTTTACAATAAAAATTTAAAAAAAAATCATCGTTGATTTTTGGGGTGTTATTTTTATCTTTCATTTTTATTTTTTTCTCAAGGAAATACCTGAAAACTAGAAAAATTGAAACAAACTGGGTGGGATAGATTGTTTTTTTTTTTCTTTTTTTTCATATTAAAACAGATATTGTTCTTGTTTCCTCAGACCGTTTTTTTATTAATGGTGTGAGTGCATAAATCGTATTCCGCATTCGCGCTGTGGGTCTTTATGTGTTGCTCACTCAAACGCCCACAATGACAATTCTGGGCCTAGACTTAGCAAAAAAAAGGTTCGGATGATATAAAGGTTCGGCATGTGGTAGCCTGACACCTCCAGGCATAGCCATAGCTTACCTTTCCTTGTCCACATGATGCACAAGTTTTCGTCCATGCCAGTAATTTTTTTTCTTGACAAAAGTCGAGGACTCCAGTTGGTGTTTCCAACTGCTCACTTAAGGCTGTAAAATTCATATATTTTTGTTGTTCTTTCTGACGTTAAAGGACGAAATGTTGTGCTTTTTCTTTTTACTATTTTTTTCTTCCTCTTCCAAATTGGCGTCTGCTGCTTTGAATTCTCAACTCGCGCGAACGCGCGTCGCGTTGAAAACCATCGCGTTACATTGTCATTGGTTCAGCTTCATGTTTCTGCAGACGGCTTTATTTTCTCGGCGACGCTCGGCTTACTCCGCTGTTGACATCATGTTCCGGGAAAGCCGGGCGTGCGCTGAGTTACGTCTGGATCACTCTCTGCACGAGTACAAACCTTTTATATTTGTTATTGTTGAGTTATCCGGGTTTTTGTTTTCACTGTATTTAGTAGTTTTACGCCGATCTAATCCATCGTTCTGTTTGTAATTGTTTATTTTTGATAAAAAAAATACAGCTATTGAACTATAATTGGTTTGTTTGCTATACTTATAGTTAAATGAGCACTGAACAGATAACATAATACTTAAAGATAATTCAAATTTTGATATGTCTTTTAATTTAAACGCGAAAAAAAATTGGGACGCTAAAAACGTACAAAGTAAAACAATACGTTGCAAAATGCTCTCGTGATTTTCAACCGGTTAATGTAGATTTATATGTAAGAAAATTGCGTTAAAATAACTTTAATGAACGATGTAAAAAATGCAGAAATTATTAACAATTTTTTTATTTGAATAATTGAAACGCGAAAAAAAAAACAATTGCGACGCTGAAAACGTACACAGTAAAACAATACGTTGTCAACGGGTTAAAGTTCATTTATTTGTAAGAGAATTGTGACAGTATAGTTGTAATACAGAATAGAATCATGGTTATTTGTTTACGCTGTTATGGGTTCATGTTTATGTACGCATACGCTATCGGAAGTCGTAAACCGGATGTTGGGTTACTATACCCGTTGCAAGGTCATTTGAGTTTTATAATTATATAGATTTAATAAAAATATATATTTTTTACCATATATGATATCACATACATCGCTATGTATAATTATTACTATAAATCGGTTTGTTTTAGTTTACCGACCCCTCGGCATTAACCTTTGAATTTTCGACGATAGGTTTTAAGAGACGCTGAGAACGAATATTGAATTTATTTCTTGCGCAAACGAGTAGTTATTCATATTTGAAGACATTTAGTATCCAACGTAATGACTACAGTTTGGAACGTAAGATGGCCGCCCGTGCATTTACTAAAAAAAACACTAAAAAGAGCCAAACGAGCCAAAAAAAAATGACCCCAGGGCTCCTTTCACTTTCTCATGATTGGACAAATAATTATTTTTATGATAAAAAAGACATTTATTTTCGTTTTTTGACACAAACAGATTTTTTTCTTCTGGCACCAAATCTGATAATTAAACCCGTCGCAAATTTACCGTGTGCATGGTATGAACTCCACGACCCTGGGACTTTTAGAAGAAATGTTAGTTTCAATAAAGTAGGGGATCACATTTCTGTGATAATTAAACCAACCCAACATGATGACCCACAAGTTGACCCCACCACTCAAAAAACATTTTGTTTATATTGGGGGCAGGGGGACGCCGGTAGTTGGGGATGTTAGAGCCTCGTTTTAATTTTACTATCGAGAAATGTTTCCTGTGAAGCTGTGTTGCAATGAGCATACATAAAAGACAAGGTAAAACGTTTAAAACCATTGGCGTAGATCGTGACATCAGACTGCTTCAGTCACGGTATGTTCTACGTTTCCATCAGCCGGACAGGAAGTTCAGAAAAACTCTACACTCTGGCTCCAAATCAAAGAAGCAGAAATGTAGTTTACCACGAGGCTCTTCAATAAAAAGTTCTACAAAAGGATATGATGAAAAACTGATATGATCTGAGTGTGGTATGTTTTCAGTATTCAATGTGTTAGATAAGATTTAAGCATCGAGTTGAAATTTACTTCCCTCTTACAACACCCACTTACTGGAAAGGTGCCCACAAATCGGGTACCTAAGCGTGCAGAAAGTCCCGTGCGATGCGTGGGTATCTTTGCTTGTATATATATATATATATATATATATATATATATATATATATATATATATATATATATATATATATGTATATATATATGTATAAAGTTCTCACATAATAGTATAATATTGTAATCATTCTTATTTGTGTAGAATGAATTCTCATTTTGAGATAACCTGTATATTTTTTATGTACTGGGGTTGATAACATTTTTTCATGCAGGGGTGTTTAATTTATAATCTATATAGAAAAATTAGAGGAGAATGATTAATAACTACTAAAGCCAAAATATAGTATTTTGATGATTTAAAATATTAGATGCCCTGAATCAATAAAAACGTCATCCCCTTTAAAACATGGTTAATTGAGAATCGATATCGAAAAGATAAATGAAAAGAAATTTGAATTATTATACAACGACTTGGTATCGTAAATAAACTGAAATCTGTTTAGTTATGTATGAATTAGTGTGTATTACCGCCATATAGGATGCCATTCTCGAATAATTTTTAATAATGTAGAGTTTGAAACTGGTGTCGAAATAATTGTAACGTTCCAAAAAATAATTCATACTTTTGTCTTGTTTTTTGTGGAAACTTAATATAGATGCTCGATTATAGAAACTGATAATCATGAAACTTAATATTCGAGTCACTTTACTTTATCTTAAATTTTTATTTGTATGTATGAGGAATATTGATCCACCACGCTTATGTAATGGTACAAGACTAATAATAGAGGAGTTGTATAATAATTTGATTGTTGCTAAAATTATTGCATCACAGTTTGAAGGAGAAATCGTTTTAATTCCAAGATTGAAAATGGTCTTATCTGAAGGTGACAATATTCCGTTTGCCAGAGTCCAGTTTCCTATGCAATTAGCATTTGCTATGACTATTCATAAGTCTCAAGGACAGACCTTACATAAAGTTTTAGTTTATCTAGACAAACCTGTCTTTCAACATGGTCAACTATATGTTGCACTCAGTAGAGTTAAGCGAAAGGAAAACATAAAAGTTTTTTTAAAACACTCAAATTGTACAAAAAATGTTGTAAATAGAAAAGTATTGTCTTAGTTTTAGTGACCTTATTATTAGCATATGAATACAATATTTATTTTCTGTACAATAAGTGCTTAAGCACCCGTGCTTTTCAGCGATACATATTCAATAAAATAAATTGATTAATATAATTAATCTGGATATAAGAGAGTTAGAACCTGATAAGAAGTCTCAATTAAGCAAAAGGATAACAAAAGTTTTCTTTAAAAAAAGTTAATTGTACAAAAAATGTAAATAGAAAAGAATTGTCTTAATTTTATTGACCTTATTATTAACATACAAATTAAATATTTTACACAATGGGTACTGAATGTTTGCTTAAATTAAATGAAAAAAGTTACATTTTATTTTCATTTTCTATTTAAAAAGCCATTATTAACATGTGGAGAGTGTTTTTTTTTTATTATTCTGTACTTTCAACTAACAATTTCATTTAAAAGATGATATATCAAAATTTGAATTTAACTATAATAAGGATTATGATACCTGTTCAGTGCATATTAACCTATAAGTATGACCAACCACTTATAATTCAGTAACTGTAATTTAAAAAAAAAATAACAATTATAATAAACAGAACGACTCATAGAAATCTATCTATATTCTTTTTTCATTTTAATATACTTTCATAGAAATGCTTCTGTTATGTAAAAAAAAAACTATTTTCTTTATGCCACAAGTGTCACGCTCATACATGAATTCCATAGCTAATATAACGTACTGACCCAACGGGTCACGGGTGGTCTAGTAATAATAATAATATATATGGTTTTATTTTAAATATTATTATCCCCTGACACATGTTTCGTCGTCTACGATTCAACCACTCTGATGAGTCATAGACAACGAAACATGTGTCAGTGGATTATTATATAAACAAACAATATATATATATATATATATATATATATATATATATATATATATATATATATATATAATGCTCCTCATTTGGGAGTACCGACTTGGTAAAAAGAAAAGCTATTCTCGACTCGCATTTAGGTGAAAATGCACTTTCGTATAAATAATTGAATACATTCCAAACGTATCGCAAAAACAAATACAAATAAATAACATCTGTCTCTCACTCTCTCTCTCTCTCTCTCTCTATATATATATATATATATATATATATATATATATATATATAAAGAGAGAGAGAGAGAGAGAGAAAGTAAATTAGATATGGAAAGAAAGTAATGTATAAACCGAAGCAGAAAAAAAAAGACGGAAAGAGCGCATGAGGCGAGAACGAAAAGTATGATTGAAAAAGTCAAACAGAGAAACAAGAGAATAATAAGGATATGAAAATACACTGGCATGTAAAACGAGAGAAAAGGAGAGCGAGAAGGGCTAGGGCGAAAAAGAAAAGGTGGGTAATTTTTAGCAACTCTTTGTCTGACTCTCGCTCCCATCACAATGCATCTATGAAGACTTCTGTTAAGAGATCACGTTCTTAAACACGAATCGTGACTGGCCGACACACTCTGCTATCAACCGGCACTGTGATATACGGCGAATTCATCCGGCACGCAGCTGGGTGCCTAGGTCATGGCGTCAGAATCGCCGCAGGCGAAACCAAGGCAGCGTCAAAAACTCCTACTGACACGCTAAAGAAATGGCACAAAATAAGAATGTGTGTGTTACCAGAATTTAAAGATTAAAAATAGAAAAAAAAAAAAAATGAAAGAGATAGAAGGTCATAAAGCAAACACATATTATTAAATAAACGTGAAAGTCGTTAATAATAATAATATTACTACTACTACTACTACTACTACTAATAATAATAATAATAATAATAATAATGTAAAAAAAAATATTTATAAAAAGCAAGAACAAAATAAATAGAAAAGGAAGTGGTTCGCAAACAATAGGATTCTTCGTATGGTATCAGCTTCAAAGGGAATATAAAAATGCCGCTGCAGTGTCCATTTCTCGTATCGGCAATGGAGGGGAGAAAATCTAAAATCAAGAAAGATAAGTTAGATGCGGCACAATAAAAAACGGAAACTGGACTAATCATGAATTGAATTTTTCATCGAATATTTGAATGGGGATTAATTTCATCGGTAAAGAAAAATGGTCCCCAAATCAGCATCCAAGTAGAAATGGCAAATAACAAATTTCAAATAACAAATAACAAGTAGCAAATACGATTCATTAAAATTCTATATTTTTTTTATCGCATGAAAATCTGAAATAGAAGTATGTTTGAACTTTATCTAAACCCGCCAAAACAATGCCAAAATAAGTTGAGTTAGTGCTAGGTTTTCCAACCTAGATCACGTTTCCCACCGGTATTCCATTCACACTCACACACGTACACACACACGCGCGCGCACATACATATATGTGTGTGTGGATGTGTTTGTGTGTGTGTCCGAAGGCATCTGTAAATAAACAAACAGACCGAGTACTGTCAAATTAGCGGTCAATTTTTTTGTTGTTTTTACATAGGAATCACCAGTTATCAAGGCTCAGAGGGCACTCGAAGAGAACGGTTAATGGGTATACATTAGTCAGTGCGATTATAGCGTAATAAACACAAGTAGTGGGAATTTTGTAAACTGTATTACTTAGGAGGACGGTTCATTAGGTGTATCAGGATTTGGGGGAAATTTTTGACACCCATAACACGAAACTGCGAATAAAATATTAAAAAAACTCGTAATTTCTCTTTTAAAAGTGGGTTGTTTATTTTTTTTATGGAATATACCTTCAAAATAAACTATTAAAGTTGTTTAAAAAATAATAGAAATATTATTTGTTTAAAAAACAGTGCCGGCGCGCATTCATGCAGCCATTTTTTTACGTAATGAAATCAATTGAATTTTACGAGTTAATTTTTTTCAATTTTTAAACTTTAAAAATTTATCAACATTTTTCGATTGGTTAAATGTTTACTACATTTTCAAGGTCAATGTGAAATTTTATGCTCTTTCCAATAAACCGAATATAATATTTTAGACAAACGTTTTGTAAATTCACCCCACCCCCATTTTGATATGTCTATAAAGATTTTAATAATTAATTTAGGTTCCAAAGTTTGATATATCACAAATTGAAGATAAAAGATCAATAAATAATATACTGTAAATTAAAACAAAAAAGGAACTGTTTTTTGGAAATTTACCTATAAACCCTTTTTTTTAAATCACATTGATTTTGTTTTAATTGGAAGCCTATGTTCTGCTTTTATTGTCCAGTATGTAATGGACGATGACGACAATTTTTTTCTATTTCATTCAATGTTTTTTTTTAGATATTTAAAAACAATTTCAGTCGACAAAAAAGAATGAAAATATATAAATCAAAAATTCATGTATTTCTTTGAGAAAAGAAAAAAAATCATCGAGTGTCTTTTTTTAAGGCAAAATCTTATCAGTACAATTTGACTTTTAAACTATGGGAACATATATTTCTTCACGGACAATGCTAATGCGAACGTGTGGCTTTTACTTCCTTCTCTCCATCCGATGGTCAAAACAATAAAATAAACTACTTTCGGTTTTCGATGAAAACGTAAAATTCTTGCGTCATAGCGCCTTTTTAAAATAGGCGTTTAAAAAATTATTTTATTTAAAAAATATATGGATTTTAAAATATAAATATGGATAAATTCTTAACAATGAAGAATGGAACTACACATTGATTAGTAATTTTTATAGGTAAGTGATTGTTTGGAATTTATTTCGATTTTTTTATAATCGACGTAAGTTAAATTTCGTATATTTTCTTCAAATCTTTTTAAAAGAAAACTGATTTAAAAAAACAAATATTGCATAATTAGCTATTAAACCTATAATTTTTTTTAATTTGGTCTTTGCTCTTTAATTGAAAAAAAATAGGGTTTGAATTACATTTTTCTAGTAGTTATAAGCTTGGAAAGATAGGAGGTCGAATTATTCAATATTTTTTCACGCATTCGTAAGGTCGGTTTCTGATACACCTAACACTTCATCAAGAACTTGTTTACGTTGGACTTGAATACAATCAGATTGTAGTCAGCTGGAAAGCAGGCAATCGGAAGAGAGTTCAACAGGCGTGAAGTTCTAAGAAAGAAGCTTTGTTTATGGAGTCTACATTTAGGTGTAGGCACAGATAAAGAGTGTGGGAAATTATTGATAGTGGCTTCGGCTAGACGAGTGTTTTTCATGAAAGTTTGGCGAGGGGGGACATATGTTTAATATAATATACATTTGAAGCGCTGGTCCCAAGGACAGGATGGGTATAGCTATCGACTAGCAAATATGAGCTTGTAGGTTCGATCCATGGTTTGTGTATGTGTGCTAGTCTAACCGAACTTAAGAGGTGAAATACAGCGATGACTATAAGTAAGCCTCGTTCTGGGGTAGAGAATTGCAGTAAAAATAATTTGACTCGGACCCACATGTTGTAAATGAAAGTCTCCTAATGTAACAAAAGAAATAAATCCGACTTTGTTTCTCTCTAAGTTGAAATAAAGGTATTTATTCATGGCACTTTCCCAACAACGCATTGTATCAACTTTTTAAAATCTATTATCCTGCCATGTCTTTCACAAACTCTGTCGTGTCGAAGACGTGCATCTCCTTCTCCCGCGTCGATTTCTCTGCTTGTGCTGTCATCACGGGGGTTTCAAAATCTCTAACGCCGACCCGTTTCCGCCTTGCTGTCCTGCCACACTTTTGTTTCAATATCTCTATTTCGTTCCGTTGCTATGTTCCCAGTTCGCTCAACGACACATCGCCGTCCGACCATTTTTTTGTTCAAAGTTCGAATTGCCTCCTGTCTTAAAAGTGCAACTGGTCACCTCGTGGTTCCTCTTTTTCATCGCTTTTCGTTCTCTTCTCTTCCTTCGCTGTGACACCACCCCGTGCACCAACTTGCTAATTTGCTTATGTGACATCCAGCTGTTGCTGCTGCACATTTAGCGTAATGCGAAGCTCTTTGTAAATAACAAAAAACAAATCGAGCACTATCAATATATGGCTGTAGGTTTGATGCCTGGCTCAAGATTGGTGTTAGTCTAGCCGAACTGAAAAGTTATAATACAGTCAAACACTATGTCTATGGATTAATACGAATATATATATATATATATATATATATATATATATATATATATATATATATATATATATATATATAAGAACGATGGAAATAGTATTCCAACGAAATAGAAAAATAAAAAGGAACAAACCAGGTTATGTGCGCATCAACGTTCGTCTCTATTTCCTTCCACACACACATGCACACACACACACACACACACACACACACACACACACACACATATATATATATATATATATATATATATATATATATATATATATTGCAGGGAACGTCGGCGTGGTTCGGAACCATAAAAAGCAAAACTGAAGAAATTAAATAGTGTCTGTAATATCTTTATGTTAAAACTTATATCTATCTTCCCCTTCCTTTAGACGTTTCTTAATAATTTTCTTCCTCCCCCCTTCCTTATTTCTAGGCCGCCCCCAACCCTCCCTGTTTAACATGCGCAGTCCATTCCTTTCTCTCTCTCTCTCTCTCTCTCTCTTTCTAATGTCTTAAAGAAATAATGTTATCAATATATAATTATCTCTTTTAGATGTAATGTTGTAATGTCATAGTTATTACTCTTTGAGTAAACGAAAGTAAAATAAGATTCTTGATGTTAAGTAATTTCATTTCTCCAACTTTTCTGATGTCATACTGGAAATAGTCCAAAGGTATTTAAATATACTTTTGTAATTTATATGTGTTGCGCCCAGAAAACTAAGTAATACAAAACATTCTGTTACTCTCACTCACTTTCCAACTAAGATACAATAATGCTAATAATGGCGACTTTCTTGCCTCTGAATTACGCACAGTTGTATAAGAGGTTCAGTAACTCTCTTTTAAAATATCAAATATGCAACCGTAATTATTATAAGGATGTTTTCGCAGCATTCTCAAACGTAAGGTTAATATAAACATATAAACGAAAATAATGTCGATAATGATTATTGATCCCATGCAACACTGAATTGAGCAAATAATGCCCAATAATTCCACATTGTTTTTACCATTAGTCCGTTTAACGGTATGTAATGTTAATGATGTCAAAGGTCAGAAAAGAATTACTATATATCCCTTGCCATTTGTAATACTGACCTCCTGCAATTATTGATCCCGGAGAACGCCGAGAGGAAAAAAAGGTTTTCATGTATTCCTAATCAACTGTCTTTACATGTATCAAATAAACTATAATATTAGTAGCGAAGTAGCGAAGCCTTATCAACATTAGAAATATAAAAGCATGACGATGAATGATTTTGATAATATAAATTAAATTGCTCCCGGACATCAACCAGTATAGGAAAAGTTTTGTGGAGTTCGCCCTTACTTTATAAATATATTTCTTAATGCAAGTGACATTTCTCGACGATGTGAAAACAATTGTTAACATCAAAATATAAGGAGAAATAAAGTTCATAATGATTATTGATCCCGGACAACGTCGAGTATGATCTAATAGTCCCAGTAAATGCCTACTTATTTGTCTCTTCCATCTTGTTTAACAATAATTTGAAATAAGCGACGTTTATGTAAAATATAGTCCAAGAGAGTAAGTATGAACCACTTACCACAAAAAATTATGTAATCGTACGACATTTGATTCTGGACAACGCCAAGTAAAATAGATTACCACGGTCAATTCATAATTTTCGGTGCTTCACACATATTTCATAATAACTCGAAGAACAAATAGTGTTGATTTAGATAAGAGTTTGAATAGATGTTTAATATATACCACTGGGCAGGGAGAACTTTTGCGTAAGGCCTTAGTATATTCCGAACATTTGATAATGTTTGACATGAAGGTCTTCTCATGAAAATTAATTCATACTGCATTATTGGACGAATATCCAATATAATCCGACAATTCTTAAGCAAGAAATAAATCCAGGTTATCCTTGATAGCCCTACATTCAAACAGCATGCTATAAATGTTACTGTAACTCAGGAGTTGGTCATTGAATACTTATCCACCGTAATATTCATAAATGATCTCTCTGATAAAATTGTGTCCGTGATGGATATATTTGCTGATGGTACTACACTCTATAACAGAATTAGAGCGAACCGAATGTACGCATAACCAAGACAGTGGCTCAAAATTTAGATAACGACTTCCAGTCAGTTGTAGAATGAGAACGAAAACAAACGATGACTTTTATTGTAAATAAGATTAAGTTTATTTCCTTCAACATCAAAAAAAACCTTTCCAGTCATTGATTGCCACGGATAATTATACTCTGGCAGATTTTTTATCATGGGAACTCATAATATGAATTTGAACAAATACACTGAAGGCATGGCCAAGAAATTGGTCTCATTCTCCCGCGGCAGACAAATACTCATAGTGACAGTACATTATATATCAACAAACCGGGCATTCGCCATGCATGAAATCTTTTTGCTACATATTGACCGTTGCATCAATCACAAATCGTACTGTATTGGACAGTGTCCAAAAAGGTCCCGCACCGTGAATCAAAATCTAACCTCCGTCCGTCGCCGGAACATTTCATCTACTTCTACGTTTTTGCTAGTGCTACTAGATCAGGCTGTCTGAAGATGTGTGCTTCCTGAGACGAGATGCATCTAACATTGATGCTTTTTGTTTTTCTACTTCCTTTTTGCAAAACTTAATTATGTTCTGCAAACCCAAAAAACAAATATAACACACCTCCCCCTTTTTCTTTTTCCCTTTCTCTTTCTATCTCCCCCACTCCTCGGCTGGTTTCCTAACTTAAAATGTACCACATATTAATAATGTAACCCTTTCCCCTCTCCCATTGCAAAACTCATTCATGTTCAAATCCACTATAAAACAA
Organism: Euprymna scolopes; assembly: GCF_053919585.1. Classification (NCBI taxonomy): domain Eukaryota; kingdom Metazoa; phylum Mollusca; class Cephalopoda; order Sepiida; family Sepiolidae; genus Euprymna; species Euprymna scolopes. The sequence continues at coordinate 84,659,534 of NC_136496.1, forward strand.
CCAAACTAAACACTACAAACTAGCGATTGAAGATACAAAGAGCTTGATGAATAAAACCCTTCTACAAAATAACCGAATGCAACATGAATACTATTTCCAAAATAACTTGACCTGAAATAACCTGAAAAGGGTTGATATGCCGTAAAAAAACAACCAAACCAACCATCTACGTTTTTACGAGCAAGTTAATTGAATATGTTCCGACAAACTCGTAACATTTAGCATAAACAGACCCAACACAATCGACAAGCAGCAAATTCCCACGCATTTACACTAGTGGTTCCTAGATGCTGGAAAGATTTTTCACAAAGTTTCTTTCTCCAACTGTTAAACTTTGGAATTTCTTACTGGTAGACTGTTTGCCTGATTGAATTAACATGTAGACATTTAATGTAATGTCTAAAGACATGTAGCTGTTCCCTACAAAAAGTGTTGCTATAAGCGTGTTTTCTTATTCATAGTGTTAATTAGGTTTCAATTAAAATTCTCCTTATTTGTTGTGAATATGAGTTTTTTTTTAAATTTCCAAAATTAACATTAAAATCTTACAATTATTTATCCAAGACAAGTAAAGCCAATATTCGCGGTCAGTTCCTTAATTCCCGCTTAACTGCCTTTCGCTTTGCAATAATATAACGGTAAATTATTCTGATAACAAACAATAGTTTGAAATGAGTTAGTATATACCATTTAAAATTACGGTAATCTAACTTTTATTTTCAAACATTTAGCTAATGTAATATTGTAATAAAATATGTACAAATAATGAATTACAAATAAACAATTAAAAACGAATAAAAAACAATCGAAAATAATGGATGAAAAATACGCATAATTACAAACGAATTTTAAAAAATTTAAATAATAAATGAAACATAAACAATTAAGAACTAATCAAAAATATAATGGAAATAATGAATGAAAAACAAACAATTAAAACGAATTTTTAATTCAATTTAAATAATGCATAAAAATAAACAATTAAAACAAATTTTTGATATAATTTAAATAATGATTGAAAAATAAACAATTAAAACGAATTTTAAATTTAATTTTAATAATGGATGAAAAATAAACAATTAAAACGAATTTTTAATTCAATTTAAATAATGCATAAAAATAAACAATTAAAACAAATTTTTAATATAATTTAAATAATGATTGAAAAATAAACAATTAAAACGAATTTTAAATTTAATTTTAATAATGGATGAAAAATAAGCAATTAAAACGAATTTTAAAATAATACAAATAATGAATGAAAAATGACAAATTAAAACGAATTAAAAAAATAATTTAAATAATGAATGAAAAATAAACAATTAAAACGAATTTTAATAATAATTTACATAATGAATGAAAAATAAACTATTAAAACGAATTTTAAAATAATTTAAATAATGAATGCAAATAAACAATTAAACGAATTTTAAAAATAATTTAAATAATGAATGAAAAATAAACAATTAAAACTAATTTTAAAATAATTTAAATAATGAATGAAAAATAAACAATTAAAACTAATTTTAAAATAATTTAAATAATGAATGAAAAATAAACAATTAAAACTAATTTTAAAATAATTTAAATAATAAATGAAAAATAAACAATTAAAACGAATTTGTAAAATAATTTAAATAATGAAAGAAAAATAAACAATTAAAACTAATTTTAAAAATAATTTAAATAATGAATGAAAAATAAACAATTAAAACGAATTTGTAAAATAATTTAAATAATGAAAGAAAAATAAACAATTAAAACGAATTTTAAAAATAATTTAAATAATGGAAGAAAAATAAACAATTAAAATTAATTTTAAAAACAATTTAAATAATGAATGAAAAATAAACAATTAAAACGAATTTGTAAAATAATTTACATAATGAAAGAAAAAAAACACTTAAAACGAATTTTAAAAATAATTTAAATAATGAATAAAAAATAAACAATTAAAACGAATTTTAAAAATAATTTAAATAATGAAAGAAAAATAAACAATTAAAACGAATTTTAAAAAATAATTTAAATAATGAATGAAAAAGAACAATTAAAAACGAATTTAAAAATGAAATAATGAACGGAGAATAAATGAAAATATACGGTAAATAAGGAGAAGGGATGTTTGAAAAAAATAAATAAGGAGAAAATTAAAAATAATGAACGAAAGACATAATGATGATTAGATAATGTGCGAATAAAAATGAATGAAAACATCGCTGCATGTGATATTTGTTGTGGAAAATATCTGTAGCTTTGTTTAATCATATTTAATATGAAATGTCTTGGTTATATATATATATATATATATATATATATATATATATATATATATATATATATACAGGTTATATATATATATATATATATATATATATATATATATATATATATATATATATATATATATATATATAACATTCCTGTATAAAGCATTCGTTGTTCTAAAGAGTTATTTTTAAAGCCCGTGATTCGGATCGAGGAAATCTCAGCAGGAGAAAAATTTCAACAGTTCAAATTTGGTGCGAATCAAGCTATTGGCACGATATCGGAGATGTATTTCCTTAAATAAAACAACATGAATTGAAATGATTTTCTATGGAGATGCTGAACTTGTTTCTATAGAGTCATAGACTGAAGAATGCCTTCAGTTGATTTTTGAACTAAACCAAAAGAGAAGTTCAGTCTTTCGTCCATGTATTATGTAGTATTGTGCGCAAGTGCCTGTAAATGCTTTCCGAAGCAAAACGTAAGATGAAGAATGTGAATAAGTTGAAAAAAAGTGCTGATTCACCTGACAATAGAACCGATGGAAATCTGTTGTATCACGTGCAGTACACTGATGCAGGGTGTGATTGGAAAAGGGATACTGATACGAAGTCATGTTTTGTAGACCTTTCGGTTCTATAGCCCAAAACTTTATTAGCATGTTGGTAACCTTTAGTGAGTGCCTACTGTTACTACCCGCGTCCGCTGGATAAGACTAATGATAACAAATATAATCAAACCATATATATATATATATATATATATATATATGTATATACATACATATATTTCTGTAGAAATATATGTTCTTATAATATATAGCAATCATTATTTAAGAAGTTCAATGTAATTACAGAGCAATATAGTGAATAAATGATAATAAACTATGTTCAAAATCATTATGTTGACAATCTTAATTCAGTTGAAATTTACATTTCTTGACAGTATCTGTTTCGTAGCGCAAAATCAAACAATTAATATATCAATCAGTGAATCTATTATGCCCTTTACTCATCAGAAGAAATAGCAACAATCAATCCGTCAAAAGAAATAAAGTGCGATTTGAATTCAAAATGGCATAATGAAAACATATTAAAGGTATTTGCAGCTTTCCTTCCAATTCTCGGATTTTAATCATGTCAAATCACACTTCGTTTCCTTTTGACGGATTGATTGTTGCTATTTCTTCAAATGAGTTAAGGGCATAATAGATTCACTGATAGATATAATAATTCGTCCCGTTGTAGCAGTTGTAGGACTTAATATTTAATGACAAAAATAGGAACTGCTTCCTTTAAATATGTTGCGATAATAATGGTGTTGCTCTTAGGATACAATGTAGTATTATCACGACTGAAAGTGTCTAAGATGGTGTTTGAAAACTACATAAGATAGTGGCTATCAGAGTAGATGTATTGAATTTGTATGTGGCATCTATTGTTGTAACCTTACGATACCTTGGTTCGGAGGGGAGTTTCTGCAGCCATTTAATTATATATATGGAGAATATTATTTAATTACGACAGTATTTTAACCATCGCGCTCTCTGTATTTCCAACCATAAATAATATTTGTTCTTTTACGACTATTTTAATTAAGCAAATTGGATATTTTAACCATTTTTATTTTAAATTATTATGTAACAATTTCAACTTTTACAATAAGTGTATTTTATACAGAAACACTCATAACAAACGTAGCTAAACGTGTGATATACTCTCTCCCCTACTTTGTATATAAGCCATAAAAGTAGAGCTGCATAATAGAATCAAAAATAGAGCAATATTTTACATATGCTATTTTCAACGTTTTACAATTCCTGTTCACTAGAAAGTGAAGGGCAAATATTCTCTTCTACAATTTTGTGTGATAGAATTTTCTGATTATTTCACTACTATTGGAACATGTACTTATAACTCTACCTTGCTCCTGGTTTTCTGTTTTCTAAACCATTTACTCTTTGTAAATCTGTTTGTTGCTCCCAGTTCCCTTTATTTTAAGGCTGAGCGTTTATTCCGATTACCCTTTTCATAAGCTAATACATTGTTCGCGATTTTCTTCTTATATTTGTACACTACCCCGAAATAATATTCACTTGCATCTATACATTACTCCCACATCTCATATGCATATACAGGGTGACCCCCCCCCCCAAAAAAAACACGAGTCCCAACTCTAATAAGGTCCCGTTTCTTAGTGGTTGGTTCGAATTAAATGAAACTTTGGTCATAACTAGTTTATTATATTCAAAACATCACATCAAAACACTAGGGTATTTGGCCGTTTTTTTCTCTGTTCTACAGCATATGTTCTAGATGCCCTCCATTTAGTTTTTGTTTTTTTGGGGGGATCACCCTGTATATTGCTCACAATTTCAGTCTGCATGCATTCGTAAATTGCTTTAAAATCCTATTTCCCTACTGCTTGAACATGATTCTAAATTTCTATTTTCAAACTCCTGTACATGTTGCTTAAGTTTAACTTCCGTAAACCTGAGTATTGCTCGCAATTTCCCTTTCCTCCCAACTGTATATGGTTTACAATATTTCCATCTGCGTTCTGTTCAATTTCCATCGTACGTTGCTCGCAGTTTCTCGGTTTCTTATACAAGTACTTGATTTCAAAGATCATTTTTTCTTGCGCAGTTTTTTATATATTTGTCCTCTCTTAGGTATCTTAGTTGCTGTGACTGCCATTTGACTGGATTGCAGAAAACATTAAATTCATTTAGATCCGTTAAATATGACAGTGTAGAATAATTCGGAAGAGTATTTTTATTTTACATTACTGGGGATTGAACCTCGAACTCCCCAAATATTTCCGTAAAAGTAAGTAGTTATGTACTCATAGAAATAAACACTAACGAGAGACTAGTAACGTCTCTCCTGTTCGAAAGCGGCTGGGTAGAAGAGAATACATATTCACTCACTAGATTGGTGGGCATTTAATAAATACGTATTATTTTGATTTTTCGGACTACTGTTTTCATCTTGAGTAAGATTTTCACAACGGTCCGATCGATGTAACCTTCGACCTTCTTCAGGTGTATCTTGTTAAGTACAAGGATGTTTCTGTGAACTCGGGAATATGGACTGAATTTTGAACAGAAATATATACTTTATAGCTTTAGCATTTTCTGGTTCCATAGTAGGTCATAAGTAATTCGCAAGTGTATTATTCGGTCGTCCACATTAAAATTGAACCTTCAACCTTCAAGAGAATATAATTTTTACAATTGATTTTTGCAAGTACTCTAACCACTGCGCCATGTGTCCTTGCGGACCAAGCTGATGAAAAGAGAGCATAAAAATGACATCCAAGATTAGCACAATAGTCCAAAGTATTAAAATAATACGCATAACCAATCCGTAACTTAAAAATTTAGAAACGTACTTTAATAAATTACTCGCTGGACATCCGACGTTGCCCGATCGTACAACACGCTTTAATTTGATATTTTAATCAATTTAGATTGCGTATTTATCATTATAAAATCAATCCTCTATTGAATACGAGGAATAGTTTGGGCTGTGGACTAATTCGTAAAATATATTAACAATAATAATTATAATGTCGTTCATCAAATTCCGGCTGTGTTTGTTTAAATATTTCATCAGTTGATGTTTGGGCTCACGATCTCAAAATAATATTTTCCCCTTATAAATACAAATAATTTTTACAGGGGAATATATTACGTTACAACGGCCAAGGTTACACCCGTGTAACGTAAAATATTTCCTGTTAAAATTCTTTCATACATATAAGAGAAGTTAGACTATTTTTAAGATCAAACTTTTTCGATTTGCGAGATTTATCGGATGAATTTCTGTACACAACATATACCAGAACACCACCAGAAATTATCTTTTTGTGAAATTTGCACAAAATAGGCCCAGAAGTTTCGGAACCTATGGGAACGGAATTCACACACACACACACACACACACACACACACACACACACACACACACACAAAGTGACATTTATATAATTAATGGCATTTTTTCATAGATTTTGTTATGCACACATTTTATATAATCGTGTAAAACACCTTGTGCAGAGTTAAACAATAAAATTGTCGCCTTTGAAAAAACAGCATAAGTGCATTTCTGTTAGATGAAAGGCAGTTTTCTGTTTTTGTTGCAGTTATTTTTTTAGTTTGGCAGTTGTGTACAAATCCCAAGAGCAATAGAAGCCTTCTGTCAAGTATGAAAGTGACAAAATGTTAAACTAGCGAGATAGGAGATGCGCCGCTGTAAAACTCACGCTCTCTACCGATCAATGTTATGACAACAGGATCATTTCCAGCACCCTGAAAATGTAAATCCGGACAGTTTAACGGTTGACTCACAGTTACACGATGTTCCGGCCAAGGTTATTGTCTTTGGTGTGGTTTTAAATTAGGGTTACATCATCCCAATGTCTTCGATGTCCGCTTGAAAGTCAACGCCAAAGTTTACCAGAATGTGCTGAAGAGTAAGGTGATCCCCTAGTGTTATCAGGTGGCCGCTGACAGATTCTGGAACTGACCGCGGCTTACTAGTTAATTAGGCAGACTTAACACTTTAGTGTTGCAAGTTCGAAGCAAGATCGTTCCACACTTTCATCAAACCTACTTTAATTTTTTTGTCTAACATCGTGGAAAGCCATAAATAATATAATGCCAGAGAAATAATTAATAGAAAAATAGCTGATATTTTTCATTTGTAAACGAAATGCATATTAACATTTGAAAATTAGTTAATAAGTCCAATTTATTTTCTTGCACAGAGTAATTCACTAAAATCGCTGTTCTTTTCGAAGGAATTAAAATATATTCCATAGAATGAATATATTGTAACCAATGGCAATTTATCAAGAAGGAAACTAGTTATTAACGTTGTCATCAATACCTGTATTTTTAATAGATATCTATAGTTTGGCCTTAAGATTGAGCTGTAATTCAGATATTAGCACTACAATTTATATATCTATACTAGCGGTTCCGCCCGGCTTTGCTCGGGCCCTATGTACTGTTCATAAGTTTATGTGCATATGCATATATTAAAAAGTCTGCACAAGTACCGTAATGCCTTTCTATATAATAGGCTAACTTAACTACCATAGAGAAAAGGTGGCGGGCAGAGGTAATTTTTTTTAGATTTGACCTAAATTTTACACCCTTAACGTTCATTATTTTGGGCTCAAATCAAATTAAAATGTTTGACACATGTCCGAGTAACCTACATCTAAAATTTCAATTCTTTAGTCCCAAAGTTGGCGGAGGAATTTGACGGAGCCCGCAAAGGTCAACTCTTTTAACTCTGACCTCTTGGTAGCGACATTTTCGCCTCAGAACTGATTAAAAAAGCTTACTGCATATCTGAATACACTTTATGTAAGATTTAAAATATTTAGACCCAAAACTGACTTAATAGCTTGCTAGATACCGCAAAGGTAACATCTTTTGAACTTTGACCCCTAAGAAACCAAATTTTCCGTCAAAACCCGATTAAAAAGCTTGCCATATGTCTAAATAGGGCAGGTCGATTTTGGAGTCCCAGTGAAGCAATGGTGATGAAAGTTGGGGTTTGACATAGAAAAGACCTACACGAAATATTTTTTCAAAATCATTATCTTTGCTGGAGGAAATGACTTTAAAAGTTGAAAAATTTAAGCTATTAAAAGTGTTTCGGTGAATTGCCAAAACAATCCGTACTGTTAAGAAAATGAAATCACTATTTAGAAAATGTTTAACTACATTTTTAAATAAAATGAGTCAGGATAATGAATTAAAAAAAGAAATATTAAGTGTAAAGGCAACATTATGGTTTTTTTAAATAATAGCGACCAAATTTCGCTTTTCATTTCAGGAACTTTTTTTGGTAGAAACATTTTAGATTTCACCGTCACAAAACACGCTCGTTATTGATATTGAAAAATCAACGTTTGTTTAGTATTTGATTTGAAAACCTACGATTTAGGCTTAATTATTTAGAAAGGAAAAATGAAAAAGACTTGTTTAAAATATATATTATTATATTTCAAGTGTCTGCAGTGAATTTAAACATATTTGCTTTATCTTTTTTAATTTGTTTGGTTGGTGCAAAAATAATGACATTTTTTGGACATTTAAACGAACGTCAAAAACTTTATTTTGCACCAACCTAATATTTCATATCAAATTCTATTTGAAATTTTTATTAAAATATGGTAATACTCCAGTTTTATATTAAAAAAATAGTCCATACATTTATTCTACACATTCTTTACCAAACATAACCACGTAAATTTTCAAGAGTTTCTACTTAACATAAATACTTTGCAGTAAATTAGTGTCAAATTTTTATTTCTTTTATTTTCAGGGAGTAATTGTTTTTAAGCAGTGTTTTTTTCTAAAATTATAGTTTTAAAATCAAATAATATGATAAATTAAACATTCTGGTTAAATTTATCATCCAAGTATATGCAGTTAGTTGGTTTGAGATCAATACCGACATTTTTTTTAACCGACAACAATTTTAATATGATTCAGAGAACAAAACAGTTAACTGAAATCCAAATTACTGTTTTAAACAGTTCAAAATATTGTGCTTTTGCACTACTTCCGGAAAATATCATAATATCGATGATAAACGCATATGAATTGGATGTGAGAGAAGAGAGCATTCAAACGATTTTGTCCATTAGGTAAATAAATATTTATCCATTAAATTTGATTAGTTTTCTCAATTTACCCATAAAATAGTCAGTTTTATTCATATTTCATCACAAAAATATTTTTAAAAAGCGTTTTCAAATAATTGTTTTTGCGTTGTTTCTTCCAGAAATAGTAAACAACTCAAAACAAAAAGAAATGTGAATGATTCTACTTTTCATTCGTATGAATGAGTAATTCACACATGTTACCACCGCTCGGGAAACATTTCAAATGAACTACGAAAATATTCTTTTACATTTTAAACACATTTTGAGTATATTCTAAATATCTTACATTTTAAATACTTTCTGAAGAGGACGCTTCACAGAACATCTGGAACGCGTTAAAAACGATTTCAATGATTTAAAAACATTATTACAATGATCTATATATAATTTTGAATGAAACACCAAAGCACGGAATATTAAAATAATGTTAAAAAATACACATTGTTGGTGACCCATCCCTTACTTAAATATACATCTTTCTCTCGTTGGAATTTCTAAACCCATTTTATATATATATATAAATATATATATATATAATTACGAAAGTCTATATCCGCAAATTGCATGCTGAAGACCATTTTGTATTTTAATCCTTGACAGCAACTGATTAATTGCGCAAAATTATTAACTTAATTATCAGATCAATAATGAGTATTCACTACTATTACCTCGCCAAAAAAAAGAAAGGAAATAACACGACAGGTAACAAAAACAACAACAATGCAAATAAAAATGAAAACAACAGAAGAGATAATAACAATAATAGAGACAATCACAATAATGAAGATAGCAACAAAACCAATAGTAATAACCAAAATAACAAGAAAAAACTGAGCAAAACTCAACCAACTTAGCAGTATGGGTAAATGAATTAACGATGAATAAAATTAAAATAAATTAAGATGGTCCATAGTAGATAGAGCGAAAAAATATAAACCAAGCAAATCAAAAAGATGCAACCATTGCATACTTGGAACATACCATATACTAATATCAGAAGAAAAATTATTAAGCAGACGACAAGATGCAATTCACGGATGTCTGGACAGAAATCGATACTTAATTTCACGCATTAAACCAGACTAAAAAACAATAACATAAACGGAAATATAGAGCAAGTAACATAAATAAAAAAAAGAAAAACACAGATCAATCGAGCATACAAGAATAATGTTAAAGCAAATATAACAAGAAAATGGAACGTAAGAGTATAATAAAAAAATAAATTAAAAAAGAAGGAAACAATTAAATGAGAAAATAAACTAAAACCAAAATGTATAATATAAGTAAAGAAAAAGAGGTAATGGAAGTAACTCTAGCAATAAAAATATATTCCATAAGAGTGACTTCTCCTTGGAACCAAGACATCAACTAATAAATACGAATACGAAACCAAACAAAATGAATATTAGAATAAACACGCATAAATGTAGAAATAAAAATGATATAAAGAACAGGATAGAATAAATAATAGGGAAAATTGAAGATTAAAACTAAAACAAAAAATTAAAAAATACGAAGTTAAGGTTTGTAACAGAATTTTGGTTTTGACGGTATCCAAGATGGCTGACTTGCAACCACGGAGGGATGAAAAGTCTTTACTCAGAAGAAAACACTAGGTTTATCATGTACAAAATTAACTTTTTGTGTGTAACATCAAATGGAAATTACATCTGACGAATTAATGAGCATTGTATACGTTTATGAAAACATAAAATCATAAAATGCCCATCCCATTAACGAAACGGCTGTAATAAAGAAATCCAAAATGAAATAAACAAAAGTTACAAAAAAGAAAAAATATCAGTCTTTGAATTTCAACGAAATTTTGTATTATATATATATATATATATATATATATATATATATATATATATAATATTTTCACAAAATCAAGACAATTAAATAAAAGAATTAGAGAATAATGTAGTGTATTTTCATATTTGTTACAATTGTTTCGCGACCGTTCAGACGATTCCAAATTTTATGTCATTCAAAAATATGCTAAAATTAGCTCTTCCTTAGACAGTGAAATACATTATTTATATATAAAAGAACATATTTCTAATTGTAACACCTTTTTTGATGAAGTTGGCTAGGACCACTTTTGTCTGGAAACTTCGGCTCAGATCGTCTGTTTCTTCTCAGAGGGTTATTACATTGAATCATGTATGCTGAAAGCGAATATCGAAGCCGCAGGTAGAAAGAAAAACATGAAATTCTATTCTACGAGAATTAATTCACGAACTTATCTATAATGTTTTTACAAATATCGTTCAGTTCTTAGTAATATTCAAAAGTCCCAATCTCTCTTCACAGACGGCGTCATACGGGTGAAGAAGGGGTCACGTCTTCAGGGAATGGCGGGTCTCCACACGATCTGTGCCCCTTGGAATCAAAAAGTAATCTGACTAATTTTCGAGCGTATCGATCCGATGTGGTTGAGGTGGAAATTTTCCTCAGCCAATCAAATCACGCTAAACCCCAGACTGCCGGTGTGCGAGTTTTGAAATCTTGGGCCCGAAAAAAAATGAAACCTATTCCCATGACTTCAAGGTCACTACCCATCATTCAGACAGCCAAAGGTTGAAGGATCCACCAGGACGATCAGTACAATATATATTATTCTAACATTCTCACATTTCCTATTGTTGAGTCTTTTCAAATAAACAAAAATATCTCAGGTTTTCCAACCAATAAGCAAATATATCTATTTTGACAATGAATTAATATATATATATATATATATATATACATATATATATATATATAATAAATTCCACAGCCAAACAACGTCGCAGCCCACAAGAGCCATGACAATCAATGAACCGGAAGTCCAAGACTCGAGTTTTGGCCTCATTTGGGCTCATCAGTTAGACACATCCGAACTCAGGATTCGAAACCCGAGCCTCTTTCATGCGAGGCAAGCACTCTACCAACTGAGCAAACGCCCCGCACACAAGAATTTCTATTAACCAACACAGATCAAGCAAACCGCGCCGAAATCCGACTGTGAAATGAATTAAAATAAGATATATATATATATATATATATATATCTTATTTTAATTCTTTGGGATATCTGCTGTTACCCGGAATCGATTAAAGCTATCTTAGCCTAGTTATTCGGCCTTCCTAAGGCCCCTGGGGGTCTACAGCTCACCGATGAAGGGCATATTACTCCCTCAGGTTGATCCCATCACATACTCCCTATTTAAGAGATCATGTAGTTGACCTAATCTCTACCCCATACTTCTTTGTTTTGATAATTATTTTCGTCAACCATGGAATTTCTAAATCTTCATATTTTTACTTTTTAAATTATATAGTAACCAATTATTAATCGTAATATTACATTAATCCCGCGTGTGTTTTAATAAATTAAGTAATTTTTTTTTCTCTTCAAAATAGTTATTTAATTCTTTTTCTAAATACTTAACTACGCCCTTAAATTCTAGTTTAAATTTATATGTCCTTACTATATTCTCCTCGCTCCATAATAGTTTCGTATCAGTTTTTTTGTTAATATATACGCTCTCCTTATTGATTTTCTTTAATATTTTATTTCTTAGAATTGAATTGTAATTGAAACGTTAATTTAGAAAAGTTTAATTAAAATTTACTTCACTTCAAAACTTGTTATGTCATGAATTTAAATTAAGAATGTTTCTTTTAAGTAACCGATTTTTGTATTTATTTTGTTGTTCTCTTCGATTTTTCTTAGAGGCTTAATGTTGTAAGAGATAACTATGCTTATTAAATGTTCATCAACTTATCAATTTCCCTAAGTTTTAGGCATTCATATTTTAATATTTTGACGTCAATATTTGTTAATCACCCCCATTTAATTTTAAACTTATAATTCTAACATTAACTTCTTTATTTTTAGTTTAATTTACCTGTATTTTTGTATTTTATATTTTTATTATTTTTATTTTGCTCCATCTAAGTCTGCCTATAACAATATCTTGCAGTTATTTAATTTTAAAATTGTTTCAATTCTTGTGCTGTTAAAATATCCATAACGATTACTTAAATCAACACTATTTCTCCTATTTAGGTTATAATTATTTTATTTCCTATATGTTAGATTCAAGATTTACTAATTTATTTATTTATTGCACAATTTTTAAATTTTAATTTTAAATATAAAAATTCTCTTAACACATATACATTTTACCCTTAATATATACTGTAAATTTTCCTTTATAAATTTATTTCAATCAGATTTTAAGCCTGATAATAGGAATTTATTTATATGAAGACAGCTTTGAATGGCATCCCACTTTTTGTTTAAGATTTTCTCTTAAGAAGTTAGTATGTGGTATGCTTCAAGTAAGCACATATTACATTATTTTGATTTACTTTGTTTATAATTTCTAGCGTTATCTATTAATGGCCGTTTTAGGTCAAACTCTTTGTTTTAATTTTTACGCAGTTCCCTAACCAATCAACTAAGGCATTTGTTTTACACTTTTAATTTTTAATAATTATTTTTGTTTTATCCTCATTTTTATCATTATACATATCCCTATTTGAATCATTCTCAGGTCCAATTTAAAATGATGCAACATTATTTCTGAATATTTCCTTAAAAACATGCTTATGAGAAAATATGCATATACCGATGTAAAGAAAGAGACTGCAGAATTGTATGCATTGATTTCGATTCTAGCTGATGGCACCCAAGTTAAATACATATATACATATAAATTCCTGGCCGAACCCATTCACATCGATTTTTCTAAATCTCAGTACCCTGTATATCAAATTTCGAGTCTGTAAACTAAAAATTGACAGAGTTATTGCGTAGGGAAATATACACAGACAGACAGAGAGACAGACAGATAGACAGACAGACACACAGAGAGACACACAGACACGTTCACATCTATAGATATATAGATAGACTAGCATGGGTGCCCGGCGTTGCCTGGGTATTTGGAGGTGAATGTTGAGAAAAAAATAAACCCAAAAAAGAAACGGTCCATTATTTAAACTTTGACTCCAATTATGAACCCTTAAAATGTATTGCTTTGGGCTCAAATCAAGTTATTAAGTTAGATCCATATCCAAGAAACGCATATCTTAGTTATTGCGAAGGAAACTGTTCACAGACACACAGACAGACACACAGACACACAGACACGTTCACTTTTATAGGTATACTCGCATTTCAGCCCGACGTTGCCCGGGTATTTGGAGGTGTATATTGAGCAAAAGAAAGTCATTTTTTGCAATTTTTACCCCTATTATAACCTCTTAAAATTTATTGTTTTGGACTCGAATTAAGTTAGATCCATGTCCAAGGGACCTATATCTAAAATTTCAAGTGTTTAGACCAAAAATGTGTTAAGGAGTTTGGTAGCGTTCTTAAAAGTCAAATCCTTAAACTTTGACTCCTTAATTGCCAAATTTCTAGCCGATACTCGGTCAAGTCGATTTTCCCATGTATATCAAATTTCGAGTCTGTAGGCTAAAAATTTACAGAGTTATTGTGTATGGAAATATACACACAGACACACTTACACACACAGACAGACACTTTCACTTTTATAGATATATAGACATAGATAGATAGATAGATAGATAGATAAATAAATAAAAAGATAGATAGAAAGATAGATAGATTGGATGCAATGTATAGTAATCATCTAAAAAGTATGAAAAAATAAAAGACTCATGCGCCACCACCGAGAATCGAAACCGAAAATTAGAGCTCACGATTAATTTAGCCTCTACCGTGAATGACTGGACTATGAAAACATGTTTACTGCAAGGCTAAACATTTAAACATGAACCAATAGCTACTACGTCATCCATTCATAATGCCGGCGTTCGACCTTCACCTGGCATTTTTTTTTTTTTTAATTTTCACACTTTTTCCCCGGGCTTAAACATTAATATAAAGTTTTGCATGGATTCAAATACCTTATATATGAAGTTTCATGTCTGTAGACCAACAACATTAGGAAGAGTTTGGTAGGCAACATTTTTTTTTAAACAAAAATATATACGTTATACTTAAATATATATGGAAACAATTTTGTGTTTACTATAAACTT
The DNA here is from genome assembly GCF_053919585.1 of Euprymna scolopes. Taxonomy (NCBI): domain Eukaryota; kingdom Metazoa; phylum Mollusca; class Cephalopoda; order Sepiida; family Sepiolidae; genus Euprymna; species Euprymna scolopes. The sequence goes on from NC_136496.1 coordinate 84,674,553, forward strand.
TTTACGCAAATATTATGTAAGTATAAATCATGTAGAATATCTGCATGAATATAATTATTTCATATACACGTAATTGTTAACTAAAGATACACATGTCATTGGAAAACCGAAGCAACTAATAGGGAATTAATTAAAATGAATGTTTAAAGAATATGCAAATTAGCTAGATCTTTTGCTAGTGAACGCAATTCCACAGGCCATATATAAGAAAATTGTATTTTCTTTTTAAATAAATAGAAAAGAGTGTGTTTAATATGAATATAAATACACACAAAAGAAAAACAAATTTATAGCAGTATAGATAGATATAGATGGATTAAAATTTCGCTGTTTATCAAAGCTTGAAAGCAACTAATAAACAACTTGAAAGGAACTTTGTTCATGGAAGTTAAGTTAGATTCCTCGTATAGAGAGAAAGTAAATTTAATCTGCTGTGGTTTTAATTAAATCATATGTAAGTAACTAATTATTTTTAGTAATAATTGAATACATCAAATTAAACTGTGAAAATATCTGACATATTTCCAGTCTAACAAAGATAAATAATTTAATAGGTTTCCTATAATCTATATATCTATAAAAGCGAACGTGTCTGTCTGTGTCTGTCTGTATGTCTGTGTACATTTTCCTACACAATAACTCTGTGAATTTTCAGTCTACATACACCAAATTTGGTATACAGAGTACTGAGATTAGGGAAAATCTTTGTAATCCGTGTTCGTCCAGAAATTTGACTGTTATAGGGTGAAAGTTCAACGATTTGACCTTTTTTCTTTAAGAGGTCAAAGTTCAACCTTTAAGAACTCATAACCCCCCCCCCCGAAAATTTTGATTCGAAATACTTGAGGTTTTAGGTATAGATTACTTGGACAGGGATATAACTTTATAATTCTATTTGAGCCCAAACCAATGAATGTTAAGCGATCAAAATTGAGGTCAAAGTAAAAAAAAACATTGAAGTCTGCAGTTTCTACCAACTTTTCTCTATGGTAGTTAAGGAAGACTATTATATAGAAAGGCATTACTATACGTATTCACACTTTTTAATATATACATATGCATATAAAGTAATAAAAAATACTTAAGGCCCAAGCAAAGCCGGGTGAAACTACTAATCTATATATCTACAGGAGTTAAAATGTCTGTCTGTCTGCCTGTCTTTGCGTGTATGTCTGTATACATTTCCCTACACAATAACTCTGTTAATCTACAGACTCGAAATTTGATATACAAGATATGGAGATTTGGAAAAATCTGTGTAATTCGTTTTCGAACAGAAATTTGCCTGTTAAGAAGTCAAAGTTCAACGATGTGACCTTTGAGAACTACCAGCCCCCTCCGACAATTTTGAGTATAAACAACTGAAATTTTAGATATAGGTTCCTTGGGAATGAATCTAACTTAATAACTTGATTTGAGCCAAAAACATTAGGGTCGCTTTTTTCACCGAAATTTCGAAAGTCAGCCCCTCTTTTCTATTGTCTAGCCTTAATTTAAACCTACACCACTTCGAGTTTGACGTCTGCTGTCTCTACCAACATTTCTGTATAGTAGTAAAAAAAGCCTATTATATAGAAATGCATAACGGTACATATTCACACTTTTTAATAACACTTTATATCGTACGCTTCTCCTGTATCCTAGAATTCAATATAGTTTCCCCCCAACAATAATTTTATTTATTTAT
>NC_136496.1:84678739-84708739 GCF_053919585.1 Euprymna scolopes
GCGTGTGTTCGCAAGCTTACCTACTCCAAGCACTTAACAACAAATAAAAATCAAATAGATAAACCGAATCATAGCCCCCCACCTCCCAACCTAAGCGAACACCCAACAGGTCAAGAAATCATCTCACCAACGAGGCGCCATCAACCTAAACCTGAGGACTCGAAATTTAAAGTAACCCTCTCCCCTTCCCCAACATATCTCCCTCCTCCCTCCATGTACCACACAAGCGATGAACTTCCCAGACCTCCCACAACCACCGAATGTCCTTAAACTCCAAAACTAAAACTTTACCGACATACCAAGCACCCCCTCCCACTTCTTCCCCTTGTTCCCTTCCTCTTTTTCCGCTTTTCTCTTGCACCCCTCCCCTGACACCATTCACCCTTTCATTCCACCATAAACGAACATTTCTGTAAAAGTCTGAGGAAGCTACATGACGGCCAAAAATACGGCCGTGTAGCCGAAACAAAAATGTAACTTAACAGAAAAATACGGTAATAAAAAATAAAACGCATATTTGCTCTACAACAGTATTGAGCACTTTCTTCAGTTTTTATAATCACCATTTCTACTAAATATATATATATATATAAATTCTCTCTCTCTCCCTCTGTATATATATATATATATATATATATATATATATATATATATATATATATATATATATATATATATATATATAGGGACACACACACACACATAAATATAATTTGTTTTGTCCAAGAAATTGGTGTGGTCGGCAAACAAGTATAGCATCAGTCAACAAGAGATTAAATTCGAGTAACATTATATCTTTTTGAAATTCAATGTATTTCGGTTAACTGTAAAATGACGAGTTTACAAGAAACTTAATGCATTTGTAATTCTGAAGTGAACATGTTGCCAACATGGATGTAAACACATTAATGAGGCGATTAATCGCACAACCACATTAGTAATCAATCGCAGACGTACATTCTCTCTCTTACACACACATACACACACACGCACACACACACACACACACACACATATATATATATATATATATATATATATATATATATATCAAATAGCAAATACAGCTTATATGTATAAAAAAAGTGCTTATTCTGCCCTGCACTTATGTTTGATTACTAAATTTCGCGTCGATTACACATATCAAGAATATATTTAAATAAGTCCGATTTAGTTTCATATGAAATATAAGCGGCGATAAAAATGACAGGTGCAGTCAATAATTTTGAATTTTTTTAAATGTTTTTAAGTGTATCAATGTTTTATTTTGTTCGTTTATATATAAAAACAATATATATATATATATATATATATATATATATATATATATATATATATATATATATAATATCGTCCGTTAATGAGTAACCAGATATTTCCGCTGACAGAATCTATATATCTATAAAAGTGAACGTGTCTGTGTGCATGCGTCTGTGTGTCTGTCTATCTGTGTACACTTCCCTACGCAATAACTCTGTCAATTTTCAGCCTATAGACTCGAAATTTGATATACATGGTATTGAGATTTGGGAAAATCTTTTGAATCAGATTTCGGCCAGAAATCCGGCTCTTAAGGGGGTCAAAGTTCAAGGATTTGAACTTTGAGAACTCTACCAAACTCGTCAACATATTTTGGCTCTTACACTTGTAATTTTAGATATAAATTCCTTGGACACGGATCTAACCAAATACATTGATTTGAGCCTAAAACAATAAATGTTAAGGGGTCATAATAGGGGTCAAATTTTAAAAAAATCTCCGCTTTTTTTTGCTCAACATACACGTTGAAACAACTGGGCAACGCCGGAATGAAATGCTAGTATATCTAGAAATGTGAAAGTGTATGTCTGTCTGTCTGTCTGTCTGTCTGTGTTACATAAGGGAGGGAGAAAAAGAGGATTTGGACTTGGACACTTTACTTGAGGGATACTGGTACCCTGGTGATGACGTGTCCATTTTACTAATGAAGAGAAGAAGTTTACGACGATGAGAGAGAGAGAGATATTACAAGTGTTAAGAGACGAGAGAACGGGACCCAAGATCCCTTAAACCGTTTGACTAGTGGTTAGGACACTTGTTGTGGATGTATGTGTTTGAATTAAAGAAGATTCATACCTGGTCCGCTGCTCTAGCAGTATCAGAATTTTTGTAGGAATTTTTGACACCCCTAACACGAAACTGCGAATACAATATAAAAATCTCGTAATTTCTCTGTTAAAAGTGGGTTATTTATTTTCTTTATGGATTATACTTCCAAAATAAACTATTACAGTTGTTTTAAAAGTAATAAAAATATTTTTTTTTTTTTTAAAACAGTAATGAATTTTCCGAACTCAATATTTTTCAATTTTTAAACTCAATATTTTTAAATTTTTAAATTTTAAAAATCTATCAAAATTTTTCTATTGATTCTATTTTTACGATATTTTCAGGGTCAATGTGAAATTTTATGTTCTTTCCAATAAACCGAATATAATATTTTAGAAAAACGTTTTTTTTAAATTCACGCCCCCCCATTTTCACGCCCCCCCATTTTCACGCCCCCCCCATTTTGAAATGTCTATTAAAAAGTAAATAATTAATTTATGTTTAATAGGTTTATATATCACAAATTGAAGAGAAAAGGTCAATAAATAATATATTCAAATTTAAAACAAAAAAAAAATCAGTTTTTTAGAAATTTACCTGTAAAGTCCGAAGTTTAAAACCTTATTTTATAAGAACACATTTTTTCTTTTTGTCTTTTTTTTTTTTTTTAATGAAACCTTGGTCCTTGCTCCTTTAATTGAAAAAAAAATTAGGGCTTGAATTACATTTTTCGAGGAGTTATAAGCTTAGAAAGATAGGGGGTCGAATAATTTACGCCTCTCATTTTGAAATGTCTATTAAAAAGTAAATAATTAATTTATGTTTAATAGGTTTATATATCACAAATTGAAGAGAAAAGGTCAATAAATAATATATTCAAATTTAAAACAAAAAAAAAATCAGTTTTTTAGAAATTTACCTGTAAAGTCCGAAGTTTAAAACCTTTTAAAAAAAAAAACACATTGTTTTGCTTTGTTTTTTTTTTAAATAAAACCTTGGTCCTTACTCCTTTAATTGAAAAAAAAAATTAGGGCTTGAATTACATTTTTCGAGGAGTTATAAGCTTGGAAAGATGGGGTGGAATTATTCACTATTTTCACGAAATTTCTGACACTGCTACCGCTGCTCTGGGAGAGTCTTCATCTGGGTGGAGCTCTCTTGCTGTTTTCGCCGGAATACACAGGATGAAGACAGATGTTGGGTTTTCAACCTTTTATTCTCCCAGGCATGATCTGCAGATGTCGCCATCGATGGTCTCCACTGTGGGTACCTACCACGTCCCACGTCTGGGGCGCGCATCTCCCCCCTTACTTAGGAGAGAAGCATTTTAGACTTCTGCTCGGCTTGGCATTTTCTGAGAGACTCAACGTTTCACCAACCTTGCCACGTAGCATCACATGACATCCGGTTGGATGAAACGTCACTTCCTGCAACGTGGATTAACTACAAAAATATATCTCTGACGTCCTCCCACCCTCTCCCTCTCTCTCTCTCTCTCTTGATCCACTATCTAATAGAGACACAGAGAGAGAAGATAGAGAGAGTATGAAAGAGCCAGAGAGAGAGAGAGGAGAGATGCTCTTTAACATTACTCCACCCCTTTTTTATCAAAATGTATGGTAAAGCCATACATTTTTAATAACTAACTAACTAAACTAAGGAGGGAATACATACGCTACCCGCTGGCAAGAAGACTGTCCTACGATAAATCGATAAACTCAAAATTAAATAAATACAACAATAAAACTGCCATGTAGCGCTACCCTGCGCTCTTCACGGTCAAACTCCTTTATGACCCCATGGCTTCTTCGTACCCATCTCGGGACTTCCAGAGCATCCTTTGCTCCCGGTCGACACTACTCGTGGTCGATAATTTCACGGCTCCTAGCCGAACAACAATAAAACACAAAATCGAGGTCCATCTGCCTCCTACTTACATCTCAGGATTTACGGACAATCTTCTTTACTCCTAGGTAGCACAAAAACAAAAAAAAAAATCCCATCCCAAACCTTCACCATTTCACATCAAAAGTTCTTAATTAATTTACCTCCTCTATGACTATACTTAATTGGTCCAAGAGTAATCAAGTCGGTTTTATTTATTCTACCCCATTTACCCCCCGTGTGGTCAACACACAATGGACACGTCCTCCGACTGTCCATATTAGTTACAGAGATCGCCCATTTCTCTATAACTATCTCGTGCTTCCCTGAGCACCTACCAAAATATGGATTTTTTTTTAATTTATTACGAGGACGTTCTGTACCGCCCTCCACCGAATTAAGCATCCGGAGCAAAAAAAAAATCTGTCGAAACTACAAGAACAAAACAACAAACCAAAAATATGTATACATGACCACCTCGAAACTAGAATAAATACCGACTGACTTCCTGACCTCATTACTCATAATCCAGCAAACCGTCTGCCTGTCCAACTACTGTATTTCGATTTAAAAAAAATCCTTATTCCTTATTCTTTTGTCTTCCGACATCATCCCATTTTAAAAATTCTCATTAATGTTTTCCATGCATAATCCAGTTATCTCAAAAATTATTATTGATAATTGATATACCTCTATCCTGTCATCATCATATTTTTAAAAAATTAAATTACATTGACACCATATGGCAAGACCATCGATGCCCCCATCTGCTATACAAATACAAGATAACAAAAATACAGAAAAAGAAATACAGAAAAATACACATGGCAACTCAACAATATTTAACAATATTCAATAATACTTAATTAATATATACTTAATTAATTCACTTATAACTAACAACTTTCAGCAAAGTTCAACAAAATTATCACTGATCAAATTGTCCACGTAAGCAAAGTTCAAAGGTTTTCTGAAACTAAAAAAAATCATTAGTCTTTTACAATTAACCACAGAATTAAATTAAAAAGTTCCGCTTCTATTTTATTCATATAATTATAATTTACTTAAAATTAATCCAGAGGGATGCCACATAACCAACCTGATTTTTATTTATCACCTAATACTTTCGACAATAGTGAAATTTCTTCTTTTTTTTTCAAATCTAAAATGACATCTTGCTATTCCGAATGCATTTAAAAGTTCACTGTCCCTTATTTTTGTAACACTTTGCTAAATTCAACAATGTCAAATGACTGACAGGTGTATAAACTGTGGACAACCTCGATGTCACTTTGCCTCAACAAATGTTCGTTTGTGTTGTCTTGTCTATTTAAATATATATATATATATATATATATATATATATATATATATATATACGTTTTTTTTCTTTCTCTGTGTTTTCAATTCTTTCTCTGTGTTTTCCAATTTTATTTTTAATATGGTAAATTAATTTTCTTTTCTCTTTTGTTTTTCAGTCGTTTTCAAAGTTTACAGCGTATTTTTAATTTTGGAGTTTAATTTTCTTCTAAATGCGTATGGTATTCTTCATGCCTTTGCTATCTTTTTCAACACATAACTGAATCATTTTTTCTTCTTCCTTCCTTCCTCTCTCTCTATCCTTTTTTCACTGTTCTTCCTTTATTCTCTCTTTTCTCTTCCTTTTCACTGTTCTTTCTTTATTCTCTTTTTCTCTTCATTTTCACTATTCTTTCTTTTTATTCCACTGTCTCTTCTCCGTTTTTTCTCCCTCCTTTTTTCCTCGATTTCTCTTCTTGTCTTTATTTTTCCTCGTTATCTCTTTTTCTCGTTATGTCCGTGGCAATCCAGGTTTCGATATATGCCCCATGCGGGGGCAAGAAGGTCAATGGCACCAAATAACAAATATGTTACATAAGGGAGGGAGAAAAAGAGGATTTGACTTGGACACTTTACTTGAGGGATACTGGTACCCTGATGATGACGTGTCCATTTTACTAATGAAGAGAAGAAGTTTACGACGATGAGAGAGAGATATTACAAGTGTTAAGAGACGAGAGAACGGGACCCAAGATCCCTTAAACCGTTTGACTAGTGGTTAGGACACTTGTTGTGGATGTATGTGTTTGAATTAAAGAAGATTCATACCTGGTCCGCTGCTCTGGGAGAGTCTTCAACTGGGTGGAGCTCTCTTGCTGTTTTCGCCGGAATACACAGGATGAAGACAGATGTTGGGTTTTCAACCTTTTATTCTCCCAGGCATGATCTGCAGATGTCGCCATCGATGGTCTCCACTGTGGGTACCTACCACGTCCCACGTCTGGGGCGCGCATCTCCCCCCTTACTTAGGAGAGAAGCATTTTAGACTTCTGCTCGGCTTGGCATTTTCTGAGAGACTCAACCTTTCACCAACCTTGCCACGTAGCATCACATGACATCCGGTTAGATGAAACGTCACTTCCTGCAACGTGGATTAACTACAAAAATATATCTCTGACCTCCTCCCACCCTCTCTCTCTCTCTCGATCCACTATCTAATAGAGACAGAGAGAGAGAGAAGATAGAGAGAGTATGAAAGAGCCAGAGAGAGAGAGAGGAGAGATGCTCTTTAACATCTGTCTGTGTACATTTTCGTACGCAATAACTCAATTTTCAGTCTATGCACTCGAAATTTGATATACCGGGTACAGAGATTTGCGAAAATCTTTGAAATCGGTTTTCGGTCAGAAATTTGGCTGTTAAGGGGTCAACGTTCAACGATTTGACCTTTGAGAACTCTCCAACAAATTTGGGTCTAAACACTTGAAATTTTATGCTATAAATGTTAAGGAGTCATAATAGGGGTCAAAGTTTTAAAAAATTGACCTCTGCGTCTCTTCCAAATTACTCAGACAATTTCTGGTCTGTACATTTGAAATTTTACATAAAGGGTATTCAGAGAGAGGGCAAGCTTTTTAATTGCTTTGGGTCGAAAATATGAGCTATCAATATATAACTTGATGTATGTATGTTTGTATGTCTGCCTAACACTTTCGACAGAGGCGACGGATTTTCAGTATCTTTTTGAAGCTCGACCCTTCAGACGAAAAAACGAAAAATTTGCCAAAAACATTAATTTCTTCGCCCTCAACTGAGGACTTTTTTACAGGGAGGGGTCCCAAATTTCGATTGTCTAGCCTTAATTTAAACCTACGTCACTTCTGGTTTGGCGGTAGTCGTAATATAAAAGACGTCATGTTTTTCTCCCATTCTGTTCGTCCTTCCCGGTATGAGTTCGAGGCTGCGTTCCTACTATTTTTGTCTGTTTTTTTTTTTGCTCAACAGACACATCCAATCACCCTAGCAACACCGTGCGCTCATGCTAGTATATATATATATATATATATATATATATATATATATATATATATATATATATATATATAATAAGTAAAATTTAAAGATGGTGTAACTAAAAGAAAAACAGGTACAACTTCTCTTCCCATTTTCAGATTGTATATCATGGCTATATTCCATTTTTTATAGTTGATGACTCCCTATTCTTAAGATGAGTAAGAGTGGACTACATTAAAAAATTGACATAATAATTATATGAATGATTCCGCTCTACGAAATAGGTGCTATCTAGAATTAATCATTTTAAATGCTTAGAAAATGAACGGTAATGAAGTTTGGAATATAGACCTTTTGTCATTAATTTGTATATGCTCTGTATTTACATAGAGCTTCGTAAATAAAAGGATTTGTATGAATAAAAGGTGAAATAAAATTGAATAGGCATGCCACCCTATATAACTATATATATATATATATATATATAACTATATATATATATAACTATATATATATATATATATATATATATATATATATATATATATATATATAGGGGTTTGACTATTCATTTGCAGATGGGGTTTTAAATAATTCTGGCATCGTTGTCTTTAGAATAGAGTGATGGTTGTTATATAATGAGGTCCTATATTAGAAGACAAGCAATTCAGCCAGTATTTTAGAATAGGGATCCATGTTTAGGTGGAGGAATCGTTTGTGTCCCAGCCTGTCGAACATTGTCCGACACTGCTGGTGTCATAGGAAAATGGCTATGGGACCACGTCAGAGATTAACCAGGGCAAAGACATGCAGTGTGGTCTCGCTTCCAGGGGACGAGATTTAGTAAGACTTAATGAGTTTTGATGAGATCACGTTTTGAAGTAAATTTTGGAAATCGTTTGTTTTAGTCAGTTTGTTGTTGAGGGGAGAGTGCATATACGTGATTTAAGATATAGCCAGTTAATTTAAGAGCTTCCTATGATAAAGTGTTTGCGAAAAAATATCGATGTGTTTCCAGACCACCGTGCGAAATCGAATAACCACAGCGTCTCAGATTTTCTGTTCTTTCATGTAGGAACAAGATCACTTAGAGAGAGAGAGGGGGGGAGAAAGAGAGATAGATACAGACAGATAGAGAGAGAGAGGCGTGTATATATATATATATATGTATATATATATATACATATAAACAACCTTTACAAAGAGAGAGAATGTATTAAGGTACCTAACACGCAATCATATTTTGAATGACCATTGCTAGATGAGAATGTGTACAATGCTATTTAAATGAATACATAACCGGGTTCAAGTTATGTAAGACCTAAACTTTGTTTTAAGCACATTTGTTGTAAAGTAAAAGAGTTAAAGTGTACGAAAAAAAGGACGTTTAACAAAAACCATGACCATCTTCTATGAACCCAACCTTTTATATTAAACATGGACCTTTTATATTAAACATAGACCGAACTGAATTTCTTTTCTAGAAATCATCTTTGAAATTTATTAACAACGAGTAGATTACGTTTTACTTCGTATGATATCCATTCATGACAACATTTCATACTGATGAGACGACCATTTAAGTGACGCATCTAAAACCATTTATCATCTTTCAATAGAGATGATAATGATAATAATGTACCATCTCTTAATAACAAATTTAAAACTTTAAATGTAAAAATATTACATATACAATAAACATCATCAAGTATGAATCTCTGAATCTATAACGATAAATACTAAAATTAAAATCAAAAATGTTATCATCTCTAAAAATAAAATAATGTCGGTGTAGGCATACAGAGAGATATGACTGTTACCGTCTCTCAGCTTCAATAAACAAGCTATACGTTTCTTATATTTAAATTAACCAGCAGGATATTACTAATTGTTTCTTCAAATATTTTATATCCAATTCCGTATTTATCCATATTTGAAATTCATTTCAATAAATCTGTAATTTTCTTTTAATTCATACACGGGGGGATCAATATGTTAAGTTCCTATAACCCTAACCCTAACCCTAACCCTAGCCCTAAACCTAACCCTAACCCGACACTTTTTCTAGCAGTAAAGCAATAAAACTCTGCACAGTTATAAGCTTTCCCCTACAGTTGTATACTGGGGGGTATTTAATACGGCAATAGAACGAATACGTATTAGCTGAAATATGTTCAGGTTTCTGGCACCGTCTCGACATTTAAGGCAGACATAACAACACACAACACAGGTTGCAATATATATATATGCAAAGAATCTTATCTATTCATCATTTACAAAAAATATTACAATATATTACAGCGAAAACAATTTATAATGAAATAATAACATTAAATCTTAATAATTAACTCTTTAAAACTTACAATCTAGCTAATCCTTAACTAAAATACTGTCGCCCACCCTTCTTTACAGAGAGCCAAAAGTGATGTCCTTAACCCATGGCTGCCAGGATGGAAAAGAGAGAGGGGAGATGGAAATTGTATGATGATCCCTTTTTATTTATCGCTCCGAGCGGAACCAAATCATCTCCTGCTATGGCGTAAAGGGAAGAACAATCAAAACAACCTGGTGTACTATCAAATAGTTCCATATTTTCTCTAATTGTTCATTATAGATGTCTGCTTACCTGCTGCACTAAAAGCTCTTGTAAATGTTATTGAATCTGAACGACGCGAATTTCTTTCGGTTTGGACCATACGTTTGGGATTTTCGTTACCTTTATCGTGTGCTCTTATATCCGTGTAACCACACTCTTCTCATTCATCATGCTAAATAGAGGGGAAAACAATGCAAAACCAACTGCTCTATAACGAGAGGTAGGTCGATAGATAGGGTAAAAGAAGAGACCAACATACAAACATAGAGATACGCAGTGCGTTTAGCAGCGTTTTGTTTTTAAGACGTCACTAAAATTCTAATTGTGTCCGCACTCAAATTAAAAGTTGAAAAATTGCGCTTCATCTATATTTGTTTTTACTTTACGTTGAATTGTACCATACCTATTCTACGAACTAACATCTAAATATTATTACACAATTCCCAACTGATTTATGCCTCTTTTGGTACAACTATGTTGGTCTTTATTATGTTCGTTCTCGGACGATTTATTTTATCTCAGACCTTTCCCCAGGAAGAATAACTCAGTCAAATTTATATCTAGAAACGACCGGAAAGTTTTCTTTATTCGATGGCTGAGTGATCTATTTACCCCCTACGGCTATTTACTTACATGAAAAACGTTGCCAATCTCACTCTACTCTATCGTTATTTTCATGGAAGATGCGTGCTTGTTTTTTTTATAATAGTTTGCTATTTGTATGGCATTCACAGCATGAACTTACTTTATCATCACAATAAGAAAATATTCTTAGCCTTCATTGCCAGACTGTTTCCGTGCTTATCAAACTCTGGCATTCTTCAAGTCGAATGCCAACAAATTCTTCTAAAAATAACACCGTTAGAAATCAAACTAATCACATCACTAATCAACGTTTTTGTCCCGTTGCGTCCCCTGTTTTTAACCTGAAAACAGTTCCATTTCTCATTAACACTCACTTAAGTCTTGCTTATGATAAGTGGTTACCCACTTGTAAGAAAAACAACATGAAACTTATTCATCAAAAATAGTCTAAGTTCTATGAGAAAACAAGCGTTGCGCATTTAATAATGAATTAATGTTTAAAGAACTCATGAGAACTGGTCGTTTTTAATTTCATAAGCTGCTGGGTGCTGACAGCCATAACTCTGCACGTAGACAGTTATTGGTAGGTTTATTATTGCTAGTAGAATTGAAACAATTTTGACTACCAGACTCCATTACTTGAGAAATCTTAATTGGCATGACTTACTCAGATAAAGCTTTTGACACTTTGGTTTTTATTGCTAGTTTTCTATCGTGTAATTTGGTCAGATGAAAACGAACCGGAAAAAAAGTTTATGTAAGAGAGAAAGACAGTTATGAAGCGATAAAAATAAGTAGAATTTTTCACGAATAAACGTAACAAAAAACGATCGCACAGTTGCTGTCGTCAAGTATCCGATATATGTCAGCGATTATTTTCTTTTTCCATTCGTAAGTTGAGAAATATGTATAGTACTCATTACAATACGCTTATATATGCACACATACACACACACACACATATATGCATATATATGTTTACATATATATGCTTTTTACGAAACTTATTATTTAACTCATTAGACATGCACACACATACATACACACACGCACACGCATACATACATGAACACATACGCGCATATATAGGCCCCTCTCTTTGGATAGAGCACTGTCGTAAATGATCTCACCCGCTACTTAATTGGCTGGAAATGCGAGGTTCGCTGTTTGTTTGTAAACAAAGGCAAGCAGCTTCAGCACTATAAGAGTGGTGGACGCATGTTTGTTTGAAATGAACATTTGTTGGAGTTCGTTTGAATTGGACATTTGCGGACTTTGCTTCCGTGGGTCGATGGATAGACCTGTCGACTATCAACACGATGGTTTTAGGTTCAATCCTCGGCTAGGGAGAGGTGCAAGTTTAGCCGCACTGATGAGTTGTAATGTGGATGGTATATATATATATATATATATATATATATATATATATTTCTTCTTATACATTATTTTTTTCTTCACCCTTTTCCCCCTGCTTCACTATTTGTTACCAAGTAAGATCTATGACTTACTTGTAGTTTGATTAAATACTTTTGCAATCAAAATGCGATCCCGCATTTTGCTAAATCCTACCCTCCAATGAGAAGGAAAGTATTTCTTCGAAACTCCGCGGATTACAGACTATCCACTTATTTTCTGCTTCCTTTTTTACAATTGAATATCTTTTTAACTCTTTTTCAAAGTGTTTTTTACCATGTTTTATTAACTATTTGTTCTTATATATATATATATATATATATATATATATATATATATATATATATATATATATATATATATATATGAACAACCTTCACAGAGAGAGACAATGGATTCAGGTACCTAACACGCAATCATATTTTTAATGAACATTGCTATCGTGGATAAAGCACTGTCGTAAATGATCTCTAATTCTACTGATGAGGTACGCTTGATGTAATTGTCTGACTTTCTAAATGTTCTTTTATTTAACTTAGAAATTGTATTGAAAGTAGTTTAATGGAACGCACTTGTTTTTCTCACTAATATTATCAGTGACAAGATTGAAATGCACACATACATACCCACACGCCCATATATATATATATATATATATATATATATATATATATATATATATGTGTGTGTATATATATATATGTGTGTGTGTGTGTGTTTGTGTGTGTGTGTGCGTGTGTGTGCTATACGAATTAATACACGTTTGTATTTCTTTAAAAAAAAAACAATGTTTTACACAAAGTATAAAAATTCGAATCATCGGATTAAAAAAATAAATATATCAAGAGAAGCTTCACTGTCTCCAGATTATTTTTCGGGCGGGAGAGCAACTAATAAACATAACAAGAGAAATCACACTATCTAATATTATGTAGAATTATTCAATATGTACGTACTTATAGGCAATGTTACACAAAGACAACGTAAAAAAAAAACCCGGAAGAATCGGTAATAGATAATAACTGAAAAAATAATATCCAAAAGAACACTAATAATGAAATTGGAAAATGTAATACTTACCTGCTTTCAAACGGGCTATGCAGATTAATTTGGAATTATAATTCCTCATGGATAAATATGTAAAGATGCAATTATGCTCCAGTCATTGTATAAGATAGTGACAATGGTATATCTCTTAAACAAGTGAAGTTATTTATGTATTTATTTGGAAATTCTGCTGAATTATATTCCGGAAATAACATAATTTTGGAAAAAAAAATTATAGCGTCCGTGGTGGAGATGGAAAATAAAACAACAGGCTTAAATTATGGTGAAGCAAGTGTTGCGTAATAATTTAACTTGTAAATGTATGTATTTATTAATTCATTAAACCCTTCTGAGTCATCTTCTAGAAATGACCCCATTTATTATGCAGTTACACAGATATAGGGTCGGTGGTAGTTGTGATGGGAGGAGAAACACAGTACTGAAGAATTTTATGGTGAAACAAAGGTGTCCTAATCATTAACCCAGATAATGAATTCACGTATTTATTTGTAAATCTTAATGAACCATCTTCTAAAAATGACTTCATTTTTCTTTAAAATATAATAGCTTTGGTGGGAAAAGAAATTACTTCAATTATATGTTGTACAATACCTGTCGATAGTACGTTAAATTGTTTCACATATGCATTTACATTACTCGTCCTAGAATTTAATGCCGAGCAACGTCGGATAATCTAGAATATCTATAAAAGTAAGAATGGGTGTGTGCGTGTGTCAAGCCACTTTTCAACCTATACACTCAGCGAATTTTTTATCTACAATCTTTAAATTTGGTATATGTGATACTCCGACACGTGAAAAGCTTTTTAATAAGTTCTCATCCGAAAAAAGGGCTGCTAAGAGGTCAAAAGTTAAATATTGGTTCTTGGGATTCAACGAAAATTTAACTGTTTTTCACACACACATTCTCAGTTTTTATAGAAGATAAGACTAGCAGGCGTGTCGGCGTTGCCCGGCATTAAATGTAACGTTAAATTCCTTAAAAAATTAAGTAACAACAACAGAAAGAATCGGAGGCATGTTCATGCAAGTATCATGCTTTTCTAAACAGTTCACTTCTTGTAAGTAAAAAAAAAAAGAAAACTCGAGATGAGATCGAAACCGTAGTCCGAGTAAAGCACAGCAACCATTAGACCAGCTTTTACATTATCAACAAACAATGTTTTCAAACAAACTAATACTTAGCATAAAGAAGCTATCGCGTGTCTCGACTTCACATGTGCAGTTGTGAAACAGTTGAAAACAGATAAAAATTTGCTAACGTCTACGTACCAATTTTTCAATTTTGATCCCTTACCAATCTTTTTTACCGGATGAATACAAATTATTTTTCCTCATGTCTCAATAATCTATATACAAATGTTATACGAATGCGCATGCGTGAATCGTTCACATTACATAAAACTTGTGTTAACAATAAGTATAATCGAAATACACTTTTTAGAAGGCGTGTCAAGTTGACCCATTGTTTTTAGGTTTTGGCTTCGATATCAGCTAAAGTATATTATTTTTTTATTGGCAAGACGTGAACTGGTTAGAAAAAATGTCTCAGTTTCTTTCCTATTTTTTTTACTTCATTATTTTAAAGAATTTTACGTTACGTTTACTACTTACGGTATTGTTGTTTATAATAAATAAGAAACTTCCATCTACCTAATATTTAATCCTGATCCTTGAGTGGCGTCGAGGCCTTTGTAAGTGATGACCTACCTTTAAAGTAAAAATACAAGCATAGCATTTAGAACGAGAACATTCTAGCACACGCTCATATATATATATACATATATATATATATATATATATATATATATATATGAATGATTTAATGATTTAATATACTGCTTTGTTTTTACATCCGCAAAATAGTGTTCCATGGTAAACAACTGATGATCCCTTAAATTACCATTAGTACTATAGTGAATTCGAGAGAACAAGTTGATGCAGTGGTTTCAGGTTGTTAAATGACTTACTGACTAAATAGTTTTTCTAACGAGTGGTAAAAAATATTTTAATAAAATTAAATAAGTTTTTTGTAATGTTTTAAAAGTTAAAAAACTTAAGTGGCAGTTTTAGTCATTTAGAACTGCTTTAAAGCTTCTCCGCGCACTCATTTTTCAACCAAATTTCAAACAGCTATTAAAGTTTATAGATTACCGTTTCAGCTATATTGTGGAAAATAATTTTGCACTTTTTAAGTTGGTAAAACAAAAGTTATAATGAATTTACTGGTGTAAAAAATCGGAAAAAAGTGAAAGTAGGTGAGCGCGTTTTTATAACGTTTTTCTATTGCAACCACGTCGCTTCAGCAACTGGCGTTCCTACTAATTCACCGCTATTGCGAAAAGAGAAGTAACAAGTAAAACAGTGAGAACGAAAGCAAACGAGTGCCGTACATTGTTTTACATATGTGCATGTAATATTTATGGGGGCAAAAAAATAAGATTGAAATTGAACAAAGACAAGTAAATTTTCTGGAAGCTTGGAAAATCCTGGATTACAATCGAAAAATGCAAGAATGAGAAGTAATATGGTTAAGCTTAAACACGGAAAAGAAAGAACAAGATATTGTAGTAATAAATACAATAAATTTATATGCGCAACTATACATTTATATGTTAAAGTATAATGTTAATTGTTTCTTATCCATCTGATGATAGCTTAAAAGATAAGCACTAAAGATGGAACGCTTAATGTTTTTGTTTCGATTCTAGCTGATTGAAGCCAAGCCATTTTTTTTTTAGCTTTTACATTCACTAATATATTTTTGGAACAGTATAATACTCAATAGAGTATTGTGCACTATGGCAATACATACAACATCTTTATGCATATAAATATTATATTTAATCGTATTTTATAATCGGACTACGCCAAGGATCAATTAGAGTATATTGAGTACAATATAATAATCGATAGAGGATTGACTTTATAATAATAACAAATACGAAATTTTCTATGAGTTAAAATATTATATTTAAATGTATTTTAGGGCCAGTCAATGCCGGTTGATCTGCTAATCTATCTATATATCTATAAAAGTGCACGTGACTGTGTGTCTGTGTGTCAGTCTGGGTATCTGTGTACATTTCCCTACGCAATAACTCTGTTAATTTTTAGTCTACAGACTCGAAATTTAATATATAGGGTACTGAGATTTCGAAAAATCGATGTGATCCGGTTTCGGTCAGAAATTTGTCCGTTAACGGGTCAAAGTTCAACGATTTGACCTTTGAGAACTCTACCAGACTCCTCCGACAAGTTTTGGTCTAAACACTTAAGATTTTAGATATAGGTTCCTTGGACATGGATCTAACTTAATAACTAGATTTGAACCCAAAACACTAAATATTAAGGGGTAATAATAGGGGTCAAATTAAAAAAAATTGACCGTTGTTTTGTTTTGTTTTTTGCTCAGCATACACTTCCAAACACCCGGGAAATGCCGGGCACCCATGCTAGTATTATATAAATCTAGACTGCCCTGTACGTCATTCTGAAAATTCGTAAAATTTTTCAACTGTTTTCCTTAATATTAAAATTAGTCACTGTCATTTTACCAGTTAATTTTTTGTTGTCCCGTCACACTGAACTTTGAAATAGTATATCCGTCGGTCTGTCCTGAATATATCTAAAATATTATTTGTTAGATATTACAGAGACTCTACGCAGAATAGATCTAAAATATTATTTGTTAGATAAGGCTAACCCTCTATTACAGAGATTTTGATAATTTTGATGATTAAAATGTGTCTGATCCTTACCATGTGTTAGTTTCATAATTTTTATGCAAATGAACTTTTCAGTCACTTAATCGGATTTAGTGATTTGCTTTGCATGTGTCGGAAAGTGTATGCTTTTTCAACATGATGCATTGATACACACGACTTCGGTATTATACAAGGTGTAAAGTTTATAATTTTTATTCATTTAACCGTTTGGTACATTTGATAAATGTTTTGTTGATTCTCGCATTTGTCTGAGTTCTTTGTTTTATTTTTTTTTTCCGAAATGATGCTATGTTTAAATATTTAACTATGTTATTTATTTATTTTTGAACAAAACCTCTCCAATCGAAAAACTCTTCTTTCATTGGCCTGCTCGATTTAAGAACTCAAACAGAAAAGATGTATAATAATCAAAAAGAAATAGCTATTATAGATTCAAAATAAACATTTTAGTTTATTAGACAAAAATGTTGCTGTGTCTGTTTTATAAAATTTTTGTTGTTGTTGTTTTTTCTCTTCCTGTCTAAACGTTCATAATATTTGTAAAACAACGGAAACTTTTGGGTCTAATTTGTATGCATTACAAATCTAAGAAATCAGGAAAAAAAAACGTAGACATTTTAATTTTATTTATGAACAAAAATCTATGTTTTTCTTTCCTGTTTCGTTGAAATAGAAAATTATATATGTTTATTTTTTTTACATCATTAAGAAATATTTAAAGAATCTAAACATAAAGAATTACAACGTAAAGAGAATTTGTTTTATATGCTACAGAAAAATAAGAATCGCTGTGAGTTTTGTAATGATAACACACACACACACGAACGCGCACACACACACACATATATATATATATATATATAAAAATACATATATATATATAACACACATATATATGTAAATATATATATATATATGTGTGTGTGTGTGTGTAATTCAAACACGGTAGTGTTTAAATATATGGTTAAGTGTTAGTTTTACTCATTTAAAACTGCTTTAAAGTTTCAACTCTTATTCATTCTGTGACGGAATTCCAAACAATTTTTACAGTTCATAAGTCATCTTCTCAACTATATGTTGAAAAAAAAAATCAATTTTTGTTCTTTAAAACAAACGTTATAATAAAATTACTAGTACACAAATGTCTTCAGAATTATTAAGGAACGTGAGAGACGGTGTGTTGTGATTAACTGTTGGCTACCATACTACTTAATCAACATTAATGCTCTGGAGCCGATTTCTTCTGATTGGCTGTTAGTTACCATAGCAACTTCTTCGTTGTGAACACCTCCATAAATTAAAGCGAGAATGTTGCTCGCATGCCATCTTCTATGGGTTATATAGAGAGAGTTAAGAAAAGTGATGCTCTTTGCCATGCAAAGGCTGACCATATTTCGTATACGACGTCGCCCATTAATTGTTTCTCTCTTTTTTGCCCTTGTTTTCTGTTTACTTACTTGAGTTTTTTTTATTTAATTAATTTAAGAAGTTGGTAATATTATTGTGGATTGTTGACAATTATAATGACTGCCCAAAGAGTAAAAGTATGAAGATATAACGGAAAAAATAAGTGAGCATTATTCATCAAACTGGGGTATATATGTTTTGTCAAAAAGGAAGTAAAAGAGTTTGGATAAACACAAAGAAAGAAAGAAAGAAAGAAAGAAAGACGGCTATTGGAATAAACAGCCCCAACATCGGAAGCCCTTCTTTACATGGGGAGATGAAAATTGTTAATCTATATAATTATAAGACATAAATTACCTTGTAACGGGTGTTGTAACCCAACATCCGGTTTACGATTTCCGGTTCTGCATACGTACATAAATAATCAACGCGAAAATAAAACGTGGAGTTTTACTGTGTACGGTTTTTGCGTCCCAATTTTTTTTTTCGAATTTAAATTATCCAAAAAAAATATTGTTAATACGTTCTGCTTTTTTTTACATCGTTCATTTCCGTATTACGTTTAAGTTATATTTAATTTATTCTCCATTCTTAATACCCCTTTCTTAAAAACATTCATACATTTCCTTCTACACTACCAACATAAACAAATAACCCCGAAAATATGTTTTTTTTCATTTGCGTTACAAATAAATAATCAACGCAACAATAAACGTATTGTTTTACTGTGTACGTTTTCAGCGTCCCAATTGTTTTTTTCCGCGATTAAAATATCAAAAATTGTAATTTAACTTAAAGTATTATGGTATCTGTTCAGTGCGCATTTACCTTAAGTATAGCAAACCACGTATAATTCAATGGCTCTAATTTTTTTTTCAAAAATAAACAATTATAAACAGAACGACTCAAGAAATCTATCTATATTGTTTTTTCATTTTAATATACTTTCATAGAAATGTTTCTGTTATGCCACAAATAAAAGTTCTTTGCGTCACAAGTGTTTACGCTCATACATTAATTTCATAGCTAATATAACATATTGGCCCAACAAGTCACGGGTAGTCTAGTTTAATATAAATATAGAATATTAATGCAACACAAATACAACAGGAACACAATAAACAAGTTAATGTTTAGTAGCATAGCCTTTCTGCAATGTGACAGTCTGTAATCTTTGGGGCATTCCTTGAATTAGTTTGCAGCAATGCTCCGTTGAAAGGGTATCCCACTTCCGTTTAATTTTTGTCAAAAGTTTTCCAGATTTAAAATTTATCATTGTGTAGTTGTTGCTTGATATAATGCCATATGTTTCTGATAGGATTGAGGTTTGGATATGGCGTAGGCTAATCCAAACACGGAATATCATGCTCTTATTCGAGAACAAAGCGTTTTCCAACTCTTTTTTATTCGGTATGAATGTTATTTGCTCAATTTCATAAAAGATAATCGTTAATAAAAAGTTAGTTCGAAATAAAAATGAAGATTCAATTTTTAAATCCTAATAAAAGTTATCTATTTAATATTATGATATTTAAAGTTTTATATAATACTAGCACGGGTGCCCGGCGTTGCCCTGGTGTTTGGATGTGTGTGTTGAGCAAAAAAAAAAAAGAAAGAAAAAAGAAAAGTAGTAGAAGACATGTTTTTACATGTTCTTATCATACGCAAAGGATGAAAAAGAAAAACGCAAAAAAAAAGTGACGTATTAGTTGTTGCGCCCCTATTTTCGTATATGTTTAAAATTACGGGAAGAATTGTTAAATCTGGACTATTTTAAAACCGGACAAGCTTCTTAATTAATGCGCTTTATGGTTTATTAAATTTAATTTATTATTTTTTTGTGCTTTATTTGTTGCTCAATCTCAAGTAGTTCGGTTAGATTTTAGTGTTCTATCTAAATTTACAATCTCATATGGAGTTTCGTATTTTGTTTTTTGTTTTTTGTGTTATATATCGAATTTAGTTTTAACCTGGGAGTTACTGCATTGGGCTTGTTTTCTGTATATTAAACTAAATAAAATAAGATAAGATAAAATAAAATAAATATATATTCCCTACTAATATCCTAGGATTCTAACGGATAATATGTATTGTTATAAAACTTTTATTTACACTTCGACACAATAATTTATAAAATCCGTTCCAACGGGATAACTCTAAATTTCTCATTTAATTTATTGAAATAAAAGTTGACGTATCAATTATATTAATCTCAAAGATTTACACTTAAATGTATTAAACGTAATGCCGAGTGTCTAATTATCTCAAATGGTTTTATATTTTACTTGATTTTTAATACTAGGCGGTTTTCTCAGACTCTAAATTAATTATTGTTATTAAATATCTTTTCGTTTATATGTTTCATTAGGCTTAGTGCTGGGTTGTTATTTAGAACTTCTATCGAAGGATTATTTTGAATGCGATGAATGAAATTTTCTTTTCATACTAGTTATTTAAGAATTAGGAAATTTGTAGTGTATTCACCGTTTTCAGTGCTTCGTTTTCAGTATCTTCGGGACCCTAATTGAATAAACCCGGTTAAGTGTAAGTAAGTATGTATTTCCAGTTTTTCTTATTTCCTTTACTACGGAGTTGTAATATGCTTCCATTCTTATATTTGTCTGCAATTATTTTTTCGTATTTACCATTGGTTTTTACGAGACCAATAAAGGATGACACCACATCTACTGCATGCCAGCATCAGGAATAATAATTAATTTCTGTATATTATGGAGAGCATACGCATATTTTACATTGAAAACAAAAATGGCGAATTAACGATTACACAGAATAGGAGGGATAGTAATTACTTAAACCGGAATAATAAGTTTGGGAAACTTAGCTCAAATCCTGGTAATATCAACAATTAAGTCGACAAAATAGTTATTATTGTTGCATAGGAGGTGTTATATTGGGGAGGCATATATCAGATACATTTTAAAGAAAGACGGGGACATGAAATACACGACGAGAGGGGGATAAAAGAGAGAGAACATTTATACATTTTATAGTATGTGGTTCTCATCTATCTTTCTTCTTCTATCTATTCTTTTTTCTATCTTCTATATAAATAAAATGAACTCATTTTTCCCGTCTGACTTTGATCTTAATAGGATTAAGAATCTGGGCATTTTATGCAAATGTATTATGCACAAACTCCATGACGATATCTGAGGTGTGTTATAGGCATATTAGCTATCCACTAACTCGCAGATCGGAGCTTCCTATATTATATCAGGTGAGAGTTCACTGCCAAAACCGGTTACGATCAATGGAAGTAGTAAAGTCATCCCTCTCTAAAAAATTCATACTTCCACCGCCACTCATTTACACCGTACGTGACCATTCACAGGAGACAAATAAAAACTGGACTGCAATTTAGGTGAAACGCACCTCGCTAAATTTTAAGTTGGTTAAAAATAAAAATAAACAAAAACCAAAAATACTTTACATTTTCTTGCAGTGCATTAACAGTTATGATACTTCAATTCCGTTTTATTTCGCATTCTTCAGCAATTACAGCATGTTTTCTTTGCTTTTTTTTGGGGGGGGGGGGGTCCATGTATCTTCCCTCTGTTTTTCGTTTTCCTGATATTTCCTTTTCTTAAATGTATTTATTCTCTCTTTCCGTGTTTCCTCTTTTTTTCGGCAAGTTAACCATCGTTTCTTTTCATTTTTATAAATTTATTTTTATTTTTATAAACTTTCCTCTGTTTCTGTTTCTGTTTCTACGAACTTTACATTTTTTTTATTTATTTCTCCTCTCTTTCCGTTTTCCCTCTTCCTTCTGCAAGTTTAATATCGTTTATTTCTTTGTAATACAGCCGGACTTTTTAACACTAAAAACAAACAAAAAAAACAAATTACGTGGATTCATTCCTTCTTCCTCCGTTTAGTTAAACTTTGTTCGCTGTCTTTCTTATCTGTTTTATTTTTTCTCTTTTTTTTATAAAAACATATCATACATCATTTCCGTTACATTTTGCTTTGTTCGATGCCTTTCTCCCGATTTTCATCGTTTATTTCTTTTTTTAATCAATTTATTTATTTTCTTTTTAAAGTTTTCCCTTGGGGGCGGCACTAGAAACCCATTTTTGTTTCATTCTTCTTCCTTTTTCCCTTGGGGGGTGGAAACGTTGGTCTAACGTTCGTATATAACAACACATTTGCTGAGTAGATTTGGGGGTGTTAAAACAGCGGGGATTGGGATTCTTCCATTACACCAACTCGAGCCACAGCAACGCGTGCCAGGGTACAACTAGTAACATATATTTAGAGAGAAGGGTTATCAGTTATCATAACACAGGATGGGACTGCCATTACTCATGATAGAGATGGGGACACATTACTTAGATGGTTTATACACAAAGTTCATTATAAAGATGAGTGGGCACAATGTTCATATAAAGGATGTTTCACATTACTTTTAATTGTTGAAGTATGACACAACACGAAGACGCAGTTACAAAATATGATGTGTTCTTTTATTACATTCGGTCGCTTGCAATGATGATTGATTCCAGGAATTCAAAGATGACTATTTGATTAAAACTGTCTAACCCTACGCTTCCAAAGGGGGGGGGCTGCTGCTCTGACTATGTCAGCTCTGTCTCTCGTCTGTCCAACTATCTCCCGTCTGTTTAACTCCCTAATCTCCTAAAACTAGCAAACTATATTGAGAATTCATTTTATGCTATGACGTAATGCACATGTACAAGAACGTGCTCGACTCACGACTCAATAGGTAAGAAGTATTCTTTGTTTGAAGGAAATGGGTTGGACATGTGCGAACCATGCATGTTTAAGACACGCGAGTTCATCACGTGGCTTAAACATGCATGGATCGCACATGTCCAACCCATTTCTGCAGACAAAGAATTCTTCTAACCTATTTTCGACCTAACTTATTTTTTAATATGTTTTTAATTTTCTATCGTTCGTTCTTCTAACTGACATTATTTTAATTCAGTTTTCATAAAAAGAATCGAATAATTAAATTCCTTTTCAAACAACATATCTAAACTATTATATGTGAAAACTGAACAATGCGAAAATTCCATTTCTGACTCTATTCCTGAACCTTGCTTACGAGGTTCGAATCTCGGTCTATCTAATCTCATTTTTACTCATCTAATGTTTTTCTTACTAACAAGAAAAGGGAGACCTTTCTTGTTACGTTATTTGTTATATGACATTCTATTATAGATTCAAATGAGATGGGTCGACGTGGTATAGTATTATTAAGATATGAAAGAAATTATAGTCGATGAAAATAGGTATACTGAAAGAAATGTTTTGTTTAAAACAATTACTATTGAAATTCAAATATGTTTACTTATGATGTTTTTAAACCTGGAATAAATTAAAATATATTTACTTATGATGTTTTTAACCTGGAAAAAATTATATAACTTAAGTGTTAATAACCGGTAGCCAAAAGGACAGAGGCTAGCCCTTTAGGCTATTTTTTTTGTTTTGTTAACTGAGTTCTGAATATCCTAAGCATTTGTAATTCTCATTTCTGACACGGATGATTGTGTAACCATGAAGTACTTATACCTGTAGGTATAAACATTGTTAATATTATATTTTGAAATAGTATACGTATAAAAACATTTTAGTATAAAGAATTAAGAACAACAATTAAGAAAAAAGCATTCAAATAGTTAAGTATCATTCAAACTATCTGTGGCTGAAAAATGCCATGAAAATAAATTAAGATATATATATATATGTATATATATATATATATATATATATATATATATATATATATATATATATATATATATTATACGGCGTTACGCGCGCTTGGCAGACGGCAATAAAAAAAAACGATCTAGAAAATTCCTATTCAGTTTTCCGAAAAACAAAATGAGAGAAAGAATGGTGTTTGAAAAAAAAAAATGAGCAGAATCATAAGAGGAAAGCATTAAGAATTCACTTGAAAGATGATCATCAGAGAACTCCTTATCTAGAAAAAAATCCGACATCTACCAAAACACTTGAAGGTTTTCAATTTATCCGGTATTAAGATAAACGTTTACACACGTAAAACACACGCACAAACACACATGCACACACACACAAACACACATACACACACACCTAAATACGCGCGGGTATCTTTGCTAGTATATATATATATATATATATATATATATATATATATATATATATATATATATATATATATATATATATATATATAAGACGCGCATCGCACGGGACTTTTCTGCACACTTAGTTACGCGATTTGTGGGCACCTTTCCAGTAAGTGAATGTTGTAAAAGGGAAGTAAATTTCAACTCGACGCTTAAATCTTATCTAACACATTGAATACTGAAAACATCCCACAATCAGATCATATCAGTTTTTCATCATATCCTTTTGTAGAAGTTTTCATTGAAGAGCCTCGTGGTAAACTACATTTCTGCTTCTTTGATTTGGAGCCAGAGTTTAGAGTTTTTCTGAACTTCCTGTCCGGCTGATGGAGACGTAGAACATACCGTGACTGAAGCAATCTGATGTCAGGTCTACGCCAATGGTTTTAAACGTACGACCTTGTCTTTTATTTATGCTCATTGCAACACAGCTTCACAGGAAACATTTCTAGATAGTACAAGTGCAACAACGCCCCCAACATCCCCCGGCCGCGGCCGACATCCCCCGCCCAAATATAAACAAAATGTTTATTTTTTTTGGGGGGAAGGGGTCAACATGTGGGTGCTCATGTTAGGTTAAATTATCATAGAAAAGTGATGCCCCACTTTATTGAAACTAACATTTCTTCTAAAAGTCCAAGGGCGCAGGAGTTCATACCATGTAAACTTCAGCCTCTGTCCCATCGACGAAATATTGCATCCCTCTGCCTTTTCTACAAGCACTTTAACGGTGAATGCTCTGACGAATTGCAAGCACTTGTGCCCACTCGACGTAAATACTCCCGACAAACCCGACAAGCAGCTAACTCCTACCATTTCACAGTAGAGATCTCTAAATGTAAGAGAGCCTTCTACTCCAGTAGTTTCTTCCCCAGGACAGCTAGTCTTTGGAATTCCCTGTCGGGTCCCTGCTTCGCCAACTGTACTGACATGCAGAAGTTCAAGTGCAACGTGAACCGACATCTTGCTGCCCAACTCCCTACACAGTACCCCTGATGCCCATGTCCCTGATAGTAGCCCATACAACAAAGTGGCAATATGCCTTGTTTGGAGTGAAAATGTAATAATAAAAAAAAGAATTTATGTGAAATATTAAACTATTCTGCTTTAATGGTTTAATGGTTAATGTCGGCATGTTACTTATGGAAAAAAAACGGTTAATTCAACTACAGAAGCACCTGTTAAAAAATATACAAGTTCTACAATTGAATACCAACCTAAAAAAAAAAACGCTCATGTAAGCTTACTGACGACATTACTAGCGTCCTAACTTATAAAAAAATGAACGAATCTCTTAGTTAAAAAACAAAAACAGCGCCTGTTTTCGGGGATGCTTAAAACGAAAATCACAGTTATTTTTTTTATGATATGAAGAAATTATTAGGTGGCCAGAAAGTGGGTGCTCATTATACGTCAAATTTATATAGGACAGTGATCCCCCACTTTTTGCGTACCTTTGTTTTATCGTTACTTGCATGGCAGGTGCTCGTCTGAGCTCCAATCCTTGGTCTCCCCTCGCCGATCTTTCACGAAAAACACCTATTTAGCTGAAACCACTGTCAAAAATTTCCCCCACTCTTTATCTGTGCCAAAACCAAAACGTAGATTCCATGAATAAAGCTTCTTTCTTAGAAATGAACACCTGTAGAACTCTGTTCCGTCTGCCTGTTTCCCATCTGACTACAACTTGAATGTCTTCAAATCCAACATAAACAAATTTCTGATGAACCGCCCCCTTTCAGTACACACTTTATCAGATCTCATCATTGATAAGTGGTGACCAGCTTGTAAAAGAAAATTTAAAAAAAAAACACCGAAAACGTATAAAAGTCGTCATTTTAAAGCTTTTTGAGGAGTTGGAAAGAAACTTGACATTAACCAAAAAAAGAATATATGGTGGTAATGCAGAGAGTGATCCGCGCTATTTTTTAAAAATCGTATGTCCACGTTTAATTACAGTTTTATGATAAGATTTTTTATTCAATTGTAAGGTTAAAGTACAGAATAGGTACAAAACACTCTCCCCTCCTCATGTAAAGAATGGCTTTTTAAATAACAACGTTATTATTTCAGCACGGATCATTCTCTGCATGAGTACCATATATATATATATATATATATATATATATATATATATATATATATCAAAAAACAAAACAAAAAAAATATTATTATAACATTTTTCTTTTCAGTCAATAAAATTTAAAATTTAAGGTAGGTTTTCTTTTCTTGTTATGCTTTCATCGGCGACGCTCGGTTTGCTCCGGCTTTTGGCGTCATTCTGGAGAAAGCCGGGTGGACTCTGAGTTTACTCTCTGCATGAGTACCAATAGGTTACTTAGAAATAAAGAATAAGCGAATTAAAAATAAAAATAATAATTCAACTTAGCAGTATATTTCGAAATGAAAACAACTCTATTATAGAAAATATTTGATAACGTGCTCAAAGAATTAAACTATCACAGTTATTCCCCTTGGTTTTCTGGTTTGAAAATTAAAAGGTTTCAGATTTACAATAATAATAAGTAAATTTAACTTAAATAAAATATACATTGAAATGAAAATAAACTAAATAATTGCATTTTAAATTATATTTTTAAATAGTACAGTATTAACGAGGCTATTATGTCGAATAAGTAATATAATCGAGCT
The DNA here is from genome assembly GCF_053919585.1 of Euprymna scolopes. Lineage (NCBI taxonomy): Eukaryota > Metazoa > Mollusca > Cephalopoda > Sepiida > Sepiolidae > Euprymna > Euprymna scolopes. Next base: position 84,705,636 of record NC_136496.1, read on the forward strand.
AATTATTTAAAATGATTTAATATAATGTGATATGCTAATGACCATAACTCAGTCGATGTATATGTGATGTAAAGAATGCTATATCTAGAAGTTAAAAATAAAAAATAAATGTCCTTTCCCGCCCTCCGTGGCACGGGGGACAAGATCAAAGTCTAGTATCTGTTCCGGCAGATACTGCAAGCTATGACTAGCAAAGACCAGATGTGGGGGCAACCCCACATGCCTGACCTTTAACCAGCTCCCATTTCCCACCTCTCGGGAGCTGGTCCCCTTTTTCCCTTCCCCCTCCCTTCACTCCTCACATTAAAAATCGGCCTTGTGCCTAATTTGCTCGGTGGGGGAGCAAATAAATACCATCTGTTCCGGCAGATACTGCAAGCTATGACTAGCTATGACTAGCAAAGACCAGATGTGGGGGCAACCCCACATGCCTGACCATTAACCAGCTCCCATTTCCCACCTCTCGGGAGCTGGTCCCCTTTTTCCCTTCCCCCTCCCTTCACTCCTCACATTAAAAATCGGCCTTGTGCCTAATTTGCTCGGTGGGGGAGCAAATAAACACCATCTGTTTCGACAGATACTGCAAGCAAAGACTAGCTATGACTAGCAAAGACCATATGTGGGGGTAACCCAACATATCTGAACTTGGTCAAGGTAGGGATCACCCTACGACCACAGTTACTATCCAGCTCCCATTTCCCACCTCTCGGGAGCAGGATCCCCCTTTCCCTCTCCCTCCATCTCCACATAAAAAAACGGCCTTGTGCCCAATTTGCTCAGTGGGGAAGCAAATAAATACTGTCCTTTGACAGAAGTATCCTATAATGGACATTAATATTTCAATACAACAAATTTATTATTCGACCCGAAATATAAAAATTATATTTTTCAATATTCCTTGTAAATTTTTTAATTCATAAAATTTAATTATTTTTTTATTCATGCTAATGCTCTATTTCTTATTTTGAACTTTTTTATCTGGTAGGGATTGTTTCATAAATATTTATACTGATATTTATATACAGTTTCAGATTGCAATATTGTACAGTGTGTACTCCGAAATTATTTCAAAATTTCTATTTCAGTGTTGGTTAAGAAGTTTATAAGTGCCTGGCGTTGGCCGCGTGTTTGGCATGTTATGTGTTGAGCAAAAAAAAAAGTGGTAGTAGGCAGGAAGGCTTGAACTCGTCCGGTGAAGGCGGCAAAAAACGTGAAAAACAAAACCTGACGTCTTTCGTCTTTGCTGTTGTGCCCATCGCAACCCGTGGTACGTAAGTTAAAATTAAGGCTAGACAATCGAAAATATCGGCGAAAAAAGCCACTCCTCCTAGAAAAGTTCCCAGTTGAGTATGAAGAATTAAAGTTTTTAGCCAATTTTTCGATATTTCTTTTCCGAAGGGGCGAGCTCTGAAATGATACCGATCGTGTGAAAATCCGTCGCTTCTGTCGAACGCTTTAGGCAGATAAACAAACATAAATACATACATTTAAACAGACAGGTGAAATTTATATTATAGAAGACTAACCTGGATGCCCGGCGTTACCCGGCTGTGTTTAGGTGTGTGTTGAGCAAAAAACAAAAAAAAGGTTGTATGATGCAGGCAGGCTCGAACCCGTGAAGCGAAGGCGGAAAAGACAGTGGATGTGTATGTAAAGGTGTTGTTGAGCAAAAATAAAAAAAGGAAATTGCGAGCGCAAAAAAAGAGTGGTAGTAGGCAGGCAGGCGGGCTCGAACCGCTACAGCGAAGGGAAAAAGAAACTGAAAATACATGGCTCTGAAGACGGTCATTGAAATCAATTATTACATGCTTCCAGCATTTCAAGCCTCCATGCGTCACAACTTTTCTATCGCCACGGGGCCATGTTTATAGACAAATGCCTGATGGTGTATCTATACACAGATGATGTTACAGAGTCTTAGCTTTGTACGACAGCTAAATCTCTCTCTCGGTTCAAAATATTGAGATCCAGTAAAAAGCAAGAGCAAGATAGCCAACAACAAGTTAAACTGCAGACCAGCTTAATGCCGGTACTGATCTCTCACTTTATTTTTTTTTAAATCTGAGATTTGTTTCTCCTAGAAAGGTTGCCTTCACTACGGCTTACGGGAGCCCTCTCCACCCCAACACACATATCCATACACACAAACACACAGGTGCTAGATTGCCGTTTACTCCGAAAAAGGGTTCATACATACATACATACACACATACATACATGCATACATATATTTGAACAGATAGGTAATATTTATGTTTTAGAATATTAAAATTATCACGGATGTATTATATGTAATACTTTAAATGGTTTACAGTACCTTCTAAACTCCGAAACGAAAAAGAACCCATACTAGGGAAATTTAATCCAGCAATTTAATGCACCTTTTCGTATACTAAAACGGTCAATCCTGGGCCCAACTCTCTTCCTGATCTACATCAATGACCTCCCTAAACACATACTTAAATCGTTCGTTGACATCTATGCTGATGACACGACCATCTACGGCAACACATCAAAGGCTGTAAATCACAAAGTTCTCTCTGATTCTCTCTCCTCTGATCTCGAGCGCGTGGTTCAGTGGGGGAAGATGTGGCTGGTTACCTTTAATGCATCCAAAACCAAACTCCTATCCTTACATCATCAACGCTCTGATCCCCAGCTGGCATCAATTGTGATGGATGGCTCTCGTCTGGGTGAGGCTCCGTGTTTTGACAAGCTTCTGGGTTTGACCTTTACTCCTGATCTGAAATGGAACACGTACATCAAGTCTGTTGCCAAGGTCGCTGGAAAGATGGTGGGATCCTTCTACCGCTCCAGAAGATATCTCACTACTGATGCAATTCTCTATCTATATAAAAGCCAAGTACGTCAAAGGATGGAATACTGTTGCCATATCTGGGCAGGAGCTGCTAAAAACAGCCTATCCTGCCTTGACAGAGTACAAAATAGACTTCGTGGCTTAGTGGGGGATGCCCTTTTCTCTACCCTGCAACCTCTCTCCCACAGAAGAGACGTTGCGAGCCTGTCCTTGTTTAATCGTTATTTCCATGGCAGATGCTCGTATGAACTCCAATCTCAGGTCCCCCTTCGCCAATCTTTCACGA
>NC_136496.1:84713739-84761239 GCF_053919585.1 Euprymna scolopes
TCGGAAGAGTTTAAAATCTATCCTAAAAACAATTTTTTAAAAGATTTTTAAGTGGTCTTAAACTTTTGATCAGCAGTGTATCTAAGGACATGGCAGAAATCTTAAAAGAAGACCTTCAATCTGTAGTCAAATGAGGATATAAATGGATGGTTATATTCACTGCTGCCAGGACTAAGCTTCTTTTCCTTTAATAATTACAAGAAATTTCTCCACCACATGGTAAAGGATGCACTATCTTAAAGCTCCTCATTCAAACCCATCGGCATAACGTTCACATGGAGCATTAATCGGAGCATACACATTGAACGCGTTGCCAAAACTGCTGCGAAGAAAGGGGGCTAATTTCTTACTAGAGGGTAACTTACACCTGATTGCATTCTGTCTTTTTACAAGGCTGCCATGCGCTCATGTATGTAGTGTTGCCACATTTGAGCTATTGCAGCTGCTATCGGTCTTTCTCTCCTCGATAAGGTGTAAAAAACGAATCACCAACCTAATAATACCGCTCTTTCTACCAAACTCCATCCCTGTCAATCGACAAAATATTGCATTAATGTGTCTATTTTTCAAGTACTTCAATGGAAGAATCTCCGACAAACTCCACCTCGACGTAAATATCACCGACAAGCAGGAAAATCCCACCTCTGAACAATAGAGATCTCTACATTTCGAAAACCTTTCTGCTCTAATAGTGTCTTTCTTTGAACTTCTAGACTTTGGAATTCCCTCCTGAGTTCTTGCTTCTCTGACTGTACTGTCATGCAAAAATCCAAGTGTAATATAAACAGACATCTTACTCCTTAACTCTCTACATAGTATCCCTGCGAATTATGTCCCAAATAGCTGCTCCCCACATCCTAGATACACTCTGCTCTGTTTGGAATAAAATACCAATAAACAACTCTAATTCTCACTTCACTACAATTGCTTGACTTTAGAATTTTATCAACTTCTACTACTAATATCGACATGTATCTCGCTGCACACGATCTAAATAGTAGCCTCTTATGTTCCATGTGGTAATATTTCTTGTCTGATGCAAAGTGTGTTTTTTTTTTAATTTAATTAGTACGGACAGTACATATGTTTAATAAAAATCTGTTTTTGCTTTTACAATACAAATGCGAGCGTCTTAACATAAACACTGTATCCTATACTTAAATCAAAAGGTGATGAAGCCAGAATTGAAGAAATTGAATCATTTTATATATATAATACCTACAATTTATAGCATGTGAAATATCGACATTCTTATTAATCCACTAGCGGCCGAATAAAGATAAACTTTTAGATGTAAATGTAGATATATCTGAGCATCTCATAAATGGAACCCTGCCGGGTAATGTGTTAACACGACCTTCTTTTGATGTCAATAAACTACGTAACACAAATCTGTTGGAACTAGAATCGGAACGTCTCTGTACTTTTATCAACAAGTCTACCTTTTTGTTTCTGGGAGATGTGGCAGTGGGGCCACCCTACGGATAATAATGAACTCTGTCGCTATTTATAAAGATCGAGAGAATATATATCCTAATGTTATCAGAATTTCTTCACAAAACATGAGCACTTCGCTGTGCGACTGACGTATAACCCAAACGTTTATTTATTGTATTAGGTTGTCTGTTCGATATGTCTTGTTTCCATTAAATACAGAGTTGGGTCTTTATTCCGAACCTTTACGAAACCACAACTTTATGCTTATTAAGGTTAGCGTAATTTTCAACAACGTGACACTGAATCCGCCCAGATAAGTTATGTTTATATATCTGGTGTCGTTCTGACTTTAGCATCACACGCATAATAAGACTTACCGTTATATAATAATCGATATTTTCTAATTAATTTTGTATTCGTGATTCGTGATAGAAGTCGTTTCGTTTTTGTTTTTGTTTTGTGATGTCTTATTTATTAAAAAAAAAACAACTAATCGTCAATTATTTTTGGTAATTACATCTACAGCACGATTAACACAAACAAATATAAAGTAAATCATTTCTTCCCAAGAACTTAAATAGAAAGAAAATAAGAAAAATTCACTTCATTATTTTATTGTACGTTCGTTTACCTCATAGATAACGTAAGTAATACGAGTTATACATGCCTTATGTCTGATACCACGTTCCATAAGAGACCCAGGGGGAGGATGAATGAACGATGTTGAATTGGTTTATTAAATAAATTACCCAACACACACACCCACACATACAAAAATATTTATATATATATATATATATATATATATATATATATATATATATATATATATATATATATACTAGCAGTTCAGATCGGCTTTGCTCGGGCTCTGTGTACTGTTATTACTTTATGTGCATGTATATATATATATATATGTGTGTATATATATATATATATATATATATATATATATATTAAAAAGTGTGATGTATCCAGCTAACCTATATCTTAAATTGCAAATGTTTAGACCTTATATTGGCGAAAGAGTTTGGTAGAGTCTGAAAACGTAAACTCTTTTAACTTTTACCTCTTGGCAGCCAAATTTGATTAAAACTGATTAAAAATCTTGCTGCATATCTGAATAAACTTTATGTTAAATTTCAAATGTAAACATCAAAAATTGGCTGAATAATTTGTTAGAGGCCGCAAAAATCAAGTCTTTCAGAGTTTGGCCCGTTGGCAGCAAAATATTCGGCTAAAAACGGATTAAAAACTTATCCTATTCCTTAATACATTTTATATTAAATTTCAAATGTTTAGACAAAAAATTGAGATCGCAGAGGTCAATTTTTAAAAAAATTAGGCACCAATTTTGACCCCTTAACATTTATTGTTTTGGGCTCAAATCAAATAAAAATTTCTGATGGATGACCAAGTAACCTACATCTAAAATTTGAAGTGTTTACACGCAAAATTGGGGGAGGAGTTCGCAGAGATTTCAAAGGCCAAATTGTTTAACTTTGCCCATTTGACAGACAAATTTCTGGTTGAGAACAAATTAAAAGATTTTTCCGAAATCTCGATACGCCTTATGTCAAATCTCGAATCTCTAGGCTGAAATTTCAACAATATAGCTTTGTAGGGAAATGTACACATCCAAGACATGGACAGTTTTAAACAAAATGTTTTTACTATAGACTTTAAAAAAAATCACTGAAAATTTTATATCTATATCATTAATTGCTAGATGAAAGATAATGCTTTTAAATTGCACCAAAATGTACATTACATAAAATAAATCAAAGGTAATTTTTTGATTCAATTTAAATTAAATTTTTATACCTTACTTTGTAAAATTTATAAAAGTGCACTTTGAAGATAAATAAATTTCAAATTGAATCTTGTACCTTTATTTTTAAAGCCTATAGTAAAAACATTTTGTTTGACAATTTTCATGCGTTGGATGAAATGCTTTTCTAACTTGTATCTCATCTTTTTAAGATTATATTTCAAAACTCTTCTTCTCTCTATTTCAGTTTGTATTTCTCCTCAAACCACAACTAATTTTTTGAAACCCCCTCTTTGTATTATTACAGGTCTGAATATTCTCTCTGTTTTAGTTGGTATTTCTCCTCACACAACAACTCATTTTTTGCAACCACCTCTTTGTTATACAGGTCTGAATAACAGGAAAATCGGATTTTTTTTAAACAAAAACTTTCAAATAATTTTTTTAGATTGAAGTTTTTAAAACTTCTTTCAGAATAGAAAACCTTTAAAATTTAATAAGGAACATATTTTATATAGGTTTCATTAACAAATATTCAGTACATAAGGAGAAAAATAGAGATGAAAATTTCAAAAGGAGTGTATCATTGGTTACGGTCAATAGTACTCCTCGCCAGCGAAAGTCTTTGTTATTGTTCTTCTATTATTATTATTAATTAAAACATTTTGTGTCCTGCTCTTTATATGTATATATATATATATATATATATATATATATATATATATATATATATATATACTAGCATGGGTTCCTGGCGTTGCCCTAGTGTTTGGAGGTGTGTATTGAGCAAAATAAATGTGGTAGTAGGAAGGCAGACTCGAACCCGTACCGAGAAGGCGAAAAATAACGGGGAAAAACCTGACGTATTTGCTGTTACGACCACCGACAAACCGGAAGTGACGTAGGTGTAAATTAAGGCTAGACAATCGAAAAGTGGGGATGACTTTCGAAAATATAAGTGAAAAAAGCGACCCAGTTGAGGGTGAAGTAATTAATGTTTTTAGCCAATTTTTCGGCATTTGTCGTCTAAAGGGTCGAGCTTCAAAACGATACTGATCTTGGAAAAATCCGTCGCTCTGTCGAAAGTTTTAGGCAGATATGCAAACATACATACATGCATTTATATATTGGTAGCTCAAAATTTCTAAGCAAACCAATTAAAAAGTTTGCCCTATCTCTGAATACCCTTTATGTAAAATGTCAAATGTTTAGACCAGAAATTGTCTGAGTAATTTGGTAGAGACCGCAGCGGTCATTTCTTTTTAAAATTTGACCCCTATTATGACCCCTTAATATTTATTGTTTGGGGCTCAAATCAAGTTATTCAGTTACATCATTGTCCAAGGAATCTATACTAAAATTTCAATTGTGTATACCAAAAATTATCGGAGGAGTTTGGTAGACTTCTCAAAGGTCAAATCTTTGAACTTTAACCCATTAACAGCCAAATTTCTGTCTGAAAACGGATCACAATGATTTCCCCAAATCTCAATACCCGGTATTCTAAATTTCGAGTCTGTAGACTGAAAGTTATTGCGTAGAGAAATGTACATAGGCAGACAGACAGACACTTTATATATATATATATATATATATATATATATATATATATATATATATATATGCATGTATATATATATATATATATATGCATGTATATATATATATTAGAAATATATATGTGTACATTATATGTAGAGCAAAAAAAAAGTGGTAGTAGGAAAGCAGGCGCGAAGTCGTACCGCGCATGAGGAAAAGAATGAGGAAAAAACCTGACGCCTTTTCTGTAAAAACCGCCGCCAAACTGGAAGTGACGTAGGTTTTAATTAAGGCTACACAATCGAAAAGAGGAGATGCCTTTAGACAATAGCAGCGAAAAAAGCAACCCCTTCCTGTAGAAAAGTGTCCAGTTGAAGGTGAATAAATTAATCTTTTTAGCCAATTTTTCGATATTTGTCGTCTGAAAGATCGAGCTTCAAAGCGATACTGATGTTGTTAAAATCCTTCGCTCTGTCGAAAGGTTTTGGGACATGCTTACATACATACATACATACATGCATTTATATATTGGTAGCTCAAATTTTCGACCCAAACCGATTAAAAAGCTTGGCCTATCTCTGAATAGCGTTTATGTAAAATTTCAAATGTTTAGAGCAGAGTAATTTGGTAGAGAACGCATCGGTCAATGTTTTTTTTTTTTAAATTTGATCCCTATTATAACCCCTTAATACTTACTAGCAGGACCCGTGGAAATTCCACGGTAGTTAAAATCTTTTAAAACACATCAGTAAGAAATTCCTTATAAAAATGAACTTTAGTTTAAACTTTTATTGAAGGTCAATGCGATCGTAACTGATGCTGTTGATATTGTCAGTAAGTGCTGGTGATGATTGAGGCGGTGACAGGGACGTCGATCAGCTGCTTGGAGTGAGAATAGTGGTCACTCAGCAGGTTCTTGGGAGTCAGATTGTGAATTTAAAAAACTGTGTGACATTGTTGACATCGATTTTGTGCAAGTTCTGATGACCCCAAGTTGTTTAATATTTCAGGACATTTTGGATTACATGTGTAAGTAATGAATAGGTCACAGATTGCATCTTGATAAAACTGTTGTAGATTCCTAGGACTTCCTGTAAGTGTAGATGGTAGAATAACTGGTACACCAGGATAACCATCTCATTCCTTGCTAAATGATCCATTAAGCCAGAATATTGAGCAGCTCTTAGTTGACTTTGATGGCTTTTAATGAAGTTAAATAAGCAACTGTCAACTTTTACATATGCGATAGACTTTTCTATTTATTTTGAATTTTATTCAATGAAGATTTGGAAATTCACAAATATTTTTAAGTCGAATTATTGATATAGATTTCAATTAATGCATCACAACTTCCTGATAATATAAATAGAACACTTTGAATTTTCTGTACAAAAGTTTTTTTTCCATAAAAAACATTGTAATCTGTTATAATATTCAGATTCTTGTGTATTACATGCATAGAAAATGAAGTGTTTCTGTAAATCTTACGAAGTACAGTTAACTTTTGATTTTTCGATAATCAAAATGATGTGAGGTAGGTTATACCTATCAAATTTATTGTCAATGTTATATAGTTAAGTAAGCTGGCTAATTGGCTATAAAGTAAGTTATTCCGAACTTTGATCTAACATTTTAATTTAAAAAAAAGCTTAACATTTTCTTGTATCTTTTTTTTTATATTAAGAAAAATGTAAGCATCATGCTGAAATAATAAAATGCCATTCTTAATAAGGGGAGAGGGTTTGACTATTCTAAACCTTCAACTAAATAACGATTTAACGAAAAAAATGTTTAAAATGTTCTTGTATCTTTTTTATAATTTTTGTTAAATAAGAAAAATCAATAAACTTTGATAACACTATTGTAAGAATCATGCTGAAAGCCATTCTTAATATGAGGAGGGGGGTTAACTATTCTGAAACTTCACCTAACAATGTAAAAAAAATAAGGGAAAAATATATGTATGAACAATAAATATTTCTTCAGTTAAATAAAATATACTGTAAATCTTTAAATAAGGAATAAATATTTATTTGAACCATAATTATTGAAACAAAGTGTTTTACTGCATAAAAAAACGGTTATGGGGAGAAGGGTTAACTATTTTGAACCTTCACCTAAATAGCGATTGAATGAAAAAAAATTTAATGGTCTTGTATCTTTTTTTTATAATTTGTTTTAAAATAAGAAAAAAAAAGGTAAATATCCAGATACGCTACTACAGAACACCGACCACTCTAATTTGTTTTTTTTTATATAGGTAATTGAGGTCGCTGACAACGAATCTGATAGTCAAACTTGGGAAAATTTACCGTTTGCATGGTATTTACCCCTGAACCCACGAACTACTTTCCACCATTTTACAGCTTCCGTTTATGCTACGCGCATGCACGTTGTAGCATAAATGACGGCTTCACCAAGCAAACTAGGTTGGGGTAGGGGATTTTTTTTTCCAGGACATAGAATTTTCTAATTTTCAAAAGTACATTATAGCACTTTTTGGGTGGAAAATTTAAAATTAACTGAAAAAGAAATAAAACAAGAAAAGGAAAGCACTCCAAGTTGGAGTAGGGGGGGTAATTTATATGGGTTTTTTTTTTACCTGGAACATAGAATTTTCAAATTTTCAAAAAGTAACGCACCGACATTTACCAATTAGAACACCATTTAACATTTTCCGAAGATTTTACTGTGTACATTGGCACGCGCGCCCCAACATCACATCCGCCCCCCCCCCGCTCGCGCCCCCAATGTACACAGTAAAATCTTCGGAAAATATTAAATGGTGTTCTAATTGGTAAATGTAGGCGCGTTACTTACGGAAAAACGTTTAACTAAACTGCAAACGCACCTATTAAGCCACATAAGTTCTATAATTGAATCCCCCTCCCCCCCCGCAAAAAAGAATAAAAAACATAAAGATGTTTGGTGCTTATGTTTTTGTAAACCACATTAAAAACTACACGAGACAAAAAAAAAAGTCCCTCAATTTGTTGTACTTTTCTTTAACTGTAAGTCATTAAAAAAATGTCAGTCCGTAATTTTTTGATTGGTACACCATGTGAGAAGGCAGTTTGCTAGGTGAAGCAAGCCGTCGTTCATGCTGCAGCGCACGCGCGTAGCGTAAACGGAAGCTGCAAAATGGTGGAAAGTTAATCATGGGTTCGGGGGTTAATACCATGCAAACAGTAAATGTGCCCCAAGTTTGACTATCAGATTCGTTGTCAGCGACCTCAATTACCTATAAAAAACAAATTAGAGTGGTCGGTGTTCTGTAGTAGCGTATCTGGATATTTACCAAAAAAAACTTTGATACCGCTATTGTAAGAATCATGCTGAAAGCCATTCTTAATATGGGGAGGGGGGTTAAATATTCTGAAACTTCACCTAACAATGTAATAAAAATAATGGAAAAATTCTTCAGTTAAATAAAATATACTGAAAATCTTTAAATAGGAAATAAATATTTCTTTAAATAAATTAAATCGTGAGTAATGAAACACTGTTTTATTTCATATTAAAAAAAATTGTTGTGCCGGTGGGCATTAGAAGATGAATGCCTGTAAAAGCAAAATAAAATTAACAAAACATAAGTAATAACTATGTAAACAAGGTGAAGCTGTATAAATGTTACAAAATTACTAGATTCGGCATTAAATAACACGAAAAAGGATTGATATGCCGTAAAACAAAAACAAAACAGAACAAGACGTAAAATATGTTTTGACTGTGTATTTGCGAATGGTGACTTTGGTGATTTATTTAATAAAGTCATTCTTGACTTTTGTAACATGTATTTCGAAACATATTTTTTGTTGTGTAAATAAAAAGTAAATAAAAAAAACATAAAGTGGCACAGTAAAAAAAAAAAAACGTACTCGTAGCGTTAAATGTAAAAACTATATTTATTACTGAATAAAATAGAATAAGCGTTCCTACCATAATAAACAGAAGACATCGTTAAAAAATGTAAGTAAAATACTATACTATTTAAACTGTGGAACGATACCTTCTATGCATAATTGCCTTTTAAATAATCCGGAACCATAAATAGACAGTTATTATTATTTCTTTTTTTTTTTGGTTCGGGAACTTTTGGGAAATAAAAGGGGTTACTGATGTTTAACTGATAAAGATTGAACAATAAAAGGAGATAATTCACATTAATTAATGTTTGCGATGATGATGACGCGTTTCATTATTTAATGTTTGCGATGATGATGACGTGACACCGTACGTACAAGCAAATTAATATATAGATTATTTTGGCTCAAATCAAGTCATTAAGTTAGATCAATGTCCAAGGAACTTATATCTAAAATTTTAAGTGTTTAGACTCAAATTTGGCGGAGAAGTCCCGAAGAGTTCTCAAAGGTCAAACCATTGAACTTTGAACCTGTTACAATTAAATTTCTGGCCGAAAACCGACTACATAGATTTTCCCAAATCTCAATACTCTGTATATCAAATTTCTGGTCTGTAGACTGAAATTGACAGTGTGTAGCGAAATATACACACATAGACCGACAGACAGACACTATCACTTTTATAGATATATGGATAGATATACATTTATGAGCCAAAAAAACGGGCCAAACAAATTTTAAAAATTTTATCGCACTAAATGCTATATTGATCAAAGAACAATTGAACAAGGAAACTTAAACGAGACTAATAACACAGAACAACACATTTACTTTAATAAATGATTAGGATGGAATCGCACTCCCTTTTGATTTCTTTAAAAGATCGATACCTTTAGACATGCTCTCAAACAAAATGAAACACTATGAAGAGGAGAATCTATTCCATTCGCTTTGCACAGCTTCCCACAGTTTGTCTTTGTTTGAAAAATTCTTCCATCCAATGCACGAGATATTATGGACCAAATATTCTTGATTGAGTTTAAATCGGGGCTTTGATCTGGCCAAAATATCACATTAATTGAATTATCAGAAAACCATTTTTTGTGACTTTAGCAGCACGTGCAGCGGCATTATCATGTTTAAAAATAATGTTCTGAGATATCCCCAGCTTCTGGACACTTGGTTACAATCCTGTTTCGAATATTCGAATGTATTCTTTTTCATTGATTGACTTCTCACATTGATTGACTTCCCCAACTCCTGCTGCAGTAAAAGTTCCCCATATCATTATCCCTCTATTTCGGTGTTTAACTGTCGTTTTTATGCAATTTACTGAAAATCTTCTCCAGTTCTTCGATTGCATCATTTGGGAGAATCGGGAGCATCAATAACAAGACAAAATCTTGATTCATCTGACCAGAAAACAATCCTGAACCAGTCTGTATCTTGCCATAATACTAGAACACTCTCTTTCTATCCTTGATGTTCCTCTTAGATAAAAATGGCTTCTATGCACACCTTTTATAAGAAAACCCCATTTCTTCATTCCTCTAGATGTTGTATATCTAGAAAGAGAATTTCCAGCCCATGTTTTGAATTCTTTTCTATGGGCAACATGTTTTCTTTCAATCCTTCAAAACAGTTAATTTAAACCTGAGGTCTCCCTTCAAAGTGAATGCTCTAGAGCTGCCAGATCGAGATTTCCCTTTTAAAAAGCATTCGACTCGTAAGTTATTTTGGACTGCCTTAATCCTGCAATTCGGTTTTTTATATCCTCACCAAGATGCGGTCTTACCATTTTTAGGATGATTTTTTTCCACTTCTTATTATATGCTATAATAATAATGATCTGCAAAATAGAAATTTTCAGTTAAAATTAACAAAAATTCATGGAAAAATATTGAAAAATCGATTTCTTCTATCTTTCACTCTTGGCCCATTTTCTTTTCTTGTTTTGCTCATGAGTATATATATATATATATATATATATATATATATATATATATATATGTATATGTTTGTGTGTGTGTATTATCTGTATATGTGTATTATAGGTACATGTGTATTATCTTCTCTTCTCTATTCTTTTCTATTCTTTCTTTCTATCTTCTCTATCTTCTTCTATATTCTTCTATTCTATCTATCTTCTATCTATCTATATAAATAAAATGAACTCATTTTTCCTGTCTGATTTTGACATTAATAGAATTAAAAATCAAGATATTTCATGCAAATATTATATGCACAAACGGCAGAACAATATCTGAGGTGTGTTATAGGTTTATTAATTCTCAAATTCCTCGATAATCTTAGATTTCTATACTTTTTCTGCTGAGAAGTCACGACCAAAATCGGTTAAGATCAATGGAAGTGGTAAAATATTTTCTCTCTAATAAATTCCTCCTCCCCCTGCCACCACTTAACACCGTTTGGGGATCGTTCACAAGGAACAGTTGAGAAGAGAACACCGGTTTGGCTTCGTAGTTCTTTCATGTGAAGTTATTTAAAATCACTAAACTAAGCTGCAGTGCTCTGTGGCGTAGTGGTTAGCGTGCTGGACAATTCACATTATATTTTCACGTTCGCGCCGACCTACCGAAGTCGTTTTTTTTTTTTCCTAAACAACTGGAATGGACTTTTCTTGGTTGCCGAACTGTTAACGTTGCAGATGTTTTTTTTTTGTTTTGTTTTTTTTCACACTTTATTTTCCTACTTTTACTCATGACTCCGGGTTTGATCCTTCCTACTTACCTACCATAACATTTTTTAAAACTCCCCCCCCGTCCCGGAAACAAACACTCGGGCAACGCCGGGTACCCCCGCTAGTATATATATATATATATATATATATATATATATATATGCGTATTATATATATATGTGTATTATATGTATATGTATATTATATGTATATGTGTATTATATGTATATGTGTATTATATATATGTGTATTATATTTATATGTATGTGTGCATTATATGTATATGTGTATTATATATATATGTGTGTATTATATGTATATGTGTATTATATGTATATGTGTATTATATATATATGTGTGTATTATATGTATATGTGTATTATATGTATATGTGTCTCATATGTATATGTGTATTATATGTACATAGGTTTAATATAAAATGTTGAGAAACACTTTGTCAAGAGTTAAACACATATTTGTTATTCGGAAAGAAACACAAACGGAGATGAAAGTCCTGAATCCGTGAAGTTTCGAAGAAATACTTTCCCTTCTCATCAGAGGGAAGGAGTTAGCAAAATTCATAAAGAAATGTTGACTGTAAAATATTTAAAGAAACAAACTATGAAAAAAATCATACTAGCGTGAAAATTAAATGTAGAACAATGAAACAGATGAAGTAGAGTAAAATACAAAGAATGGTTTCACGTTGGAGTGCATTCCCATTGTTGTTGAGTGCAAAATTTACTGAATCCAAGGAGGTGGTGAAATAAAATATCCATGTGTATGGTAGTTCGGGAGCATGTCGATGGAGTTTATAAATGGCCCCAAAATAAATTGTTTTGTGAATAGGCACATATACTAAAGTCCAGTCTTATATAAATTTGTCATTCATCACAATGTTCTGAATTAATTGCTTCGTTGAAGCTTTTTGGCGCATTTTCCATTGAATAGCAATAGTCGATTTGATAATCTTTTATATTGTCGACAACAAAAAAATCGGGTCGTCTTCTATTTCTTTTGGGATATCTTTCGACTTTATCAGCATCATCATCATCATCACCATGGACACCCTCGTCTCCGTCATTTTTATTGTTTTCGTTTGTTTTAATTATTTGAGGTAATATAATTTCATCTTCTTCATATGACGGGGTTTCGTCTGTAAAATTAAACGTGTCTGTGAATTTTACACACCGGATTCTTTTTATTTTATTTTTTCAGGAAAAAATATTAAATTGGCTGGACTGTTTTTATCGTATCCACGAAATATACCTCTGTCGGCTTTAATATTCAATTTACTCTTTTTCTCTATATATGAGAAGCAAGTTGAACAAAATATATGCATTCTGCTTTAATTTGTTTTTTTTATCGCAGAAAGATGCATATGGAGTTTTAGATAGCGTTTTGTTAAAGCACCTGTTGCGTATATAGGCTGCCGCCATAAGTGCATGCGTCCAGAGGTTTTTAGGGAGTTTTAGTTCAATGAGTAGGCATCTTGCCATTTCAAAAAGTGTCCGCCACGCACGTTCAGCAGTCCCGTTTTGGTGTGGTGATCTATGAGCTGATGTTTCATGCCTCATATGATGGTTAATTAGTAAAAGTTCAAAGTCTTTATTATTGAATTCCGTACCGTTGTCAGAGCGAATACACTTGATTTCACCGTAGGGGGCCATGTCAGCTAGATATTTCTTAGTTGCTAGCAGGGTATCAGATTTGTTCTTTAAAAAGTAAACCAATGTTAAACCTGAATGGTCATCTACGAAATTCAACACATATCTATAATGTTCTCTGGCCATCGGTTCTACGTGACCGTTCAAGTCACAATGCACCATTGATAGGATGTTTTTGGCCTTCTTGTCTGGTATCTTGTTTTGATAGTTTGTCATTTTCCCTTGCGTACAGACGTCGCAGTTGAAGGGTTTTGTATGTTTGTATTTGCATTCCATCAACTACAGTCGGCAACTTTTTGATATCAGTAATATTGCAGTGTCCAAAAATTTTATGCCATGTCTGTAGATCATTGCAGGCGGTTTTTGATGGGACTACGCTATTTAAATAATATAGTCTTCCATTTTCTTTAATGTCGAATACAGTTCCATTCGGGTATACCAGTTTTGATTTATTGGGGCTAAAGTTTATATTTGCACCTTGTTTGTGGCAGCTTGTACAGAAAATATATTTTGTTTAAATTTTGGGATTAGAAGAGCGTTTTCTAGAATACAGAAACACAGTTCACCTTCATTGTTCTTTAGCGAGATTTTCGCATTGCCTCTTTTCAAAACGATATCATTGACTCGACTCCCGTCGGCTAGTTCTACAAAATGATTTTGTGGCTTAAAGTTGGGATCAAAATTGATAAATCAGATTCCTTTGTAATCACATGTGCCTTGGCCTCACAATCGACAAGAAAATTATTGTTGGTTGTTGAAGCACTAAATGTACACGAAAATAAAAATGTATGTTCGCTAACAGACCTCTCTACATTTTTAATGTAGTCGCCATTTTGAGTCCTGTATCTACATTGGAAACTCTTGTGATTAGTTCGCCCACAATTATAGCAAATAATTTTTGTACTTTTCTTAGGAAAAAACTTGCTTTTGGCAAAGTTGCGTTTTTTATTCCTGGCATGGGTATTATTCGATTTTGATGTTTTTATGTGTGTATTTTTAAATTTCATGATATTTATGGATTCGTTTTTTTCTGTGATCATTTTTTCAGTTTCTTCGTAACTTCTGAGTGCTACCTTGAATTGGCTAAAAGTCATGGGTTTTTCTTTCTGGGTTATCACGGTGGTAAATGGCTTGAAATCACTCGGTAATCCCTGAATGACCATGGAAATTAACAGACTGTCACTTATAACTTCACCAGACATTTTTAAAGAATTTGCAGTCTAAACACTGTATTAATTCCGCAAAGACAGTTGCGTTCTTTTCAATGAAGTCGGGGTCGTTTCTGTTTTCAGGTTGTGTTTGTAGTACTTTGTGTAGCTTTTGGATTCGTAGATATCCTAGAAATTTAACTTGCCACAATTCGAATTTTGATTCGGATCCATCGAAATAAAGACGCACGTTGGGCGCATAACCTCTAAACGTGTAAGCCATTTTTAGGTTCAGAACAGTTTCAGATGGTTCGCTGTTACACACAAGTCCAGGGAGGTGACTTGTTTGTAGTAGACAGTTTCACAGATGAACATATTCTTACCGAGTCGAGAGGGAAAAGAACATGTGAAATTGCCCCAGAAAAGGTTTAATATATATGAAGCAATTCTGGTTCCTGATTGGTTGGTAGCAGAACGTGAATTAATTTGATTCGTCAGTTCTAAGCAGCATCGTTTATAAATAGAATCGTCCGACTGTATGGGCTCATACCCCATTAATACAACCTTGTATGATGGGATGTGTCTCCTAGCGGCTTCGGCTGCAGGGAGACAGGGTAGTACCAGTGAAGGATTCGTCACTTGACACTCAGCCCAACAGGTGAGGGGTCGGGAACCGGCCCAGCACCTGTTGGACTGAGGTACGCCGCCTGGGTAATACCTAGGAGGTCCACCCTCCCAGGCCTTGCCACCGGGTGTTCCGGTGGGGCAAGTTTATTGCTTGCTGCCTGAGGCGCCCCGACCGGGGAATGCCGACGGGGTTACTCAGACAATTTTTAAAATTGCAGGAGTGTCCATCCTTTAGGGGAGCCTGCAGGGTTCCCTCTTTCCAGGCCTTGTGCCACATAATGCTGATGTGGGCAGCATTTAAAAAACTACCCCATTATACTTCCAGTGTGATGGGATGTGTCTCCTAGCGGCTTCGGCTGCAGGGAGACAGGGTAGTACACGTCAAGGATTCGTCGCTTGACACTCAGCCCAACAGGTGAGGGCCCGGGAACCGGCCCAACACCTGTTGGACTGAGGTACACCGCCTGGGTAATACCTAGGAGGTCCACCCTCCCAGATCTTGCCACCGGGCTTTCCGGTGGGGCAAGTTTATTGCTTGCTGCCTGAGGCGCCCCGACCGGGGAATGCCGACAGGGTTACTCAGGCAATTTTTAAAATTGCGGGAGTGTCCCTCCTGTAGGGGAGCCTGCGGGGTTCCCACTTTCCAGGCCTTGTGCCAAATATTACCGATGTGGGCGGCAATTAAATAACTACCCCACTATACCTCCATTAGTCCTCTGATGGGGAAGGTCTTCTAGCGGCTTCGGTAGCGGGGAGACAGGGTAGGACAAATCAAGGATTCGTCACTTGATACTCAGGCCAACAGGTGAGGGGCCGGGAACCGGCCAAGCACCTTTTAGACTGAGGTACGCCGCCTGGGTAATACCTAGGAGGTCCACCCTCCCAGGCCTTGCCACCGGGCTTTCCGGTGAGGAAAGTTTATTGCTTGCTGCCTGAGGCGCCCCGACCGGGGATTGCCGACGGGGTTACTCGGGCAATTTTTAAAATTGCAGGAGTGCCCCTCCTTTAGGGGAGCCTGCGGGGTTCCCACTTTCTGGCCTTGTGCCAAATATTGCCGATGTGGTCGGCAATTAAATAACTACCCCATTACAAGTCCAAAATATTGCAACATATATATATATATATATATGTGTGTGTGTGTGTGTGTGTGTGTGTGTGTGTGTGTGTATGCATAAATACATATTTTGTATGCACATATATCTCTATCCTTAGTATTATATAAATGAAAATTTGTCTTTGTGTCTAAGTTCCTTATAGACTCAGAAACGGCTTACCAGAAAACATTACAGAACTTTAGTGTATAAGTCTAGGAGTGATCTTATTAAAGTTTTGTTTCAGAATACCTCCCGATAATTAGCGATAATCGATAATCCAAACAATTATTTAAATGTATCTATCGGTAGAGCCATTTGCCATGTCGTCGCTTAGCAGCAATGATAGAACAACGGACCGTGAAAATTCTACGTTGCGTAAGTTGATAGCGTGTTTTTATTTTTGTTTTTTTTTTGTATTTTTTGCATGGCGTGGTGTGTAAGTTCAAACTTCACACGAAGATTTCTTTTATTTTTCATTAACGACAAAGAATTTTATAAGACTTTAAAATGTACGTGTTTTTTTTTGTCTTGTTTTATTGCATGACGTGGTCTGTAGGTTCAAACCCTGCACGTAATTTTGGTAATGCTGTTTTCCTATTAACTGGAAAGAAGTTTATACAAAATAAATTAATAAAAGAAACAGTATATTTCCAAGAATGCAATGTAGAATATCATATATTTTTGACTAATTTACTGCATGAAAGCATGTGAAGCTTCCTCCCGGGGGATTTCAGGGGTTTCGATGATAATAAAAATAGAGGAGTATGAAATATTCGATGATCATTATTCCATCCCGGGCAGCGTCGCGCCCCCTGCTAGTATATATATATATATATATATATATATATATATATATATATATATATACATATATATATATATATATTATTATTATTATTATTATTATTTACTCGTGCGTTAAGATCGAGCTATGAAAGGGTCGGCAATTATAGATACAGTTTTCTCTTGGCTCGATCACAGATCTCGTTAGGATGAAAATAATTTTACAGAAAGTCTTGCACAGTCCAGCTAATCAGAAAAAAATTCTTCGCGGCCAATTATTGGCTACTGTTAATGTAAAAGTAATCTTCACCTGAGCCGCAATTCTCTCATCTTTTCCTTAATCCGTGCAACGCTGTAACGTGCCCGTTTCAGATGTAATTGAAGCGTATAATTCCAGGCATTGAGAAAAGGCATTTGGGTTTCTGTAATGACAAAGTTCGTCTTTCTATTTGCTCAGCTGCAAATGGTCCTAAACTAACCACAATCCCGTAGATCTTTGACTTTAGACAAAGTCGGTTATTGAGACACGTCGCATTGCCCTGTGCAGAATTATTTACGTAATGGCATAATGATGAACCGAGATATATGAACGCGTGTGTCCGTAAAAGTTTATACCTTTTAACTTACATAGTGCAGTGCTAGTTTTTTATCGATGGCTAAATATTTCGTCTTTAGGTTTAGACCAAATTGCACTTGACTGTCTTTCCAGGACTAAACTTGTCGTAGGTCCGATTTACTCTTAGAGAGTAATAACTTGAATCCAAGTGTGTATTTACAGTCGGCTACGTTAAACATGATACCTTCATTTTCTTTGATCGCAGATTTAGCAACTACCGGTAAATTTTTCAGCGTGGTTTGGCAATTCATTGTGAAGTGATTGACATCCGAGCAACGTTTTCAAATTTCAAATGGTACAATTAACTTACTATATATACGCTGCTAATCCAGACAAAACAGACCACTGAAAATGCAACATTCAACGCGTTGTTGCCGAAATACAACCTAGTTAATGAAAAATGTGATCCCTAGATTACGCCATATATGAACCAGCAGTAAGGCCATAAGTCTTAAGTGATATTTTAATTGTATAAATGCGAAAATAAACGACATATTTGCATACTAAAAATATTTTTCTATAATTTATTTATATTTAAACTTTATCAACCATATCAAACAACCTTTATAATTATGATTAACGTTGATATTGGAATCAGCAAAGCAGATTAAAATCATTAATATCCCTAACTTCTCTCTCTCTCTATATATATATATATATATATATATATATATATATATTCATACGGTTAGAATATATATAAAATTTCAAACTAACGAGCTATCTCTGTTATCGCATCTCCATTCATCAGCGTGATCGTTAAGTTTATATCCTTCGTCATTATACGAATGAGTTCAACAAATTATAGTAGGTTCTTTTTTTCAATATGTTTTGTTTTACCAGAGCGTAAGCAATTAAGAATCGAAGAGGGACATTGTCAAGGGATTGATTTGAACTATTACCAGGATAGTTTTTAAGGAGTATACTTCAGGCAGCATCATCTTCTTCAAGGGTAGGTTGGGTTCATTGCCGAGCGTCTCTGGGAATGTTTCAGGGAACACCGAGCGTAAGTTCATGGCTTTATTATGTATCCCATCTGAGGAGTCGGTTTTCGTCAACTCCCAGCCTTGTACAACATGTTACTATTGTGAAGAGCAGCTAAATCTTAGAACTAATCAATTGGCGATTTCTTTAAATATCTCTTCATACGAGATAAACGGTTCGTCAATTTGGTTTTCGCCAATTTAGAAAGGCTATCATACACTGGCGTTTTCGTTTTCATGATATTTGCGATATTATATCAAGAGAGAATTTTCGCGCCTTTTTGTGAAGCAACTTTATTATTGCTAATCAACCTAATCTGTAGAAATATGTGTAACCTATATTGTATTAATTAAATTCTAATATTAAACTGGAAATAAAAAAAAACAAGAAAGCACATAAGATTGCTCTATACAGAATATTGTTTGCAAAAAAAAAGCCTATTCCGTCTGAAACAACGGGTGTAGCTTTTATCTTGTAATTTCTTGTCTAATGAATAGGAAAACCAACCGATGACAATAAGAGTGCTGTTATATTGCTTTGAGAAGCAGCATGAGGTTCCTGACTGTCATAATAACAGAAAACGGAATAAACAAACCAATGAAGGTAAAGGACACGGCGATTAGACGCTTGACTGCCACTCTGAGAGCCAGGTCACATACCAGTAATAAACCCATGCTGTGACAAGTATTAAAACAGTTCATCTTCTAAATCTCATAGTTACCATCCCATTTTTGTATATGTATGTGTGTGTGCGTGTGTGTGTGTGTGTGAAATCTTGTGGAACTTACTGAATAAATCAGTTCACAATCATGAATTCTGCCATTGAAGACTTATTGTGTAGGCACTGATTTGAACAGGGAAATCGTTCTTTGACAAAACAAGGTATTGTTCCGCTCTATCGGAGGAGCTGACTACAGAGAATATATATATATATATATATATATATATATATATATATATATATATATATATATATGCCCACAACTAATCTGTCCGAATATATATATATATATATATATATATATATATATATATATCACAATTCATCAGTGCCGCTAGACTAGCACCTATCCCAAGCCGAGGATCGAACCTAGAACCGTAGTGATGACAGTCGGCAGTTCTACCCCTTGACCGCGGAAGCGGTGCCCGCAACTAATCTGTCCGAATGTGTGTGTGTGTGTATATATATATATATATATATATATATATATATATATATATATATATATATATAACATAACATATATATATACATATACATACATATATATATATATATATATATATACATTCGGACAGATTAGTTGCGGTCACCGCTTCCGCGGTCAAGGGGTAGAACTGCCGACTGTCATCACGACGGTTCTAGGTTCGATCCTCGGTTTGGGATAGGTGCTAGTCTAGCGGCTCTGATGAATTGTGATACAACGAAACAGGACTGTAAAAGAAAAATGTCGATGACTACAAATATATTTTTTATATATATATATACTCACAAGCAATAATGCGCGCGCACACACACACACACATATATATATATATATATATATATATATATATATATAGTATGCGCATTTGTGAGTGAGTATTTGCGCATGTATTTGGAAATAATAATTGTTCCTATTTACAATACCTCCCCACATGACAGAGTTAGACACCAGGGTCGTTTTTTAACGTGGAGAAAAGGAACAAAAATAAAAATTGTCTCAGTCGTGAAGGATTTCTCCTCCACTGACAGAGAACAAAAAATGAAGTGCAGCATCTGAAGAACAGATACTACACTTTGATCTTGTTCCGAAATTGTTAATCGAAGAATATGTATTCTATGGCCATACAATGTGTAACTTGGGAATATTATTTTATTCTTATTTTCTAAACATTTGAACGAGTATATATATATATACATATATATATATATATATATATATATATATATAT
Organism: Euprymna scolopes; assembly: GCF_053919585.1. Classification (NCBI taxonomy): domain Eukaryota; kingdom Metazoa; phylum Mollusca; class Cephalopoda; order Sepiida; family Sepiolidae; genus Euprymna; species Euprymna scolopes. The sequence goes on from NC_136496.1 coordinate 84,733,908, forward strand.
ATATATATATATATATATATATATATGTACATATACACACATAAATATATATAAATACATTCACACACACATATATATATTCACATGTGTTTGTGCTTTTTGAACTTTATAAATTGATAATTATATTTTTCTTTAATATTAGCAGGTTGCCCGGCATTTCCCGGGTGTAAAATACGCATACATATTATATTTTAATTAATACAGAAACTTAATAATGTACATGCGATTATTATGTTTTTTAAACCGTCCACTCCTTGACAGTAATAAGAATAAAACATACTCGAGCTACGATCGAAAACAAAACCTTAAGACAATGAGTCAAGTACGATAACCTTTAGACCAGCGTTACAGGATCATTTTAAAGACGTTTTCAAACTACTTATTTTTAACCTAATAATCTGTAATGTTTACTATTCACGCATGCGCATTCGTGAAACAATCGGCAAACAAACCAAGATCCGACGACTCACGTACCAATTTTTCAATCTTAACCCTTTAACAGCTTTTTTCCTGATTAAAAGTGATTCAAAAATTTTCCACATGTCTGATTATCATATATACCTTATTGCAAGTCTGTAGATCAAAATTTTGTTATGTATATAGGTTGAGAAGTGTCTTCTCACACACATTCTACCTTTTATAGATATATAGATGCATTGTCAGTTACATGGTGAGTAACATTGACTTATTAGCGTATGTTTTGTAAACTTTAGCATTTATGGGTTGTGCCCGCTCGAAAACTTAAAAATCAGTTAGATTGAAAAAAAACATTGAAGAAAGGAATTGGTTCATCAAATTTCGTGGTTTATTAACTAATATATCTTTGAAAAGATCAGCCAGATTATTTTGAATATGTATTTAGACAACAAGATGAGATACATGGATACATTATTAATCATTTTTAAAATATATTATTGAGAACCTTTTCAACGCAATCGTACTATATTCCATAAAGAAAGAAAACATATTTAAAATATTAAACGTGTGGTAATGTTATTATTTGTACCCGTATGGTATAGTAATTTTATTATTTTTTTCTGCTTGTGTCATCTAAGCAATTTTTAATAGCTATATTAGTTCATCTCTATCATACCTCATTTATTGTTAATTCTGCTTCAAATATATTTCTCCTTTCATTTACCGGAAACCGGTAATTTACGAATTGACAATGTTGCAATCAAACGAAAAGTGTGACTTCAGTTGTACGTTTATTTTTTATTTATTTTTTTTTACTAAGAGAAAATCAAATAAAACCATTCAGTTCAGCTGTTACCAGCACAAGAGATATTTCAAACGTAGACACAGCAGACAAAAGGAAACATTGTTTCAAACCTATCCAGGTTGGTTGGTTGGTTGATTGGTTGTTTTTGTTTTACGGCATATCAACCCTTTTCCGGGTTATTTAATGCCGAATCCAAAGATTTTGAAGAAAATTTTTTTAATAGAATATATTTGTTGTTTTCACGTTGGTTTCTATTTAACCCATAGTTGGAACCCTAACAGGTACTACCACTCCGGGTCAGAGTGGACCTGGGAGCAATGGTAATTAAAGGGTGGCTCCACACTCGCCAAAGCCCGTAAGCTGGGGCCTCACCACTGGGTATAGCTTAAGGTCATATCCAGGATCCCCATTGAGGGACTTTTACCATCTGCAAGGGGGCAGTCGGCGTATTCTAATGCCCCACCGACAGGGCCCAAACCTATTCAGGAAACTTTTATATTTAACTAATGCGTGACGTGGAAAATGAAATCTTATTTCAAATCCTGCTTAACTAACCAATGAAAATACTAGTTCAGACCCAAACATTAACAATCTTATTTCATACTAAGTTTGCAATACAAAATGCAACCATTACAGAAAAAGTTTTGCAGTCGCATTTCAAAAGAAAAAAAGTTTGGAAATGACATTTCAAAGTATTGCTTAACAAATAGTCTAGTGAAATTTTAAAGATTTGACATGACGTAGAGGTGAAAATCTTATATCAAATTATTCACTTATAATAAAAATGTTATTTCGAAATAAAATGTGACATTTAAAGGAAAAATATGATTTTAAATCAATCACAACAGAGCAACGAAATCACTATTTCAGAGAAATGCGTGATAAACAAGAAAACCTTTAACATTTAAATTACACTCAACAGCCCTAGTCAAACAAACATCTTTCATACTAAGCTTGACATACCGACGGAAGTGATATTACAATATTAGACAAATGCAAATCTTTATGTTTCTGGGTTTTTTTCAGATGATGATTAATAATTTGTATTTTTGGTATTATTCAACGTAATGCATAAAGTACTATGCAAAATTCAATTGTTAGTGACACTCTTCTAAATGTTGAAAGACGAGCCCTCAAAAGACAAAATCTTTAGACTGTTCCTCGATAATACCTGACCGAACGAAAGCATAATACTCCTACGAAGCAAATAAAATGTACCGTTCGTTTAGATTCTCAAATACAACGAACATATTACTTAGTTCGACAAAAGATACTCGAAAAAAGTCAGAGGTTATATCGACAGAAACGTTGTAGAAATAACACACAATATAAATAATCGTAATAATATAAACGAAAATTGAGTTAACACTCAGCTTAATTATGTTTGTAACGATGTTATTTTAAACAGGCGCAAGAGAGGAAATGACACTCTCTTTAACTCTACACATAATATGTTAACGAAAATACTATTTGAAACTTAACCGGGATAGTCGTAATACACTGTTATTTCGTAATAAATATTAAGAGACAATGAAAAATATATTTTAAGTTTAAACTTGACAGACAAATTGTTTGCCATAACTTTTGAAGAAGATAAATGGAAGCATTAAAATTAGGACAGAAATGTGCAATTTTATTGGTTTTGCGTTTAAATACATTGTTTCACTGTTAAGTGAAAGTTGCGGACATCGGACGGATCGACGTCCAAAGTAACTTATAATAGTTTGAAGATACAACTTATAATAGTTTGAGGATGCAACTTATAATAGTTTGAGGATACAACTTATAATAGTTTGAGGATGCAACTTATAATAGTTTGAGGATACAACTTATAATAGTTTGAGGATGCAACTTATAATAGTTTGAGGATACAACTTATAATAGTTTGAGGACACAACTTATAATAGTTTGAGGATACAACTTATAATAGTTTGAGGATACAACTAAAAGATCTCACGTTTCTGAAAGTTAAAGATGAGAATTAATCATTTCAGTTATTCGGACTACTTTTTCTCATCTTATACGAACAATATTTCGGTCGATGTAATTTCCGACCTTCTTTAGGTAAATTTTCTTGAAAGTGGGAATCTTTGTGTTCAGCTCTGGAATCTGCACTGAAGTTACAACACATCAATTTAAGCCGCTGGAGTAGCATGCTTTCGTTCTGTCAGATATAGTTTCTAGTGCAGTACCTGTTCCGATGCTGCACTTCAATTTCTCTCTCAGTGGAGACATCTTTCACGCCTGAGACATTTTTTAAAATTTTTTGTCCCTTTTCTCCACGTTGAAAAAAACGATCCTGATGTCTAAATGTCCCGTGAGGAGGCATTGTAAATAAGAATAATTAAGTGTATTGTTAGCGTCATCCGCACTGAGGATTTAACATTTAACCTCCAGTAAATTGTGAATTAAGTAAAATTTCTACCCGGTCATGGCTGACGAACCATGAGCATGCTACACCCGTAGATTTAATAAATGGTTCATTTTGAAATTATCTGCATATTCCAAAGTTCGACAGACACATTCCTGACTTCTAAGAGATGCATTGGAAGAAGGTCGGAACTTAAATCGACCGAAACGTTGTGAGTCGAGTAATCCGGATTATTCGGAAAACACGAATCTTAACAGTGACGTGACGTTGTATCTATTTACAATGCCTCCCCACAGGACAGAGTTAGACACCAGGGTCGTTTTTTTAACGTGGAGAAAAAGTACAAGAATAAAAATTTTCTCAGTTGTGAAGGATTTCTCCTCCACTGAAAGAGAACGAGAAATGGAAGTGCCGCATCTTAAGAAACGATACTACACTTTGATATTGGCCAAAAGGGTATTTATTTGCTCCCCCACCTAGCAAATTAGGCACAAGGCCGATGTTTAATGTGAGGAGTAAAGAGGAAATGGAGACCAACTCCCCGGGGAGTAGGGGTGCTGGATAGTGACAATTGGTATGAAGGGTTGCCCCTACATTGACCAAGGCCTTATATGTGGAGTTGCCCCCACATATGGTCTTTGCTTGCAGTATCTACCGGAACAGATACTACACTTTGATGTTGGCCAAAAGGCCAAGTTTCCGTTCGAGGCACGTATTAAATCTTTATTCTAATAAAACGTTGTATTCGAGTATACTTTATAAAACTAGAAAAAAACATGTAAATTTATATCACTTTGGTAGGTATTTATATGGCATTCGTTTGGGAATAGAAATCTAAAGTAAATAAATAAATAAATACTAAATACCATTTTAAATTAAAATGAAGAATTGTGAGAGACTTTCAAAATATTAAAATTCGAAACAATAGCAATCCTATCTCTTATTAATGACCAGGGAAAGTGTTAATAACGAATGTAAACATCCTCATACCATAATCTATTCCAACAAGGTTAGTAGAATAAGGTTGATATTTGCTGTTTTAGCGATGATAATTCTAAACAGCTGTGCAAAAATACTGGTAGTAAATAAAGTACACGCTCCGAAAATATAGCTTACGCTTTTATCCGTAGTCATAGTGATTGACACCTCGGATTAATGTTGACGGCACTCATTTGTCAAAATATGTCTCTGTCCAAGGAAATAAATTGGGTTCCGTTCAGTTTCGAAATACTATGGATACCCTCTGTAATGTTAGTTGCAGGTTTATTTTAGAAGTAAAATACTAGATTCCCTAAGAACCCCCCCCCTTTTTAAGTGGATTTTTTAATGGCAAGGAGAAGTCCAGGACGCATAATATCTTACTCAGTTGAATTTAAAGTGGCTTAATATACTGTATTAGCGTGTCTTTACTGCAATCTATGTAAGACTCGAATGAATTTGTGGTACTATGTTTTCATAGTACAACGGGCCGTCGCGGCCTCTCCCCACTGGGAGGTGAGTGTGTATCGCGTAATACAGAGGGAAAGGGGAGACACAATGCACTTCTTATTTCCTTGATACTTTTTGCATTCGGACATCCATGGGGTGAGCAGGTATTTTTTGTCTCTCTGTAAATAAGAAGAGGAGGGCATCGCCTCCCTTAGTTAAGCTAGTTAAGAATAGCTAAGTACTTAAAAGTATAATTATCATGAATTATCTTTTTTATTGTAATATATTGCGTAGTTAAGATTTCGCATATATATTGTGATTGTGCTGTGCGTTGTTTTTGTGTCTGCTTTAAAATTTCGAAACGGGACTGAAGAGGATCCCAGCAAGAATTACCACCAGAATAAGATGTAACTCTGAGAGAGTGAAGGAACCCGCCACACCCAACATCCAGGTATGCTTTTACTCTTTACCTAGACAAAAAAAAAGAAGAAAAAAAACGCCTGATAGATCTTCATACTAAGACCCTATTGACTGGCCCATCGTGTTACAATCTGGTACCGTTTCCAGGACATTGATATAACACGTTGGTCGGCCATGCCAAAAGCCGTACCATAGTGTTACAAATTGACAGATGGAGTAGAACTACTATGTATTGTAAGAGGGCATTCAGAGCATTCCTGGACGGAAGAAAAAATCAACTTCACAGTCTAGTAGGTATGATCGTTGTACTCAACAGTTTCTTTCTCACGGAAGAGACGTTGCTAGACGACCTTGCTCATCATTTTTATTGACGGTGATGGACTTACCTCTAGATTCACGAATACTCTCTGCAATGCATCAACAGCAAGAATAGAGACCGTTGCTTTCCTTTATTTGGGTGTTTTAAATCAAACGCAATTGAAGATAAACAGTGTTTGTTTTTCCATAACTTTTCACCTGTAGATCACATTAGCATTATTTTTACAAGGTAGTCACCACTTATCAAGACCCGCAAGCCATTCGAGGATAATGGTTATTACTTGTACAGTGCGTTAGTATTGAAGATTTGATAAAGTGTCTTACTTAAGGGGGCGGTTCATCAGGAATTTGTTTATGTTGGACTTGAATATATCCAGGTTTTAGTCAGGTGGGAGACAGGCAAACGGAACAGAGTTCCACATTATCATATTTCTCCATATCTGCAAGTTACAACATGGTTGGCTGCAAATCACGTGTAAACATATCCTCATAGTATCAAACGTTTATCGTTTCATTCATCATTTAAATCCTCTTGTAATATTTTCCATTGTCCAGTTAACAATCCATTCAGATTATTGATCAGTATTTTCAAGTTGGTTTCAGTCTAGATAAGCGGTTACTAACTCTAATGAAGATCGTTGAGATCTGCTTTATTTATATGGTTTGTATTTCTTGTGAGGTTTATAAGAGAACCGCAGTCATAAAGAAATCTACAGGCAATCTGTTATTGTCCATAATAATTAAAGTTCTAGTAAAACTAAAATTTAGACCATGCTGTTTACATTACGTTATTCGAAAAATAAGTCACATTTTATTATGTCAATGAAATTCTTTGTGTGTCGAATAAAAAAATTTACAACTCGTTTTTCTTTTCTATTTAAATGTTTTCCTGCATTTTGAAATGTCATTTGTTGATTTATGTTATTATCTATGTTTTATTCGGTTGTGTGTTAATATTATTTTTATTTATTTATTTACATTATAGTTCCATTTTTAGATAAAGGTTAATTGTATTACTTGTTTTGATTAAATTATTGTTCTCATCTTAAGTGTTAGTTATGCAACAATTCTGTAGACGTAGCCCTCGATCTTTGTCAGGCATGATGATCGCACTCTTAGAAAAGAAAATAGACAAGTTACTGACTCTGTAGATTGTTTTGTATTCGTGGAGTTGTTTTTGCTTTTTTTTTGTTTTTGTTTATTTTGTTGAAGGATACATCGGCCGAAACGTTGGACAAATAATACTCAAGATGAGAACAAAGTTATTTGTATATTTCATTCTCTCGTTCTTAAATTATTCTTATTTCTCTCATCCTTGCCTATTTGTTTTTGTCGTTATTTCTATTTTTTGTTATTTGTCTTCAATTTTGTAATTTTACTGTCGTGTCTGTTTTTCGTCTTTCCTTTTTTATTTATTTTTTAATCGTATTCTCTCTTTCGTTATTTCTCATTATACCTTATGTGCTTACATTTTTATACTTTTTTATTTATTCTTTTTTCTTTTCGTTTCGTTTCATTTTATTTCCTTACATTTGCTTTAATACTTCTTACATGTCTCTTTCGTTCTTTTCCTTGTTTCTAATTTTACTTATTTTTAATCTATCTATTTTATATTCCTTTTTTCTCTTTTTCGTTACAAAACATTCTTTTGATGATGTTTTGCATCTTTCATTCCAGCGTCCCTAATGTATTTCTAGTCTTTTTTTTATTCATTTCTTTTAGATCATTTAATTATCTTCATCATATTTTTAACCAATCACCCACCTGAAAATCTTGGGAGCGACAAAAGTTTTTTTTTTCCCGATTGACTGAGCATTCATATCTTGTCTTGAAAAAAAAAAGAAAAAAAGTTGTGTCGACGCTTTGAAACCTCAGTCGCTAAACATCAAAAAGAAAATATAGCCTTGTGTTCCTGAAAGTGATACGAAGAAGCAAATACAATTGCTTTACCATATCTCCAGATAATAAACAGGAACACATATTCTTGAGAAACATCACTGTGATCTAAGCAATTAGCGACAAAAATGCTACTTCAAACGTACGCCTCACAGATGCAAAATCAGCAGCAACTCCATGATTTGTGCCTCAGCCATTCCGATATCACTGACTATAAATTAGATTAAAAAAAAAATAACCACCACAGAAAGAGACGGAGAATAACCAGTTAGAACTCTACTACGAATACAACGTGACCAATGAAGTGATCAAACCACTTTTCCCGCATTAAATATTATCCAAGTGACCCACGGAGAATAACTACACAGAGCGACTGAAAGGCAACAGAAACTAGCAGTCATAAGACCTAAATTAATCGGTTCATAAGACTAACGGTGTTGACAAGCAAGTCTGAAGAACGTGCGGTGTGTGAGAATAGACAATAGAAGGTATTATTCGCACAAATGAACGAGTTTCTGTTTGGCTTTTGAGGTGACGAAATCGGGGAGAAAAGAAAGAAAAAAAAAGGAACGTAGATGTAGATTTTTTTTTATTAACGCCGGTGTCAGTAATTTGCATATGAGGTGGCGTGTGGTGGATTAAAAGGGACGGATTTGTGAGACAGAAAACTCGAGTGTCAGACATTCGAGAAAGAGTAGAGACAGTGGCTTACGTTGGAAAGAGTCAGTGCTTATTCATGAGATATTTGTATCTGTTCGCTGTTTTGTTTTTCCTCGCTTTCGAGTTTATATTCAGTTAAGACTAAAAAGGAAGGAAGGAGAAGAAGAGTGATGCAGTTTAGTAGTATAAGCAAATGTTTCGTCTTTGGAGAAATACGAACATAGCCTCGACGTCGTTTGTTCCCAACTGGAAAGAATTTATGTGACTAAAATAGGATTTAGTTCTCGAAAAATATAGACAATCTTACAAAGTGCAGTATGAGAGAATAGACTACTCAGCACGCCAGTTACGATTGTTCGAGAATCTATCAATCACTATTTCCGCTTTTCTTTTTGGATATGTGACAAGCGGACCTTCGTCTCGGCCTTCAAAACATCTATTAACAAGCAGCAAGGTTATAAACATGATATTAATGGCTTTGTTGCTTCGTTGCTTCATCATCAGCAGCAGCAACAGCAGCAGTAGTATCTTATTCTGTTTAAAGCTAGTGTGTTGGACGATTTTAGGAAACAACACGGACTAATAACCTAGTTGTTTCCTCTTCGAATCTAGTCCGTTCCACAAAACTGGCTTTGCCCTTCGGATGCTGGCAAACTTCTCGTGGTCTTTTCTTTAAGTACTAGAAAGAATTCTGACAAGAAAAATATCTGGGAAACCAATTCCAACAATATAATCTTCGAATTAATACGAAGATGGTGATGATGAGTCTAAAGAAACTATAATTTCAAATTCAGGATAAGACAAATCAAAACCTTAATCTAGACTGGCCAAGTAATTTTTTTTACGCGTGAATCAACACTTATGAAAATCCAAAAGCCACTCAAGGATAAAGGTAAAATGAATGTAAGGGGACACCAGAGACACAAGTGTAATGATCGTTAGTGGTAGAAATTTTGTAGAACTTTTTACAAACAGAAATATTTAAAACTTTAGTGTGACAGACAAATGTTGTGTCATTTTAATCATAAGCGTGACGAACAGGTTTTTCTACAACATCGTTCATATAGAAGATTGGATGCATCTTCAAATCCTAAGTTAGAATTCGATTATCTTTTTATATTATTGTGGAAATCATGATATGAGCATTTTTCCCGTTCAGACGTCCAGATCAAAATGAACTGGGTTTTTTTTTTAATTTCTACTTAATAAAGTAAATTAATAAGTGTCAAATGATAATAAATTGGTTATATTTCTGTGTGTCCTTTTGCGGTAATCACACCTAAACCTACACAACTGGCATGGCGACCTGAATGGTAAGTTTTATTCGCTGCAATAGCGAGCTGTAAGGGAGGACGCCATTGCATTCAAAGAATTACTCAACTTTCTCTTGATCTTCCTCTTATGATTCTGAGTATTTAACAATTAGTGATCAAGTATAATTTTTTAAAGTCTTTGGTATTATTTTACCACGTTTTGAACGTTGGTTCCACGGTCTACTAGCTAATATTATTATCATCACGCTAAACGAGCTCGTTTAAATTTTGACATTTTGCTATATAATTTTAAACACAAACGAGTCTTACTAGTATTTTTTAATATTTCAAAGGGTTAATAATTCTAATACAAAAACAAACAAACTTTTTATCGTGTATATCGCCAACGCAAGAATTCTGTAAAAGGTATGGTGTAATCTAATATTATATATGTGACATATAAATGAAGTATTGAACAGGTGAACCCAAGTAGTGCCTTGTTCATGGTACACGGGTTCGAATACTTTACGAATCTACTTTTTATCTTTGTAATTGCTTTTGTTTATTTATTTATTGTGATATTACCAAGAAAACACTGTGATATATATAAAAAAAAAATTAAAATAAAATATGGGAATGAAATATCAATACTTATGCTAAATGGGTTTAAGTTAAATATATTGCGGGCATCACTGAGTGAGCTCCTCTTGATCAGCAAATTCTTGCGCTTTTCAAACATTTTCACAGATTAATTTGATCTTGGCCAGACGCTTAACTGAGCGGAATCTAATAACTATTGGTGTATATTTCATATATTTTCGAAATTTTGAAATTTCTTCATTTCCTTGAGAGCATTCACCTTCTACTCAGAAAAAACACACCGGGAGAATAACTCGAATGGATGTAACTATGTTCAAAAATGCTTAGCACTTTCATCCGGTCTTTTAAAAAAAGCCTTCTCTTCAAGGTTCTTCAATTCGGCACGGAATCTTCCCTCGTAAAATCCTCTGTGACATGATTAATAAGTGGTAATGTAGAATGTCGAGATATGACTTTCTATTAACTTGCGATGAGAGATCGGAAGTAGAATCTAAAAAAAAAAAACAGTGCGAATTGCCTCATTTCATAGCAAAAAAAAACAACAACAAAAAAACAAGAGCACTAAATGCTCAATAGAATAGGTGTACACATTCGGATGTATTGACATAAATCTTGAATGTACACAGGAATAAATAGATCAACAAAAAAGACAAAACAAGAATCGACAGTGGCCATTGTTCTAGGGGTTCATCAAAAAATAATATGGTTACTTGGGTCTAAGGTTCGAATCATTTGACCAGCGGACAAACACTTTTCTATTTTTATGATCCGCAACACTGAAAAGTGTGAAACGGATATATGGATAAAAAATAGTATAACAGTTATCTATCAATACTCTTGAAATGTGCTTTTTTGTGTATTGATATTCATATTAAAAACTCTATGTTCTATTTATTTAAAAAGAAAATACAACTTGTTATATATAATATATGGGTCGTGCAATTGTTTTCATCTACAAAAAACAAAAACTAGCTGATTTGCATATTCTTTTAAACATTCATTTTACTTAATTACCATTTTTTACCGTTTTCTTATTGAATGGGCATCTTTACTTAACTATTATGTGCAATTATATTCATACAGATGTTCTAAATGATTTATACTTGCATGATATTTGCCTGAAACCCTTCTAGTTAACACACACTTCTTTCTATACATACATATATATGTATATATATATATATATATATATATTTGTGTATGCGTATATAAATGTGTTTAAAAATATGGTCTGCCAGTTTTTGGTCTACAGACATGAAACTTAGTATATAGGGTACTTGGGTTTTAGCCGGGGAAAATCGGAGCAAAAGTGTAAAAATTAAAGAAATGTAATTTATCAGGTGAAGGCCGAACGACGGTATTGCGAATATGCATGCGAAATGTAATGGCTATTGGTTCATGTTTTAATTTTTAGCCTTGCGGAAAACATGTCTTCATAGGTCAGGAATTGACGACAAAGGAAAAAGTAAATCTTAAGCTAAACGTTTTAGTTTCGTTTCAAGGTGGTGGCGCACGAGTAATTTAAAAAAAAAAATTAATCTTTTTAAAACATTATTATATTTTGGGCCCAATATAATATAATGATAAATACCAAATCTGCATTAATCAAAATATCATATTTAAGCATATTTCACAACCGGGCAATGCCGGGCGGTCTGCTAGTATATATATATATATATATATATATATATATATATATATATATATATATATATATTGAAAGAGAGAATTTGCGTATGTAAGGACACTTCTCAACCTATATACTCAATATTTTTTTTTAATTTACAATTTCGTATATATGATATTCAGAAATGTGGAAAACTTTTAATCCTCTTTCCTCCGGAAAACATGGCTGCGCAAGGGCCAACATTGAAAATTTGGTACGTGGGAGGCCACCTGATTTTTATTTGTGTTTCAAGTCTGCTTCCTTATGTTTGAAAACGCCCTTTGAAACCCATGTCAAACTGGTGTAATGGTTATCGTTCTTGACTCACCATCTTCCGATTTTGGGTTCGATCTCAGCTCGAGTATTTTTTTCTTTCTACTTACAAGAATGAACGGTTTAGAAAAATAATAGTAGCATGGCATGTCTCAATTTTTTCTGTCTTTTTTACTTCATGTGTTAAACGTTAAATTAAATACCTAGGGTAATTTATGTTTTTAACAAAAAAGAAATCTTCAATGATTTAAATATAATATTCATGTGTATTTTATGACCGAGCAATGCCGAGCATATTGCTAGTATATATATATATATATATATATATATATATATATATATATATATATATATATATATATATATATATATATTTAAAAGAGTGTAGCCATCAACAATTGTGGGTTTTTTTTTAAGGTTTTCATCATATTTTTATTTTAAAATATTTTTATAACGCGTTTCGAGCTTTGGGTGTGCTCTCTTCAGATATTTTCGTAAAAAGTTTTTCTTTAAAATGGGAGTTTGTAGAATTACCTCCGCTGATATTAAATATGTTTTTCAGAGTGGTGTTCAGACATTCTGTTGTTGTTGGTGTTCAGACATTCTGTCTCCAACTGCAAGTGTTCAGTGTCCGGTCAAAGTTATTTTCAAAGAGTGTTTTTTAGTCCATATGGTGAAGGTTTTTATGGTTTTTTTAGGGTTCTTTTTAAAGACTTTCTTTCCCCATGTATAGCATACACTCACACACAATCACACACGCATACATATACATTCATGTACATGTACACATGCACACGCACGCAGGCACACACATACACACACGTACATACATAGAAATATATGAAGGAGCATACATATATACATACCCACCTACACACTCACACACGTACTCGCATACATCCACCGCTAACAATTATTTTTATTTTTTTATTTTATATATATATACATACACACACATATATATATATTATATATATACACATATACATATATATATATATATATATATTTCCCTTCCAAAACACGCATGTATACATGCGCTTAATCATTCAGATATACGTACACGCACCCACACAAACACACACACAAGTAAGATGGAGAATAGGTAGAAGACATATATACACACATACACACATATATGTACACACATATATGTATGTGCACATACACTCACAAACATCCACATACTATGTGGGTACATACACATGCACACACACAGACATATGCAGGGGCTCACACATACGCGTATATCCATATCCACACGAACACATTTACCCATTCATACACGTGCATACATATGTATATATATACATATACACACACATACATACGGATGTGTATACACTCATCCACCCATATATATATATATGGGCACATGCACTCACATTCACACACACATACATATTCATACATCCCACCTTATGTATATATTGGTTGAAGTTTCCTTTCCAATCCAAACACATATGCATACATGGATTCGGTCACCCAAACATAAGTGCACGTACACATACAAACAAGATGTAGCATAGATAACAGATGATATATACATATACACGCACGCATACACAATCATATGTGCACACCCACGCACACACACATATACACACGCACACACACGCGCACATACCCATACATACGTTTAATTTCTAGTTGTTTGTTTAGTTAAGAGAAATGGTACTGTACTGGGTATGGGCGCGTGCACCCGCGAAAGTTTGTGTGTGCCTTATTGTGCTTTTTTTGTTGTTTCGTGTGTGAGGGTGCACACCTACCCAAGCATGCATGCGTGCAAGTGTATTTTGTGTTTTGCCTATTTATGTGTATAATTATGGAGAGATGTTTAAGGCGGGGTTAAACTTTGCTATGCAATTTTTTCTTGTGTTAGCAAGTAGAAGTAGTTGTCAGTTTGGAAGATGGGCATAATCTCGAATCTGCCTCCACTGCATGTGTGCATATGTTGTGATACATGTAGGTGTCTATTTTCCGCGATTTTGATGTTGGATCGGTGTAGGGCTTCTCTATTACTAAGGTTTTTTGTAGCGCCTATGTAGGATTTATCGCATGCTGGACATTTTATTACATAGATCACGTTTTTTGAGGTGCAATCCAGGTTTTTTTTAATTTTGAATGTTTGTATGGGGTTCGTAAATGTGTATGTGTTTCCCTCTAATATTATGTTGCAGACTCCACATCGTTGTTTGTTGCATTTTGTGACTCCTTTTGTTGCGTCTTGATTGAGTTTGGATGAGGTAAGAATGCGTTTTAGGTTTTTGGGTTGGCGTTTGCTTTTTATTATTTTTGTTGTTTTAAGGAAGTTGTTTAGTTTGCTGTTTTGGTTAAGTAGGCCGAGGTTTTTCGTTATCTCTGTGAAAAGCTCTGGGTTGTTTGTGTTGTGTGTGGAGACGTATGTTAGGATTTGTTCTTTGTTTCGTTCTTTAGGGGTTCTCAAATCTTCTACTGGTATATTTATCGCAAGTTGGATCCCTTTGTCTATAAGTTGTGATGGGTATTTTCTTTTTCTTAAATTTATTCGTAGTTCCTTGAGTCGGATTTTTCGAAGGTTATTGTCCGTGATTATGGTGCAGATTCTACGTGCTAGGGTGCAGGGAATTGATTTTATGCAGCTTTTAGGGTGGTGACTTTTAAAGTGTAGGTATTGTTGGGTGTCTGTAGGTTTGCGGTAAATGTCTGTGATAATGTTATTGTCTTTAATCTTTATCAGTATGTCTAGGAAAGGTAATTCTGTAGAGCTTTGTTCTATGGTGAATTTAATTTTTGGGTGTAGGTTCTGGAGTATGGTGTGTAAGTCTGTGATGTCCCCCCATGTGGCTTTCCATAGGATGAAGCAGTCATCTAAGTACCTTTTCCATGATTCTACAAACAGTATTTTAGTGCTGTGGCCAAATTTTTGTTCTATTTTTTTATATAAGGTTTCTTCTAGGTAGGCTAATGTAAGGGTTGCGTAAGTCGGTGCCATTTTCGTTCCCATTGCTGTACCTAGTGTTTGGATGTAGTTGGTATTGTTGAATTCGAAGGAATTGTTATTTAGAATTATGTCTATACTATCGATAATGAATTGCTTTGTGAATCTGGGATGCAGTGTTTGTGCGTGTCTGTTGATCCAAAATAGTATTGCTTCTTTTCCTAATTCATGGGGTATATTACTATATAAACTTCTAACGTCAAATGTAACTAATAGTGTCCCGTTTTCTACTGTATGTGGTAAGGTAGTAAGAAAATGGATGTCGTCCCTTATGTAGCTCTTAACTTGATCTGTGAAAGGTTGTAATAAGATGTCTATTAAGTTGCTAAGTCTGCTTGTCGGACAGGCTGGTCCTGCTACAATGGGTCTAAATGTAAGGTCACTAGGGTTTGGAGCGCTAATATATTCTGAGTTTTGTGTATCGATGGCAAGTTGAAGAGAGCACACCCAAAGCTCGAAACGCGTTATAAAAATATTTTAAAATAAAAATATGATGAAAACCTTTAAAAAAAACCCACAATTGTTGATGGCTACACTCTTTTAAATATACATTTTTTCTCTCGTTGGAACTACACAACCATCACTTTAAATATATATATATATATATATATATATATATGTGTGTGTGTGTGTGTGTGTGTGTGTGTGTGTGTGTGTGTGTGTGTGTGTGTGTGAGAATATCTGTACGTTTGAGGACAATTCTCAACCAATATACTCAATGAACGTTTGATCTACAGACATGAAATTTGGTATATAGGGTATTCAGACACGTGGAGAAATTTTTATTCCGTCTTTAGGCGAAAGAAATCTGGCTGGTAATGATGGTCAAAATTCGAAAACAAAATTTGGGTCATCATGTTTTTATCTATTTGCTAACTGTTTCACCAATGCGCATGTGTAAATAGTTCTTATTGCCGATTCCTTGTGTTAAGAGTAAACAGATTTGTAAACATTTTTTAAAGACGTGTCAAGTTAACCTCATGGTTATCGTACTTGGCTTACTGTTTTTAGGTTTTGATTTCGATCGCAGATCGAGTATTTTTTTTTATTTTTTTACTTCCAAGAACTGGACTCTTTAGAGAAAAAAAAACATAATACTCGTATGCACATTTTTCAATTTCAGGGAATATTAATAATAAACAATAAAATTTATTATAATAATTATTATTATAAAAACATCGGAACTTTGGGAGTGCTGGAAGTCGGGGGTCACCGGTGTAGGGAGTTTAATATCCCTACTTATCTTTCTCTGTAAAGAAAAAAAAGGGTATGTAACTCGGTGTCAGGGTCACAAATATTAAAAATAAAATACGTCCAAAATTCACATTGGCATATCAGCAAACGTAAATGAAGACATTGAAATTACATAGCAGAGCAAATACAAAACAATACAAATGGCCATAAACTCACCCACTTGGTCGTATCCCTATCATTGATAGGACGAATATATTCCACCTACGCCAGATTTGTGCTCGACGTGGGGAATAAGTATTTCTCTGCCATGTAAGGGGGAATGTTTTTATCACTTTGGTGGATAACTATCGTATAAGGTGGGGTTAGGGCTATTCTAAGGACATGGGTCTTGGCCCCACGGTCAGGGGAGGTGCTTTCACCTATAGTGCTTTGGTCTCTCTCAAAAATGAAGTAACCTGCCTTTGGCCTCAGTAACAATTGTGGTTTGTTATTCCCCTACAGATATATCGAAATCGGCAAAATAATAGTCTAATTTCTGATTCGACAACGATTATAAAAAAAAAACCCGGAAGTTTCCGTTGATTGCCCTGAGAATAAATGAAGGAATAGTCATTTTGGATATAACTTTAAGTAATATCCCAATTTAATAACATAAATATATAATGTGGTATTTTATTAGTTGTATAAAACGTTTAAATTACAATTTCTTTCTGTCTTCTTTTATTGGCGCTTATCGAAATTATGCAAGTAGAATCTAAAAAAATGTGGATCCTCACATTGTACCTATTTACAATGCCTCCCCACGGGACTGAGCAAGACACCAGGGTCGTTTTTTTTAACGTGGAGAAAAGGTACAAAAATAAAAAATTGTCTCAGTCGTGAAGGATTTCTCCTCCACTGAAAGAGAACGAGAAATGCAAGTGCCGAATCTTAAGAACAGATACTACACTTTCAGGTATTTATTTGCTCTCCCACTGAGCAAATTAGGCACAAGGCCGATTTTTAAAGTGAGGAGTGAAGGGGAAATGGGGGGCCAACTCCCCGGGGAGTAGGGGAGCTGGATAGTGACAATTGGTATGAAGGATTTCCCCTTCATTGACCAAGATCTTATATGTGGGGCTGCCCCCACATACGGTCTTTGCCTGCAGTATCTGCCGGAACAGATGGTATTTATTTGCTCCCCCACCGAGCAAATTAGGCACAAGGCCAATTTTTAATGTGAGGAGTGAAGGGAGGGAGAAGGGAAAAAGGGGGCCAGCTCCCGAGAGGTGGGAAATGGGAGCTGGTTAAAGGTCAGGCATGTGGGGTTGCCCCCACATCTGGTCTTTGCTAGTCATAGCTAGTCATAGCTTGCAGTATCTGCCGGAACAGATGGTATTTATTTGCTCCCCCACCGAGCAAATTAGGCACAAGGCCGATTTTTAAAGTGAGGAGTGAAGGGGAAATGGGGACCAACTCCCCGGGGAGTAGGGGAGCTGGATAGTGACAATTGGTATGAAGGGTTGCCCCTACATTGACCAAGGTCTTATATGTGGAGTTGCCCCCACATATGGTCTTTGCTTGCAGTATCTGCCGGAACAGATGGTGTTTATTTGCTCCCCCACTGAGCAAATTAGGCACAAGGCCGTTTTTAATGTGAGGTAAAAACCAGCTCCCCTTAACGTAGGCAAAAAGGGGGCACTCTGGTTACCAAAAATAATAATTGTCCCAGTATAGAGGGTTTCCCCTCCATTGACTGGTACAAATTATCTTAAGTGCAGCATCTGCCGGAACAGATGGTATTTATTTGCTCCCCCACCGAGCAAATTAGGCACAAGGCCGATTTTTAATGTGAGGAGTGAAGGGAGGGGGAAGGGAAAAAGGGGGCCAGCTCCCGAGAGGTGGGAAATGGGAGCTGGTTAATGGTCAGGCATGTGGGGCCGCCCCCACATCTGGTCTCTGCTAGTCATAGTCAGTCATAGCCTGCAGCATCTGCCGGAACAGATGGTATTTATTTGCTCCCCCACCGAGCAAATTAGGCACAAGGCCGATTTTTAATGTGAGGAGTGAAGGGAGGGGGAAGGGAAAAAGGGGACCAGCTCCCGAGAGGTGGGAAATGGGAGCTGGTTAATGGTCAGGCATGTAGGGTTGCCCCCACATCTGGTCTTTGCTAGTCCTAGCTAGTCATAGCTTGCAGTATCTGCCGGAACAGATGGTATTTATTTGCTCCCCCACTGAGCAAATTAGGCACAAGGCCGTTTTTAATGTGAGGTAAAAACCAGGTCCCCTAAAAGAGGTCACTCTGGTTACCAAAAATAATAATTGTCCCAGTATAGAGGGTTTCCCCCCCATTGACTGGTACAAATTATCTTAAGTGCAGCATCTGCCGGAACAGATACTACACTTTGATCTTGGCCAAATGGATCCTCACGTTGTAGAACGCGCAGTAAATCTTCACAAATCAACATTGGTGTGATTAATGTTACGACATTAGTAGGCTTAAGTCTATGAACATTATTTTTTAGCGATTGTTTCACAATATTAATCTACTTACAAGACGATTACATGTTTATACTTCATTATAGTTATTTTAAACTTTAAACTTAAATTTTAAGTTGCAAAACGCTGAGTCTTTAAACCTAATATGTAAATATATAAATAATATATAAAGAATGCAACAGAAATATTTTCCATATTTTAAACTTTCATTTATACTAGCATCGGTGGACGGAGGCTAGTATAAATCTGGATGGTTGAAGGTGCGTGTTGAGCAAACAAAATGGTAGTAGGCAGGAAGGCTCAAACTGGTACCGCGAAGGAGGGGAAAAACGTGAAAAAAAAATGCATGACACCGCCAAACCGAAAGTGGCGAATGTTTAAATTAATGTTAGTCAATCGAAAAGAGGGGATGACTTTCAAAAATATCTTCGGAAAAAGCGACGGTTCTCTGTAGAAAAGTGCCCAGTGAAGATGAAGAAATTAATGCTCTTAGCCAATTTTTCGATATTTGCCGTTGTAAGTTCGGGCTTGAAAACGATACCGATCTTCTGAAAATCAGTCGCCTGCGTCAAAAGTTTAAGGCAGACATACATACATACATACATACATACATACATACATTAAAAAGACGGATGAGATTTATATCATAGATGTTGCTAAAAAACTTATGCAAGCGCCAATGGTGCTTTCATTTAGCTAATAAGTTGACATATTTTCCAGGTGTTCTCATCAAGCAATAGGTTTTGGAGTGATGCACATTGTGCTTTTAGTGTATAAATGTTTTTGAAGAATGGTAAATCTGTAACAGCAATACATATAGCTTTCCGAGTTCATTACAAGTTAGGAGGCATGATGCCGTTCAAGGTAAAAAAATCAATACAGCTATGGATTGCAAATTACAGAGCCACATATTCAGCACTTAAAAGAAAAGAAAGGCCTCGAAGCGCTTACACGCCAAACAGTATTCGAGCTTTGTGAATTTCTGTTACACAGTTTCTTGCACGTTCAGCTCGCAAGCATGCTTTGGCTTTGGGAATGTCTGCTCGAATAGCCAGAAGTATTTTACACACTGGTCTGTAGGTTTATCTATACGAATTAATGATTGCTCAGTAACTGCACGAGGGCGACTGGGAAAATCGCATATAAAAATGTGGGATATATTTCTGTAGCGCCCTGTATTAATTTATAATTCCTGAGAATTTGTAAAGCATAATAAAAAAGGAACTAATTCTAAAAGAATATATTTTTATTTTCCAGTTTAGAGATCATCTTTTACTACAATTTCCTCATTTTTCAAGACAGTCACTCTAATTTTTACAATATTATCCACCAGAAAACAAATCTCTTAACGTATCCACAAACTCTAACACTTTAAAATAGTGTTGTTTTTTTCCAAAACACACGTGCTTTTGTCAGAAAAAGTTATCTCTATATTTGATTTTGCCAGAGGAAACGAAGACAGATTTACTTACCTTTATCTATTTCTTTAAAAAAAAAAATGTAGCTCATAGACAAAAGCGAAAAAAAAAATGGTTTCTTTTTAAAAACAAAATCAGTTGAATCATTTAAGGCAAATATGTATTGGTTTCTTAACGTAGAATTAAATATTGCGGGAGTTATTTTTCTTGAATGCAGGTGTTGCTTTGCGAATCAATCCAAAATATTTTTTATGCGATATTTATTTTTTGTTTATATTTTCTGGAATTTTTTTTTTGCGGCTCATTGTCTTAAAAATTCAAAATATGTTCGTTAACTAAAAGTTGTCACGGCAAATGAATATCCTATGATTAAGAATTAATCGGTTTATTGGATAAAGAAAGATAAGAGTCCCCAGAATCTTTTTGTTAGTATGTAAATCCGTATCAAACCGTGTAAATAAAATAGTACCCTTGAAAACGGTATAAAGAAAATAGTACCCTTGAAAACGCTATAAACAAAATAGTACACTTGAAAACGGTATAAACAAAATAATACCTTTGAAAACGGTATAAACAAAATAGTAACCTTGAAAATGGTATAAACAAAATAGTACCCTTGAAAACGGTATGAACAAAATAGTACCCTTGAAAACGGTATGAACAAAATAATACCCTTGAAAACGGTATAAAGAAAATAGTACCTCTGAAAACGGTGAGAACAAAATAGTACTCTTGAAAACGGTATAAACAAAATAGTACCCTTGAAAACGGTATAAACAAAAAAGTACCCTTGAAAAAGGTGTAAACAAAATAGTACCCTTGAAAACGGTATAAACTAAATAGTACCCTTGAAAACGGTATAAACAAAATAGTACCCTTGAAAACGGTATAAACAAAATAGTACCCTTGAAAACGGTATAAACTAAATAGTACCCTTGAAAACGGTATAAACTAAATAGTAACCTTGAAAACGGTATAAACTAAATAGTACCCTTGAAAACGGTATAAACAAAATAGTACCCTTGAAAACGGTATAAACTAAATAGTACCCTTGAAAACAGTGTAAACAAAATAGTACCCTTGAAAACGGTGTAAACAAAATAGTACCCTTGAAAACCGTGTAAACAAAATAGTACCCTTGAAAGCAGTGTAACCAAAATAGTACCCTTGAAAACGGTGTAAACAAAATATTACCCTTGAAAACAGTGTAAACAAAATAGTACCCTTTAAAACGGTGAGAACAAAATAGTAAACAGTTTTACAAAAGCGGAAACGGACACAGAACCAAACAATACAACGTGGCACATTGAAGACGCGTCATCGTAGGAAGACTTATTCTAAATTGCTGAAAACAAGGAAAATACATTTCAATTAATAGAAAATAGCATTCAATACAGCCCCAAGAAATAAGAGAAACTGGAAATTAGCAATCAACCAGGAAAACCCCACTACTGTATACAATGCAGCATTGTTTTGTTCCTTATGGACTTCGAATCGACCGGGCTAATTTTTGTGAAATGCCACAAAAATGTACTTTATGTATCGGATAGTTTTCGTAACTAGGTTTAGTATCAAAATGTTTAGTATCAGAAAGTTAAATATCATAATGTTTTCGATAAGTACCGATAATCAATAACCGAAAATATCCGATGATGGAAGAACAGGCGATTTTGAACAACGTTAACACCTTACGCAACCTAACATCACAAATGCATTTGAATAATTTTATTACTACACAAGCTGAAACGCACGATGTATAAAATCAACAGGTTAATTTATATGACAGGGACGCGTTCGAAAGGAATGTTTCTGTCTTAAAGCATAATTGAAACATGATAGTCTATTTTTTCTATTTTAAACTTGAATTCAAGCCATTATCAGCGCGTTGAGAAAAGCCAGGCATATGAAATAAACAGAAAGTTCTTTGATATGACAAGAATACGTTAGAAATAAGTGTTCCGGTTTACAGCATAATTCAATGATGCTATTTGTACTTTACACTTTAAACTTTAATTTATACGATTATATATATGACTAATTATACAAATTAGCAGTAGATTCTCCTCAATGCAATGTAGACTACAATGTATTGTGAACTAATTCATTGCAGGGAACTAAAGTGGGGCTTCCTCTCTATGCACCGCGAGGGTTCTCCCACTAGAGCAGGCAATCTATGGGGTTGATTGAAAAATGAGTTATCTTATCGATTTCGATGACAATAAAAATATGGGAGTGTGATACATTCGGTGATCATCTTTCAATGCCGGACAACATCGAGTTTCCCTGCTAATATATATATATATATATATATATATACTTATTGATATACTTTCATCCAAGCAGCATGACATTATTGCGAGATTGCCGCAGGGGTCGATCCTTGAACCACTATTATTTCAGATATTCATCAATGACCTCCCCGATAATATTGTGTCCGAGATGGACATATTTGCTGATGATACTACGCTCTATAACATGCATAAGACAAAAACGGATGTATACAAATCCAATACAATGGCTGAATGGTTAGAAAATGACCTACAAACCGTAGAGGAATTGGGACATGAATCGATGGTAACATTTAATTTAACTAAAGCTGCCTTTAAGGAACGCCAGCAACCACTGTAAAAGAGTAATAAAAAATGCAAGAGAGCTATATGCCCAGTCTGTTAAATCCAAGGTAGCTGATCAGCGGCTTGGTTCCCACCAGTTTTGGCAAATAACAAATAGGATTCTGAACAGAAGTGTGCGTTCTATCCCAACCATTATCAGTGGACCAGAGGTCATCTCGTCAGCATCAGACAAGGCCAAACTATTTGCAAAGAACTTTGCAGCTAATTCTACCCTATGCGACGAAGGCCATCAACTCCCCATATTTCCTCCTATAACACAGAACACGCTAGGTAACATACAAATATATGTGCATGAGGTCGCCAAGCTAATCAAGAACCTTGATTCTAGTAAAGCAACTGGCCCTGACGGCATCCCAATTATAGTGTTAAAAAAGCTTCAACCAGAACGTGCCCCCATACTTACGAAACTGTTTAAGCGTTGCCTTAAGGGAAGTGCTTTTCGACTCCCTGGAAAACCTCATCAGTTTGCCCTGTATTTAAGAATTCAGGTGATAAGTCATCTCCCTCTCAGTACAGACCAATAAGTCTCCCGTGTGTTATGAGTAAGTTGCTGGAATCCATATTAAATAGAAAAATAGTCAACCACCTCAGCAGAAACAACCTTCTTAGTGACACACAATATGGTTTCCGTTATGCAAGATCTACCGCAGATGTACTAACGGTTATATCTCACAGGATTAGTGAATCTCTTAAAGGCTTCCTTTCTAGGGCATTTGCTCTTGACATATCAAAGTCCTTCGACAAGGTATGGCATAAGGGTCTACTTCACAAGATTTCCAGCTACGGTATAACTGGAAATGTTTTCTCAATCATTAAATCATTTCTCTCCGATAGGCTCATAAGAGTATTGGTAGATGGACAAAAATCAGTATTAATGCTGGAGTTCCTCAGGGGTCAATCCTGGGCCCAACTCTCTTCCTGATTTACATCAATGACCTCCCTAAACACCTACTTAAATCATTCGTTGACATATATGCTGATGACATGACCATCTACGGCAACACATCAAAGGCTGTAAATGACAAAGTTCTCTCTGATTCTCTCTCCTCTGATCTCGAGCGCGTGGTTCAGTGGATGAAGATGTGGCTGATTACCTTTAATGCATCCGAAACCAAACTCCTATCCTTACATCATCAACGCTCTGATCCCCATCTGGCATCAATTGAAATGGGTGGCTCTTGTCTTGGAGAAGCCCCGTGTTTTGACAAGCTTCTGCGTTTGACCTTTACTCCTGATCTGAAATGGAACACGTACATCAAGTATGTTGCCAAGGTCGCTGGAAAGATGGTGGGATCCTTCTACGGCTCCAGAAGATATCTCGCTACTGATGCAATTCTCTATCTATATAAAAGCCAAGTACGTTCAAGGATGGAACACTGCTGCCATATCTGGACAGGAGCTGCTAAAAACAGCCTATACTGCCTTGACAGAGTACAAAATCGACTTCGTACCTTAGTGGGGGATGCCCTTTTCTCTACCCTGCAACCTCTCTCCCACAGAAGAGACGTTGCGAGCCTATCCTTGTTTTATCGTTATTTCCATGGTAGGTACTCCTCTGAACTCCAATCTCTGGTCCCCCTCGCCAATCTTTCACGAAAAACACAAGTCTAGCTGAATCCACTGTGAAAAATTTTCCCCACTCTTTATCTGTGCCTAAATCAAAACGTGGATTCCATGAACAAAGCTTCTTTCTTAGAACTGCATGCCTGTGGAACTCTGTTCCGTCTGCCTGCTGCCCACCTGACTACAACTTGGATGTGTTCAAGTCCAACGTTAACAAATTCCTAATGAACCGCCCCCTTAAGTAAACACTTCATCAAATCTCCACACTAACGTAATGTACTTGCAATAACCCTTATCCCTGAGTGGTTTCCTAGTCTTGATAAGTGGTGACCACCGTGTAAAAAATAATGCTAGTAAGACTAAGCTGCTCTCCTTTAACAACTACAAGAAGCCTCTGCAACCACCGATATCGATGACAAATAACTCCCTACTTGAGAATTCTTCCTTCAAACTCTGGTTTTACATTTACAGAAAATATGGACTCAACAGAATATATTGAGGACATTGCAAAGGCAGCTGCAAAAAAGGCGGGCTCCCTCTATTGTGCTAGAAAACTTCTCACACCTGAAAGTATACTGTACTTCTACAAGACCACTATTCGCCCATGCATGGCGTATTGTTGCCACATCTGGGATGGTGCATGTACCACTAGTCACCCCTCCTTTGACAGCGTCCAAACAACATTTATAATCTAATAGGTTCCACTATCAACTAGGCTACAAACCCTGTCACATCGCTGCAATGTTGCATCCCTGTACCTATTTTACGTGCATTTCAATGAAATATGGCCTGATGAATTCATTACACTTCTGCCTTTCCTACGTACATATCCCCGACCAACCCACTTAGCAACAAAATCACACTCCTTCACTGTTTAGGTCCCTAAATGTCAGAAAGTTTTTACTCTAATAGCTTCCTTCCTAGAACGACTAGTTTTCGGAATTCCTCTTCTGCTTCCTGCTTCCTTAACTGTATCGGTATGCAGAAGTTCAAATACAAAGTAAACTGACATCTTAATCTTTACTAAGTGTGTTCTGTATTAGTATCGCCCTACGTCTAAGTGGCAATATGCCTTGTTTGGGGGTGTAGATGCGTAACAAATATTTTTAAAAATACGACATTTAACGAAAGATTAATACACAACACATCGAAGAGGTATACACGTAAAAAGAGGTTATAGCCAAGAGAAGGACTATGTTAATACAAAATGACACAAAATATTGAATGACTATTTGCAACTACAGACCAATGACTTGCGTACCGATCATTTGGAAAATTCTTACGGATTACTTGTGAAAACAGGCCAACCATACTTTTACGTAATTAAGAGAATAGAAAATGGATGCTGGGTTTACTTTCGGCAGCTACGTAGTTCTTTCTTCTCTTATTTTGCCGTTTAACCTTGACATTCCATGAGTGATGTTTGTGACAAAGACGAGAAAGTGTATGTTTTCTGAGGCAGGATTTATTCTATCTAACACTTGTCGTTTGTAATTTTTTGACGTTGATGTAGCATTTTTAGCTCATTGTATAAATGGCTTAATGTTTTGTTTGGTGCAAATTCAATAAAAATATAAAGGAAGGAAAATATGCCGGAAATCGATAAAAATAGCGGATGATTTGCTATACATGAACAAAAATGTAATAAAACTGTAATAGAGAGAAAATTAAAATAATCATGGCATAGATCCATTACAGACATTATCTACAAAAAATGTTTACGACACAATCTCTTAAACAGTGCAAACATTGGCCATCAACAAATTTGCTGTCTACATTTCTTTGGCTGATCTAGGACAAATGCGATGCGATAGAACCAAAACTCTTATTGGTTTTCATCAATCATGTCAACTTCCAGAATTATAGCCACATGTCTTTTTACTTTTTTTTTTTTTTACATGTGCGCATGCGTGGGGCATTTTCGAAGAAGCTGGATGAGGTAAAATTCCATGTCGAATAATTGTTTTGACTGGAAATCATTATTCTAACGATAAAAGTATTCAAGTCCGATAGTTCTGAGTGATTATGTCTAAAACGGATCAGTTTGAAGTCACAAGACTTCGAAATCTACCAAAAATTAATGCGGCACGAAAAAAGACTGGTCTGTGTAGGAGAATGTGTATTTTGCAAAATAGGGAACGTCATCAACGACCCTCTGCTGGAGAGACAGAAATACTCTTTCCACTGCTGCACACTAAGCTCGGCTTAATCAAGCACTTCGCCAAGGCTCTTTACATGGATAGTTCTTACTCCAGTTACTTTTGCCAGACTTTTTTCAGGATATATTGTATATATGCAAGTTGGCGATTTGACGATCCTCAGGTCTTGCAGTTCATCACAGACCCAGAGTTCGAAAAATCCAATGGAAGAAATTGAACTGGACGCGTCAAAGTTATTTTTCTGCTACTGAAGATGTTTTAGTCAACTCTAAGGTCATAAAAGACGCAGAATTTGTTAACAATTAACTGCTTCAAGAGATTTGGGCTGCAATATGAGCTTCAAGACACACTACTTTTTTCACATAAAGACTGTTTTCCTGAGTGACGAGCAAGGAAGGAAATGCCATCAGGACCTAAAAGATTTAAAGACAATTTATCAGGATCGATGCGACGCAAGCATGATGGTGTAGTACGTTTGTAATCTGAAGAGAGACTTTCGTGACGCTGAGCATTCCAGGAGTTCGAAGGAACGGAAGTTCAAACCCTTACTTTTGAACAATGGTAGACGAAACATGAAACTTACGTATACTTACCTTTATCAATGCCTACCATTTGGTTCACAGTAATCAATGTTTCTATCAGGTCATACATTTTTTTCTCTTATAAATATATACAGGATGATATGCGTTTGCAAAAATTAGCTGATAATGACACACAAGTGTAATCGATTTTGTCATAACATCTGATTTATTTCAAATAAACTTATCACAAAATACTCTTACTCAGTCGTAGAAATCTAG
>NC_136496.1:84766239-84813739 GCF_053919585.1 Euprymna scolopes
GCTTCATTACTTGTATAAGAAAAATGTGGGCTATCTATACCGAGCACATCTTATTTGTGCTTCGAATATTGTGTCATTTTGAATATTTAGTCACGATTTACTTGCAGTTTAACGTATCCTCATGCCAGATTGCCCTGGCAAACCCCTGTACAGAAAGACCTTAGAGACTCAAGACCAGTGTCTAATAGCTATTTATGTTCTCCTCAGTAGGCATTTAGGTTCTCTTTGATAGGAATTCAAGTTTTCATTCTGTCTTAATTTTTTTTTTCATTTTACTACAGTCGATTTTTTTTCATTTTACTACAATCGAATTTCTCAGAAATCAAAGGGCCCCAATTCCGTGGGTAAACATTATATATTTCTACACGTGACACCTAGATATTAATATATTCCAGTAAAATACTACTATATCTATCAAACAATGTGTTAGAAAAAAGTTGAGAACATAATTCGCTCTCCCTTAATTATCATTCAATTATTTTATGGTATAGCTTTATTGTGGCCTTTTAGTATTCCAGGGCAAGAATTGATTTAGTCTGGTGGATTATCGAGCTTAGTGACCTTACTATAGACAACATCACTTAAAGAAGGTGCACCATTCCTCGTATAAACCCCTGTGTGTTAGTCATACTGAGTAGATCTTATTTAGGCTGATAATACGCTGCGATTTGGAATATTTAGTCAGGGTTTACTTGTAGGTTAAAGTATCCACGCAAAACTCTATACGATGAAACCTTAGACGCTTGAGGACAGTGTCTCGTAAGCGCTCAAGTTTATATCCTGTTTTTTTTTTAAATTTAACTTCAGTAAGTTTTAAGAGATCAAAGAGCTCCCTCCTGGAGCTAACACTTGATTCTGTTATGAATTAAATTCATATCCGAGGGCTCTTTTAAGAATAGATGTTGTTCCCTTTATGGCTGTTTTTTTTTTTACGTTTGTAAGTTTGAAGAGATCGAGGGGCTCTCTCCTGGGGCTAACACTTGATTCTGTTCCAATTTAAATTTATATCCGAGGGCTGTTGTAAAAAAAGATGCTGTTTCCTTTATGGCTGTTATTTGTATCTCATTACAGCTTGGCATTGAAATGTGTGTATTGAACTGTGTTATCTGTAAAAGCATCGGAAAAGACAATGAAACTATCCTCGAATTGTTATGGTAACTCCTAAGGAACCGTTTAACCAATAATCTTTTTAACATTAATTATGCGTTGTTCATATAAAATTTTAATTTTATGTATAAAATTGTTCGGAGAAGATAATCCAAAACTGGCAGGAATCGCTGCTTCTGTTAGTTTAAGAGTATTTACAATATATAAGTGAGTCATGTATCTCACATTTCTAGATACAGTGCTTCGTGTAATATGACCCACACTATGTAACCCTTTAGTATATATATATATATATATATATATATATATATATATATATATATTATATATATATATACATACATACATAGTAATTGTCTGTATTTTTGAGATTTTGAGGAGGCTTGGCTTTCTCGAGTACTTGTCACACTTTCCATCTTATTTCATCACCTTGGGTTGATGGGATTCTCAAGGCTATATCTTCCATATGGGTTATGATATCTAAGAATGGAACGCGTTTGGTTGTTGTTGCGAAGTTGAGACATTTATTTAGTACTGCTTCCTCTGAGTGACTCAGTTGGCGGCTGCTGAGGTTGATGACCGCTTTCACAGGTACTCGAGAAAGCCAAGCCTCCTAAATCAAACATCTCTCGGAAAGATAGGCTGGCTATAGGAACCCTACAGAGTGACAGCAGTATAATAATTCTGCCAGCAGACAAAGGCAATGCCACTGTGGTGATGGACATGTCGGAGTACTCTGAAAAAATGGCAGGCCTAATCGCAGATGGTAGCTACGGTAAAATAAAGAAGGACCCAACTTTGAAAACCGAAAGAAAGCTGCTACAAATCCTTACCAAAAACAAGGAACACATCGCTCCGATGAGATATAGACAGCTGATCAAGCATTACAGTAAGCTACCACATATGTACGGTCTCCCCAAGATACACAAAGGCAGTATTCCACTCAGACCACTGAGCAGGTACCTTGTGGATATAATAAACCCATTAGCAGGCAAGTCATGTAAAGAATTCTGCCCACTTCACGGAACTGATCAAGGGAGCACCCATCAGTACAAACCAAATGGTAGCCTAGATGTGGTTAGGCTGTTCACTAAAGTCCGAACTAGTGAGGCACTAGCAGTAATTCAAGACAAACTAGCTGCGGACCTCTCCAGTGAAGAGCGCACATGTGTACCATTGCCAAACCTAATGGAAATTATGACATTCTGCATAGAAACAACCTACTTCAGAATGGGTACTGACCTATATCGACAAGAGGAGGGACTAGCTATGGGCTCGACATTATCCCCAGTGATGGCGAACATATACATAGAATACTTCGAAGACATGGCCTTAGGTTCAGCTCCCTTAAAGCCCACAATGTGGCAAAGATACGTTGATGACACCTTCATACTCTGGCCCCATCAGAAAGACATCCAGGCTCTCCTAGACCATGTGAACTCAATAAGACCATCGATACAGTTCACAATGGAGAAAGAAAAAGATAACCAACTGGCCTTCCTTGATATACTCATATCATGCACAGAGCATGGGTTTAAGACATCCGTATATCGCAAGCCTACCTTCACCGGACAATACCTAAACTTCAACTCCCATCACCCATACAGTATCAAACATGGAATCGCACGCTACCTAGGAAGAGTCCTAGATGGATGAAACGCAGAATATTCAGTGTAGCTTAATCGCCATATATATTGTATAACTTACAATATTTATATATATATATATATATATATATATATATATATATATATATATATATAGCGCGAGTGTGCGCCAGACTTTTTCCCAGTGGTAAAATACGCTTTCATGTGATATTTTGATTAGTCCAGATTTCGTATATATTATTATAGAGTCGTGATTTCTAAAGTAAACCAAAAAGTATGTAGCTGGCATCAGCTAGAATCAGAACCCGAAACTACAACTGGTTACGTTACCCCTGTATCCAGCTGACACGCATATGAACTGATTAACAATTTAAAATAAACTAAGATGAATGCACAGAATATACATCGATATTTTCAACGTTGACTCATTTTTGACCTCTTAAAACTATTTTAACTGGCTACAGACAAAAAAAAAACGATTTGTAAAAAATCCAATCATTTAACCCCCTGGCGCCACTCTGTGGCCATATAACCTAATATATATATATATATATATATATATATATATATATATATATATATATATATATATATATATATATATTACTACTTCATTTAATCACATAAATTAATATACGAAAGTATAATTTTATGCGTAAAATTTAAGTATTTACTTCAACCGTGCTCAATACATAAGTAGAGCTAGATAGTAAGTTATAAAAATATATATGGCAATTAAGCTACACAGAATATTCCTTGGTCCTTGATATGACCTTAAACTGTATCCAGTGGTGAGGCCCCAGCTTACGGGCTTTGGGGAGTGTGGAGTCACCCTTTAATTGCCATTGCTCCCAGGTCCACTTTGACCCGGAGTGGTAGTACCTGTTAGGGTCCCAACTATGGGTTAAATAGAAACCGACTTGAAAACAACAAATATATTCTATTAAAAAAATTTTCCTTCCAAATCTTTGGATTCGGCATTAAAAAAAAAATTGAAAAAATAACAAAATATAAACAAACAATATGCTGTAAAACATAAACAACCAACCAAACGGAATATTCCGCGTATTATTCATGTTAGAATTCGTCAGTCTTATGCAGAAATCTGTTTAAATGTATGTATGCATGTATGTATGTATGTCTCGCAAAACTTTCGACCGAGGCGACTGATTTTCACGAGATCGGTATTATTTCAAAAATCGACCCTGTGGACGATAGATATTGAAAACTTCGTTAAAAATATTAATTTCTTTCAGCCTCATCTGAGCACTTTTCTTCAGGGAGGGGGTAGCAAAAAATCGTTCTATACACGCATGCGCAAAAAACTTTATTTCTTGAATTAGTTTAAATAAAAAGACCCAATTCCGCTGACGTGGTTATAGACCAGTCTGTATGGTAGCAGCGGCGTTAAACTTAGATTGCACGTTAGAGCCGAGATGCCAGATACTTTTTTCTTTCGATTTTTTAAGTTTTAATATTGAATTGGCATATATATATTTATAACTTACTATATATAGATACATATATATATATATATATATATATATATATATATATATGTAATATACGATTTATTACGCTGATTTTGTTTATATGTAGGAAACATCTGCCTCGATGGTCAAATGGGAATTATTTTCAAAATAGGCTGATTATTGTGTCCGATATCGGAATGGACAGTCTTCTCAAATCATTATCCCGTGGATGTAATTTTCTGCTGAATAGAACAAAAAATAAATAGCAGAAAAAAATAACAAAATATAAACAAACAACAATCGATATTCCATTGGTGCTAAACTGAAAAGCCGATATCGGCTCGCGTTATCCTAAGGACACATATTTGAACATTCAATAGAATCATAGATATATGTATTTGTCTATCCGTCGTCTTAGATACCAATTCTCTTGTTCATTCATAGATTGTTTCTCCCCGTCTACTGTCCCCTTGTCGCGGAGGATGAATACATAAAAACAGCGCTATTCCTGATCGTGGCTTTTTTAACGATTCTTCAGATTTAATATCATGTACATACGAGGCGGGGGTATAAACCTTGTTAGAATCAAATAAAAGATAACTATAGCATCATTTATTTGGCTTAATATCGGGTATGCATAACTTTTATGGACCCTTACAATGCTCAATATGATATTAAGCATCATATTAAGAATTGATGTATCAGTAGCGTCTACATTTCTAAACTGTTGCAGGTAGAAATGAATATAACTTTAGATATGCTCATATGTTTCTTTTTTCATATGCATATGGTTGATATTAATCTTGGAAAACTGCTTCTAAACGTAATAATGAGTAATATAGCAGCTATAAAGTATAATTAAGTTTTAGACGCAGAGGAAAATGATATAATCGATTTGGTAAATATGCAGATATCCATGACATTTTTTTGTGAAATGAAAATAGGTGTAAGGCATAAATAAATAGATATTCTTTAACGTATACTTTAATTAGAGAAAACGTTTTCAAATTTAAAAAAAATAAATACTTAAAATATGCATAGCAATCTCTCCACATATAATAAGAAAATCTTAAAATGGCAGTAAGTTTAACCTTCAAATTTTCGGCATTATTCCTAGAACTAAAATTTGAATAACGATTCTAGAAATATAGTTGCCTTTGCCTATCTTAGTGCTACTCTTCGTACGTGGACACATTAGTTTGAAACTGTTTGAAAGTAATTTATTGTTTTCGAAGACAGCTATAGATCTATGTTCGAACTCGTTGAAATGATATTCATACAATATTTCCATATTTATATGTATGTATGTATTTATCTATCCGTCTATCCCTCTATCTATCTGTGTACGCTATATGGTTTGATCCGCCATACAGTAAACATGTTCTTTTAAACATACCTAAATATTTTTAGTAAAGTTGATAGGATTATATCTAGAGATAGCAGATTGGGTAAAATTTTTATTAAGAATGCAATTAAATTATCTCTTTCTACAGCAAAAAATAGAAGGTTTTATAATAAAATAAAATAACAATAAAATACAAGAGGCCAATCGAAATTAGCATTTGGTAGAAATAATAGATGGAAAAGTAATTAGTAATTGTAATAATAGAAATAAAAACGAATTGTCATTAAATAGAAACTATTTAAATACAAATGTAGTATATAAATGTGAAGTAGTTACTGTAAATTATTCTAAAGTTTATGTCGGTTCCGCAAGCACCATATTCGATGTAAAATACAGAAATCATATATGCTCATTAAAAACAGGACCAAATGTAAGTCTACATAGGCCTTCTTCTTCTTTAGCTAGATATGTAAGGACTTTTGTCATAAGTAACATTAATTATAAACTAAAATAGTCAATTCAAATAAATAAATAATTTTAAACTAAAATATTCAATTCAAATAAATACATTCTTAAAAAAAAAAAGATGTAATTTATACACTTTGGCATCTTTTCGTATATTCCTTTTCAACGATAAGTTGTTAAATAAAGAAAACGGCATCTTCCAAAGGCATATACACAGAACAATATACATGTAAGTATATTTCGAATCTATTGTAAATGAATACTAATAATATCAACTATCATTCATACATTAGATAAAGCGTAAGATGTGTATTTTATAAAAAGTTTCATATTGTAATAAGAATATAAATATAATTAATAAGGCATACTATAGAGTGTATGATTATATTAATCTGTGGACTATAATAGATAATGGATTACTCGAATAAATACATGGTGATCATCCAATAAATACAAGCAGTGTGTAGAAGGATACTATAAATGAGAAAATATAAAATAAATTCTTAAATGATTTCATGTAAATAAATAAGCGATTGAAGTAAGATTTTCTCCGAAGTCCTTGCTTATTTGGTGCGGATCATTTACTAAAGTAATCTAAATGCAAACACGATTTATGTTAAAATTCAAGGTTAAATTTTGTAAAAAAAATAAATAAATAGAAAAAGGGTTTAAATAAATGAATAAAATATCCCAATTTAAAATAGATTATCTATGCTGAGAAATTTTAAGGTATTATTTGAATTACATTTTTCGTATCTAACTCAATTATAAGAAACGATTCTTTGCCCACTAGTAATATCCCCCCATTAAATTAGATAGTGTTCTTGTTGTTTGTAGGTTTTATTTTAAATGTGCATTAAGTACTTGCATGGTTTGAATATAACTTCTACCTGATATCACTGGATATGAGGTTGGATGCATTTTGGGATAGAAGTTTTCGTATCCTATTTTTCAAATAATCTAGAAAATAGGAATATAATACGGATGAAACTAAAAGGGTATATATAATAAAATATTACAATAAATATATAGATAGACATGTATATATGAATATTATTGTAGATTATTACTAATTCCTTGTAGATTAAATAAATATAGTAAATTGCATTTAAAAATGTAGATTATATTATATTAGATTAGATTTGATAGTGTTTAATGTAGATTAGATTAGATTAGATTTAAAAATGTAGATTAGATTAGATTTAATAGTGTTTAATGTAGATTAGATTAGATTAGATTAGATTAAAAATGTATATTAGATTATATTTAATAGTGTTTTCTCGTTCTACATTGAAACGTAGGCAGTTTGGTACGTTCTACATTAAATTATACTAAGTATTTTAGTAGAATAAATCATAGATTAATAAAAATAACAAATGAAAAACTGAATTATTAATAATAATAATAATAATAATAATAATAATGATAATAATAATAATAATAATAATAATAATAATAATCTAGCCCCAAAATAACACAAAATTAAAAAAAGCTGCATTAGATATTACTAAAGTTTAAACCTTTCGATAGTTGATTATATACTTGCATACGAATTTATTCAGCTTTTTTTAATATTATGATTATTTCTCTGTTAATATTAGGCTTAGTAATAAATTTATATAGATAGTAAAATCTCATCAGTATATTTAATTATTATGATGTGAATTTGTTTTTGTTCATATTAAAATGTAGAAATATAATAACGAACCTAGGGGAATCAAATCTGAAAGAATTATATAAGTGGAAATTGCGTATTTTGTGCACGTTTTAAAATATTAAAATTACCTTGTCTTTATATATAATTAAGTTTACTATATTATAATTACGGTTACTAAAATAATAGAATAGGTAACTGAATCTACTTTATTTTATAGTATTGAATTTTATAATACTAATACATATAGAGCTTGTATTTTTATTTGAAGTACATATAATTCTCTAGGGAAAATATGATTCGTTGACAATTTAGCTAGCCATGCCAAATGGTAATTTCGATGGCTAATTTTTAGTTTCGTATTTTTAATTTACTTGCGATAAATGATTTGTAAACCTAATGGAATTAAAACATGAGGATTCTTATAATCGATATTTAAAGCATAAAATTACTTAAGATTATAGTTTTAATTGTAGCTCACTTTCGTTAAAAATTAAGGTAAGGGATATTTAGTAAGGAAGGTGGTCTTTAAATCTGCTTAAGATGCCGTTTAGTCTGGTGCTACTTTTTTTTTTAATCTTTTACATTAATTATTTTTAGTTAATTATTAATTTTGAATTGTTTTCCTTTTCAGTCCATCGACACTATGGAGTCGTGAAAACCATGTGCTAGCTTGTGACGGCTTCAAATTTGTGCTCATGAAAATGGCTATTATTTGTCAGACATAATTTTTCATTTCTAAATATTCCATAATGGCATAGTAAAGTAAATGTTTTTTTTTATGTACATTGTAAAGTTGTTGTTGAAATATTCTCAGAGTTTTGTTTCCCTTAACAAAAAAACATCTGTTTCCCGTGACTCACCCTGTATAACTAAATGTACCAGTGTGAACAAAACAGGTCTAACTATTTTAATAGACAAAAATATAACGGGGAGGCTTATTTACGTCCATATTCCAGTGAGGACCAATGGTCGCTGCGAAGGAGAAATCAATGTAAGCGGCTGTTACGAAAATGCAAATTTATCAGTAAAGCTATCTAAAAGGTGGAGAGCACTGGAAACCTGAAGAGACGTGTTCTTACTCAGACTCTAGATAACACCAAGAGAAATATTTGATGATGAATTGTGTGACTACTCCTAGTAAATAATAATAATAATAATAATGACAAGAAGAAGAAGAAGAAGAAGAAGAATAGTAATAATAATAATAATAATAATAATAATAAGAAGAAGAAGAAGAAGAAGAAGAATACGGTAATGATTTGAACATAATTAAATGGGTTGAAATATTTCTTGGCGTAGTTGAAAGAAAATTGTCGTTACTTTATATTACGTGTCTCAATTGTTGATGTTTTTTTTGAAAATTGGAAAACTTCCTCTTCTATGTTTAACCTATTGTATTGAAGTCAAACTTATTCTTAAGAACCTTGAAAAATTGAATATTCATGAACAAATTTCAAACAAGTATTTTATTAATGTGATAAAACTTTCGCCTAAAATATTCAAACGACCATCATACCCTGTGTGCTGTGATGTCAAAGAGATAGCGACGAATATGACAATTCGTGTGAGAAATCTCATTAGTGATATCATGCGCACTTTACCATCAAAAGAACATGATGCTTTGAAGTTGATGTTCAAATATTGCCAACTAAAAAATAAAACGTTGAAATCTATTGATTATCATAAACTCTTATTTAAATAGTTAATCTTCTTAAGGAAAGCGATAAAATTTACATAGACAGAATGTGGCACAACAAATGATCTCAATTACATTGAAAGATGTTAAAATATTATGTTATATGAGAAAAGGGCAAACTTCAGTAAGTAACAGAGCAAGCATTTGAAAATGATATTTGGAAAAGATTATAACCGAACTCAGTAAGAAAAGTTAACAAAGAATACATATGTAAATCCTAAGAATGTAGAACGATTGTCATTGTTGTTGGAAATAACTAAATATTATTTGTCAGAGTTAGATATGAACAATGCAATTTAGAAATAATGATGAAATAAATAGGTAATAAATGAAACACTTCGTTTTTGAATTTCTTTGTTTGCGAAAGGCGTGTTTCTACATACATAGGTAAAATCCACGTGAATGAATTTCACGTGGCGAGGCACGCGTTGATGTAATAAAGAAAGGAAATTCCCAATATATTGAGACAGGCAGAGCCAGAAAGCCAAAGAGGAGACTCAGAGAGAGTTGAGTCGGTCAGACTGGGAGCTGGCGCCCTCTTGGAGGCGAGAGTGGGGGAAATAGGATAATTTAATCGTAAGAGCTCGAATTTCTGATTCATCAATCAACAGCTTGTAGAATAAAGAATCATCATATATTAGTAAACCTTGTCTTCGTCATCGTCATTACAACTGAAAGGTAAATGTGTTTTTGTCTATCATTTCTTTAAAAATGATCATTGTGAAACACCCTTCCATTGTTAACTGTCTGCCCCCCCATCATCAATAATGATTCTCCCCTCTGATAAATTACAAAGAACTGTACATGTCATATCTATCAACCTCAGTTATAAATATCTCTCCTAGAATATAAACATCTCCATCAGTATTATTATCATCGTCGTTATCAACTGTTCTATGTCCCCGTTATATAATGCTCCCGGATATATACACAATCTAATATGCACACCACTATTTAATAATTATAGCAAACGCATTTTTCTACGAGTTTAACAATCTTTAGCAAAATGCATTGAAATTTTGAAAAAATACTGATGCTAATTAAAATAAAGATTATCATCATATCGTATGAATCCAAAGATTCCATAGTTGGCGTTGGTTTCCCAACTATTTTAGAAAGACATCCGGAACTTACTGAAAGGGTCAGGAGATGGTTTCTAAAATCCTAGTGAAAGAGATTTTTTGGAGCGAACTGGATTCGAACTTGCAACACCCAGGTCGTTAGTCTGCACAATTAACAACCGTAAGCTTTCAAAGGAAAAACGTCAACTCAGAATTAGATGTGGTACTTTTTCCTACTTTCTATCCATTAGATGAAAGAAATAAATTTGCATAAACTCATCCAAATTCAGATGCATTATAAAGTATTATTTTGAAAATGTGCACAACGATACGAATACTACGATTTTCCAGTTGACTCTTCCTATTATCATACTATTCGTTGCTTTTTTTGATATTCGATTACATGGTGCATTGGTACTGATAAATATCAACTTATGGCATACACAAATAGCATAACTATTCTACTTCATGACTCAACGCTTAGCACACGTATGAACAGACAAACAAAGACGTGCGCATTATTTATCGAAAAACACTAATAACTGCGCATCTAAATATGCATACGGAGTGTCAATATATATATACAACGTTGTGTAACGGATTTGTTTTTAATATTTAATAATGTATGAGCATTTATCCGGTAACTGCAGACAAACTGCTACACTTGATTCATGGATAAAGGGATCTACGAAAAATAAAGATAATATTAATTTATATATATGTGTGCGTGGGTGTGTGGGTGTGTGGGTGTGTTTGTGTGTGGTAAATATGCAATTAATCATTAAACATACTGTAAAACGTAAAACGAAATGTTTTTATATAATTTTTATTCTTATTTACGTACTTTCGCAGGAGGAAAATTTTGAAGAAAAACGTAGGAATCAATTTTGAAAATAGGCGTAGCGTCAAAGATGTAGAAAAAAGGTATGTTGTTTTTTTTGTTGTTTTTTTAAGATATATATCGCGTAAAATTCGAAATATTGGGTGCTTTTTATTAAGGGAACTAATCTTTTTTTTAATATCAATACTATGTACAGATACGCATTATTTTATCTCTTATTTCCGTGTTGTTTGTCAAATATGTTATCCTAAGAATGTCTTTTAGTAAAAATGTATCTGCTTTATATAATTTTACTTTTCATGTACAAACATATATTTTTTTTCATATACAAAACTATATAATATATATATATATATATATATAGTTATTTGTTATAATAATTATTAAATACTTACAGACAGTAGTGTTTCATCCTTTCGAGAATCATAGTGTTTCATCCTTTCGATAATAGATAAATACATCCTCTTAATAAGGCAACCCTTGTTTCACCATAAATTTCAACATTATTGGGTTTTATTCCTTCCTCACTAACGGTACCATACTTATAAGAAAAAATATGTAATTTTTGAAAGATGTCTCAGCAGGATTTTCAAACTGATACATAAATACATTGACACAGTTAGTGATTAGACAACCCTTTCAACGTCATTGAAAATTCAGGAAAATATGGATTACCCCCCCCCAACAGAAGCTTGCCCAGTTCATCTTCACATAAGATATTTCTAGTGGTCTGATGCCTTACCTGGCGCCATTTCAATAATAAAAAAAAAAATTCTAGTGGGTCCATGCTTTTTTTGGAGCGATTTTCATATTTTCTAGTGACTTCAAGTCCTGTCTGAAGCGATTATTATAAAACATTATCAGTGGCATGATATTTTGTCTGAAGCGATTTCCACAAGACATTTCAAGTGGCTTCGTGCCTTGTGTGAAGGGATTTCCATAAAAACTTTCAAGTGGCTTCATGCTTTGTTTAGAGTTATTTCAAGAAAACTTCCAAGTGGCTTCATGCCTTGTCTGAAGCGATTTAAAAAACATTTCAAGTAGCTTCTTGCCTTGTCTAGAAAATTTTTTCATAAATCATTTATAGTGGCTTCATGCATTGTCTGGAGCGATTGTAAGAAAAATGTTCAAGTGATTTTATGCTATAAAACATTTCATGTGGCTTCATGCCTTGTCTAGAGCGATTTGCATAAAAATTCTAGTGGCTTTCTGGAGCAAGTCCCATAAAATATTTTAAGCTGCTTCATATCTTGTCTGGAACGAATTTAAAAAAAAAAATTAAGTTGCTTTATACCTTGTCTGGAGCGAATTTCATATAACATTTCAAGTGGCTTCATGCTGTGCCTGAAATGATTCTCATTAAATTTCTAGTAACTTTATGCTTTGTCTGAAGCGATTTCCATTAAAACATTTCCAATAGCTTGATGCCTTGTTTGAAGCGATTTCTATAAACCATTTCTAGTGGCCTCATGCCCTGTTTGAAGCGATAAAAACAATTTTGAAGTGGCTTAATGCCTTGTCTAAAGCGATAGCAAAAAACAACCAAAGTGGCTTCATGCCTTGTCTAGAACGATTCCAATAAAATATTTCAAGTTGATTTATGCCTTTTTGAACCAATAAAAAAAACTTTCAAGTGGATTTATGCCTTGTCTCGAGTGATTTCCATTATACATTTCAAGTAGCTTCATGCCTTGTCTTGAGCTATTTCCATAAAACATTTCAAGTTACTTCATACCTTGTCTTGTGCTATATCCATAAAACATTCCGTGTGGCTACATGCTTTGTCTGGAGCGATTTCCATATAAAAATTCTAGTTGCTTCATGTTATGCCTGGAGCAATTTCTATGAACAACTTTCTAGTGGCTTCTTGCCTTGTCATGAGCAATATTCATAAACAATTTCTAGTGGTTTCAAGCCCTATTTGGAGCAATTTTCATAAAAAATTTCCAATGGCTTTATGCTTTTTCTGGAGTGATTTCCATCAAAAACATTATAGTGGCTTCATGCCGCGTTTGGAGCGATTCCTATGAAACATTTAAAGAGGCTTCACGCTTTGTCTGGAGTCATTTTAATTTAAAAGAATATTTAAGTGGCTTTATGCCTTGTCTGGAGCAATTTCCATAAAAATATATGAAGTGATTTCATGCCTTGTCTGGATCGATTTTCCTAAAATCTTTCAAGTGGCGACGCTGTGCCTTCTGCCTTAGTATATATTTCCATCTATCTCATTCAATCCCTGGCGATGTTGGGTCTTCTGCTAGCATATATTTCCATCAATCTCATTTAATATATTATATGGCGTTATTATTTCAGCACGGTCCGTATTCCGTATGTTAGTTCCTTACTTAACAACTTGTTAAGTGATAGTACAGAATAGTTTTAAAATACCTTCCCCTCCTCATATAAAGAATGGCTTGCTAAATAATAACGTTGATACTTCAGCACAGTCCGTATTCCGTATGTCAAATATTTACTTCTAATATTCTTAGGTGAAAGTACAGAATAGTTTACAAAAATACCTTCCTTTCTCCATATTAAGACTGGATTTCTAAAGAATAACGTTATTATTTGAGCACGGTCTGTATCACGCATTTTTCATTTATTAAATTCTTAGGAGAAAGTACAGATTAGTTAAAAACATACTCTCCCCATATTGACATACATAAGGATTGTGCTGAAATAATAAGGTCATTATTAAGAAAGCCATTCTTGGCTTTCTTAATAATGAACTTATTATTTCAGCACAATCCTTATTCCGTATATCATTTTTTTAATTTATTAAATTGTTAGGTGAAAGTACAGAATAGT
Source organism: Euprymna scolopes (assembly GCF_053919585.1). NCBI lineage: Eukaryota > Metazoa > Mollusca > Cephalopoda > Sepiida > Sepiolidae > Euprymna > Euprymna scolopes. Next base: position 84,780,299 of record NC_136496.1, read on the forward strand.
TAAAAACATATGCCCCTCATAATAAAATGTCTATCTAAATAATAACCTAATTATTTCAGCACTGTCCGTAATCCGTATGCCAGTTTTTTTTTTATTTATTAAATTGCTATGTGAAAGTACAGAACAGTTAAAAACATACACTCCCCATATTAAGAATGCATTTCAAAATAATAACGTTATTATTTCAGCACGGTCTGTATCCCGTATACCATTTCTTCATTTATTAAATTCTTAGAAGAAAGTACAGATTAGTTAAAAACATATTAAGAATATCTTTCTAAATAATAATCCGTATTACGTATTAATTAAATTGTTAGGTTAAAGTACATAATAGTTAAAAACATACGCGCCCTATATTAAGAATGCATTTCAAAATAATAACCGTATTATTTCAGCACGTAATTCATTGGTCAGTTTGTTATTTATTAAATTGTAAGAATAGTTAAAAACACACGCGCCCCATATTAAGAATGACTTTTTAAATAATAACGTTATTATTTCAACACAGTTCATAAGCCAGATTTTATTCATTAAATTGTTAGGTGAAAGTACAGAATAGTTTAAAAAATAACTTCCGCTCTCCACATTAAGAATGACTTCCTAAATAATGTTATTATTTCAGCGCAGTTTGTATCCCGTTTGTTATTTTCGACCCTCCCTATATTTTAAATAAAGTAAATATAAGATCTTAAAAAGAAGATATATAGGTGTGTCTTCGTATTTACAAATGGAAAAACTCGAGTAAAATTTACGTATTATTTCAATTTTTAATATTATTTTTTGTATTAAGTGTGCGCATGCGCGTAAACGCAAAACATGTCGCCTATCGGTTAATGTACATTTTACGTGTAAATTGTGCCGATGTCTGTACGCGTTATTCATGTATATAAACAGAGATATAACTCGCTATAAACCATCCTTGGTGCATGAATATTATTTCCTGTGACTCCAGTGTTATGCGACCAGTAGTTTATGAGTTTACCTGTTAGATATTTACACACACACACACATACGTCTACTGTTTATTTATATAGATAAATCATGTATTTTAGATATTTCTCTTTTTTAGCTTCGCACATTTGTACTCTTCCTAAAATATTATTCATGATAGATTGCAGAATCTCTGGATTGCGATTTAACTCCTTTATTTCGTTCTTGATGTGCTCCTTCAATTTTTGCAAGTTTTTGGGTTTGTTTCGAATTGTGTTGTTACCTAGGCTATCTCTACATGAAAATGGCGTCGATAAGCTCTTTAGTCAAAGCAATTGACCCCTGGTTTTGGTCAAACTGTTATTTACCCTGGACTGGGACTTAGGATACTGGGCACTAGAGCACAGTCCAAACCTCAGTGGGCCATGAATGCGGCAGTCAACAGGGCCTAAGCTCCTCTGAGGGTTTCTGTCAGGGTTACCTCACCCTTCACGTTTGGTTCAAAAACTTTATCCCACAAGGGATTCCAGAGCCACGTAAGCGCAGTAGAACGCATGACGTGCACGTGGAGATGATTTGACTGGGAGGAGCTATATATGACGCTAGAGTATCTGTATGTTTTTAACACATGCCCACATCAATCTTTTAGCTCTGGGTTATTGTTGCGGAGACTTAGACAGTGGCACTCGTGTCGTACAAGCGCGTGTCACTTTAATACAACGATGTACATATGTAACTTGGTATTTCTCTTTTATCTATTATCTTTTTATATCTTTTTGTCTTTCTACTGCAAGTCCTATGGCGATCGAGGAGTGGCAACGTGTATAGTCCTGACCAATTAGAGGTACATAGTCGCAAATCTGCACAGAGGCGAAAGGGACCTTGTATTAACATCAATATTGCGTCTTCACATGACAGAGGCCAACTTCGGTGGGGGTTCTTGTGACCGAGCAGCTTTATTAAGGGAGAGGACTTCTCACCCAGAGTCTTGGGAAAGTGCTAAAAAAGGTGCACTAAAAATTGTCTGTCATACTATCACTGATTAGTCCCCTGTGGCTAACCGTGGATCATGTAAGCAGGAAGAAAACAAAAAAATGTATCTCAAAACAAGAGTAAAACTCAATTTACGCTGTTGGAATGTACACACTCTCCTTGATAAAGTGTCATCCAATCGTCCAGAGCGCAGGGCAGCGGTTGTCACTACAGAAACACGGAGACTTAATATAGATATTGCTGCTCAATCAGAAACCCGTCTTTCGGTAGGAGATCAAATGCCAGAGGTATCATCAGGCTACACTTTCTTCTGTATTGGTAAACCGGGGGATATCCGTAGAAATGGTGGAGTCGGTTTTGCGATTAAAACATCCTTGGTTGATACTGTGGAATTTCCTTTCAGTATCTGTGATCGCATCATGAAACTTCGTGTTCCCCTTCTCACACGACAGATTCATCTCTATTATTTCGGTCTATGCACCAACCCTTCAAGCGAATGAAGATGACATCTTGCGTTTCTACGAGTCTCTGCACTCAGTTGTTGCATCTACACCAATTAATAGTAAATTTGTTATTTATGATGATTTCAATGCCCGAGTTGGGAGAGACTCTGAAACCTGGAGTGCTTTTAGCCGCTATGGTATCGGCACCATGAAGGTTAATGGCCTTAAGATAATATGCTGTGTTCAGAATTTAATGTTGCTATCTTTAACACTTTCTTTCGCCGTAAACTGAAGAATAAAGCTACTTAGACACATCCACGTTCAAAGCATTGTCACCTTATTAATTTCGTCATAACTCGAAAACGCGATCTTCCAGCTGCCATGCGCAGTGCTGTATGTGACACCGATCGGCGAGAGAAAAGTTAAATCTACGAATCTGTTAGAAAATTCGTTAGGGTGCCTAGCCCTATTTATGTCGCTCAGTTAAAGTTGCCTGGAGTTCAGAATAGTATGATAGAAAAGCTTGATAATATAGCATTTGATGGCATATGAGTGAATTTAAAGTTTATTCTACCGGTGCTGAAGTTCTTGGCTTCAAGAGGAATTAGAACAGGAGGTGGTTCGATAAGTAAATCTTGAAATTAATCAGTTGCTGATGAATAAACAGACACTTTATGAATCTTTACTTCGTGAAGATCATTCATATTATACAACTAATTTGCGACAATAAAAAGAAGTCAAAGTCACATTGCAACGTGAGCTAAGAAAAATGAAAAACCAATGGTGGATGAATAACAAAGCAGATCTAAAAGGCGTTTGACACAAAAAATTCGAAGGAATTTTATGGACTCCTTCGCCAAGTATTTGGTCCTCCTACCTCTTCAATATATCCCCTGATGTCAAAAGATGGTTCTGGTGTTGCTAAGAATCCAGAAAATATTTAGAAAAAATGGCAGGAGCACCTTACTTTTGTGTTTCACAATTCCTCATAAGTGGATGCTGATGCAATTGAAAGTAATTTTATTATACCATATTTCTTCAAACTGAAACATAATTATTAAAGTATACTTACGCAGATAGATATGAAAAGTCTTTATTAAAGTTTGTGCCTATTTCCATTCTATGGCGGACAGGCGTGAACGCCGACCCCACAATTTTATTATACCATCCCTATTTAAGTTAAAACATACTTATCAAAATATTATTATGTACATCTATATCAAAAACACTTGTAAACTTTTTTTTTTATTTCCATACTTTGTGGACCAGGCGCGTGCGTAGACCCCACAATTTTAATGAATCATCATTATGCCAGATCAAACATACTCATTCCTGTGTCTCGATACATCTTCTATCATTATATGTAATCAGTTTTCTATAATAGTCAACCATATAGGAGCCTATTCGTGATCAGACACACACACACACACACACACGTACGTTCAGCTGTATATTATAGATATATCATGGCGTTTTGTTTTTATAAAATCTGTTATAATATGAATTGAGCTTTTGTTATTAAGCAGTATTATATAAATATAGTAAGGAGTTTTCTAAGTTAACGATGTATATTAGAAAAAGTCGCTTACTTCAATCTTTCATATATACATATATGTATAAATATATGTGTGTGCACGCGCGTGTGGGAGTGTGTGCGTGTGCGCGCGTGTGGCTGTGTGTGTGTGTGTGCGTGTGTGTGTGTGTGTGTGGAGGGGGGCTATAATGTATTTCCGAAAACAGTCTTTACTGCTGCATATACTTTGACGCGTATGTTTTCTAATGTAATAATACTATAAAATAAAGTTTTTAATGAAAATTGGCTGTAGTAAATGTATTAGTCGTAACAGTAGTATTAGTAGTATTTGCTACATGCATGGAAAAATGTAATAAATACTGGTGGTGTAAAGCCCATTTTATCTTAATATGCCGAGAAACTCAACAGCGAATTGTGACGTTGCATCTTTCAACCCGCCCCCCACCCCCCAAAATAGACTCTCTGTAGCCCCTTGCATATTAAACAGGATACGATGGCGAAAATACCGTTCTACTGTAAACAAACGCAAGGAAGAAACGGAAACGTCGTTCTTTTTCAAGATAAATGTAGATTTGTAAGTGGAACTGGAGAGAAGTGTTTGTCTAAAAGCAAAATGATGACATCATGGTCGAATTATGAAACTATTTCTAACAATTACACTTTTCTTGCTCGCTTATAAAGCCGCCTTTGTTCTGAATTCGCTGATAGAAGTTGAATTCAAAGTCTACAGTTAAAGAGTGCGACATGATTCAAAATGAAATGTCTAAAATTGGAAACAAAAAGATATGACCATAAAAACCTGTTTCAAGAAATCAACTTTCTTGTTCGAGAGAAGACGTAAAGGCTGTAAAAATGTCCTTATTTTATGTTAATCATTTCCTCCGCAAAACTTGCGTGATTTTTTTTTTTTACAAGGTAGTCATCACTTATCAAGGCCCGGAAGTCACTCGAGGATAAGGGTTATTGCGTGTACAGAACGTTGTTATTGGAGAGTTGATAAAGTGTCTTACTTAACGGGGCGGTTCGTCAGGAATTTGTTTTGGTTGGACTTGAAGACATCCAGGTTGTAGTCAGGTGGGAAACAGGCAAACGGAACAGAGTTGCATAGGCGTGCACTTCTAAGAAAGAAGCTTTGTTCATGGCATCTGCGTTTTGGTTTTGGCACAGATAAAGAGTGGGGATTTTTATTTTTTTTTTGTTTGATTAAATTGATTAAATTATTATCTTTGAACAACGGATGATGTACGTATTATTTGGATTCTTCGGACTACTATTCCCACCTTGAGCGTCATTTTCACAACGTTTCGGTCAATGTAACCTCCGAACATGTTCATGTGTATCTCGTCGAAATCAGTAATATTTCTGTCGAATTTGGTAATTTGGAATGAATTTCGAACGGAACCTTTTGTTTATTTTACGGCGGTAGCGTGTTCTCGTTCCTTCCGCTATGTCTGGATAAAAGAGGTTCTAAAGTGGTCCGTTAGAAATTCCGTATAAATTCCAGAATTTGGCAAGATACACTTGAAGATGGTCGGAGATTACATCGGCCGTAACCGTTTGTAAATTGCACTCAAGATAAGAAGAGTAGTTCCAAGAATCCAAATAATACGAATAACCAATCTCCATCACAGAAATTCAGAAATGTAACAGACTTTGTAGTCTTTAAATTCCCTTCAATATTGCAGCATTACATTTGAAAAATTCCATTCATCTTTGCGCCTCATAAGCGTTTGAGCAGGATCAAATATATAAGTGAGAATTTTTTTTTAATTTTATACATTTTTATAGAATACACACATATATATATGTATATATATATGTGTGTGTGTATGTGTTTGTATTATTGCTGTTTTAATTACCTTCGTGTATGTCTTCCGATGAGACACATAGAATTTTAGCTATAAAGTCAAAACTAACTTTGTGATAGAGCCCGAATCGTTCTCCAGCAGTAAGCATCATCTTTTACGATGAAGTTTTCGTAAGAATAAAACACATGTGCCTGTAGATCCAAAAAAATATTTACAAGAAAAAACTGTTAAACTACTGTTCAACAAAGGCGAGATCTAATGAAAATATTAACAGTCAGCTCTAAATCCAAGCGTAACGCTAAGTACCGTTTTCTTTCTTAAATTATAAGAAAAAAAAACATTTTTAAATGTATGAAAAAAAATGCTGAGAAACAGACTTTATTTTTTAATGGGTGATACGCGGTATAGTTTGTTTAACTTGTAAGTGTTAGGGCAGCGTTCTAAACAAGAAAAGCAGAAAATGTGCAACAAGTAGCTTTTACTAAGCGCAAGAAAGTTTTGCTTTCTATTGCCTGCGTAGCTTTTCGGTTTTAAAACTATGGAGAGTAGAAAACGGGCGTTTGGTTTACTAAATTGTTGTTTATGATGTTTCTGGCAGAAAGGGAATTATTGCTGCTATCTGGATTAGAATCTATTCCATAATTTTTCTGGATCAACATCTATTCCATCTAAAGCTTATCGTTGGCATATTTTTGACAGTTTAGTATTGTATTTTTAGGTATTGACATCGTGTCCTTTATAGCTATTACCCTTTCCGGCACCAGTCTCCTAAGTATTTTATTTCTACCATGAAGCGATCGCAATTTCTATTCTTATTTTTTAGAACCAAAATCCTGTATTTGAAGAAGACGTTGTAAACATGTTCTCGATACTGTTCTCTACTATCGCTTTTAGGACAATATCTGCCAGGTGTGCGATTGCGAAATCGATTCTGCTCAACATAATGTCTATAATTTCTTGAAAAATGGCAGGCGCTACATTGACTCCAAAAGGGAACGTTTTGAGTTTGAATACCACTTTAATTTTCTTAGTATACAAAGCAACTTCGAACTATTTTTCTTGACAGGAATTTGAGAATATGTCTCACGAGGAAGGCATTTACTCCGTTTGACTTAGGGAAAGTATTTTAATGACTAGGAATTTGGTAATGGTAATCTCTTAGTACCGAGTTTAAACGAGTGCGGAAGTAAACGCAATCGCGGATTTATTTTGACCTTGTTTCGACAAGAATGGTAGGAGTTACCCAGTTACTTTCGATAGGATGCGTTTTTTTGTCGTTTTTCAAGCTCATTGTTAATTTTCTCTAATGAGATGAAAGATGCATTGCGCTTCATCTTGAATACTGATTACATATTATCCTATTAAGTTCAAATCTAAATGACACTTTTTGTGTATTTTACTAGACCGGCTGGTAAAACTTCAGGCAAACCTTTTTCTTTTATTCTGACTTAAGATTACACTTCTCGGACGTTAGCATATCCAATTTTTGACTAAACATATTTATAGGTTAATGGTACTGTAACGGAATTGGCAATAACCAAAATGGGGGGGGTAAAGAGCTTACCTCGGATAGTCTGACGTTGTGTTGCGGGCCGAGGGGTAGAGAGTTGAAGAGATTCCAAGATGGCGCCCATGGGTTTTTATTGGCGTTGACCCCATGCAATTCTCGCAGAATCGTGTGTCCTCTCGCGCGATTATGCAAATATATAATTCCCGGCCGCCATAAAGGCAGGGCGATGGGAAGCAGACAGGCAGTGTCCTGAAGATTGTATCTAGGTGGTTCTGGCGGTTGGATTGTTCTTTGTGACGAACCACGAATTTGCGAGAAGCGAGTTTTCTTCTTCTTTTTCTTCTATTTCTTCTTTCTCTACGGTAATTACAGCCAAGTAGTCCATCTCTTCTAGAGGTGGACGGTGCAGAGCGAAACTGACTATTTCCTATCTTTGTTCTTGATTTTTGCTTACAATATTTTGCTACAAGTACAAATGAATTTTTTGTATCCAATCTGTCATCAAAAGATTTCTTGTATTTGTAAACAAAAAACACTTGTAATTTCTTTGTTGTACCGGTTAAATATTGCATTAGTGATTAATTTACCTAAGAATATTTTCGACTGAGTCACTGTTCTGGCTGTTTTGCAAGACTTTTGCATGGTAGGCGTATTTAATGTGTTCTATATATGTAAATTCATGAATGATAAAACTGCTCCCAAAGTTAACTGACGCTTTACGTTTTTATAAAATATTTTCTACCATTTTTGTACATGTTTCTATTGTCTTTTTTGTTTGTTCTTGTGTGCTATACTGGATTTTAATTTCGTATCTTGCACAACAAAATGAAGCTTTTATATCCAATTCTGTTAAAAGACAGACATATGTATGTACAGTATAGATAGTCTTTACATAACGCAGAGCTATGCACCAAGAATATAGACTTGCTGGTGATTTGCTTTGATTTTCAGTTAATTGCCTTTTATGTAGGAAGGAAAATGCCCTTGTCTTTTTTATTTTCTCTGGACAATAGGGTTTTGATATTTTTCCTATCTTGCACACGACGCTAGATTCATCAGTGTTGGTTATTTTTTTTATGATAATCACTCTTTGGCAATCCTCTGCTAACTTTAGTAGTGTCAGCTTTTGCTCACTTCCTGTGGCTGATACACGTTTTTGCACAAATACCATGCCTTGCAATCGTCAGCATTAAAGTCATCAAGTTTAACAGCGTTTATATTTATTGCGTCAAATCATCCAAGAAATTCCACTACTAAATACCCAGCTTTTTTACGTCCCCGAATGTACGCTGACATTGCATAATGAAAACATTATTCTAATTGCTTTCAAGGAAATAAGTACTCTGCAACTAAAGCTGTTATATTAATGCCAACAACCAATGGAAAAAGTTATACATGGCGTGAAAGGATAGTGTTTGCACTCTGTTAAAAGTAGAGTGGCTAAATAGAGAAATTGTTCACTAGGAATTTGTCAAATATCAAACAAAGTTTACAAACATGTGTTGGCGGCATTCCTTTCATCATCTATGGACTAGAGATGCTTTCTTCGACATTTAATAAAGCCAAACGTTTTGCAAAATATTTAACATCTAATTCCACTACTTGCGAGGCCGTCTAGCTTTTGTATTTCCTCGTAAGACGGGACATAATTAGAACCGCGTTCATATATTTTCCGGGATGTTGCCAAATGTAACCAGAGCATAGAAGCCAGCAAAACGACAAAATAATCCAATTACAATACGTTTTAGAAGTTGCAACTAAAATTATCTCATATTCTAACAAATCTGTTTGATTCAAGAAAAAGTTCTTATCACTTTGCGTGAATTTGTTGGTATTCAAAACTACAAGAAATCAGTCTTCTTCGTCTCAGTAAAGAACGACCAGTCTCGTGTGCGTTCCGTGTAGTTCTTTTACTATGCAATGAAAAAAGCGTATGCTTCTTTTTTTTTAAGTATTTGTCGGTGTAAGCATTTTCGAATTTCCGACATGTTTTCCTGGTCTGGTCGTGGACCATATTTCTCAAAAGGAATTCTTTTTTAGAAAGAACAATGGAAGCTTCCCATACGGGGTAATCAGTAGGCTGCAGTATTGCGTCTAGTTGGGGACTCTTTCCTTCTTGTTGACTATGTAAAATAGATGGCATCGGTTATTGAATGTTTTGGTCTGCAATCGATTTTGCCTCAGATTTCAATTCAAGTATCGGCTTTTCCTTAATGCAGAAATCCCTAAATTCTCCTAAAAGCACTGCTAAATTTAGCCTTTAGCATTCTTCTGATTGATTTTGTAATACTATAGATGTTCCATGCGTGGTCGAGTGTTACCTCTCTGAAAGTATAGAATACAGACTGGTCTGAAAACATTACTAGACGGTATAGAGAGCCTACTTCTTTTGACGCATACTTGTCAAGATATAAAATAGATCATTCGTGTTGATGCTTCTGGAAAAGGTTGGGAACACAGGAAGTTTTCTATTTTTACCCATCTATTTCGTAGATTTTATGTGATCTCTACACGATTTTCCGTGCGCATATTTTAAAATAAATTATTATCCATTCTGACATTTGTCATTCCAGAAAACAGTGTGAGGAGGATAAATTATTTTTTTTAGAATCGATATAACATGTCTCCTTATCGACCTATCGACTTTTCATGACAATATAATTCTATTCTGAATATTTCCAATACATTTTCTGCATATAAGATCATTTCTTTTTTATAAATGGATACACCGGTACACATTAAATCACATGCACATATTTAGTTATTTTTTCTTGTATTGTGCACGCCTATATATATCAAATATGGATATGAATATTTTCTCATGTTTTTTTCAACGAATCCATCTATTTTCTAAAGTCAGAGTACTATATATATATATATATATATATATATATATATATATATAATCCCTCATATTGCAAATCTACTCTCCTCTGTCACATTTGAACTTCATTCTTCATAAATCTTTGTTACAGTATAATACTGCCCAGTCTTAGAATTACTGGTCAAGAGAATAAGTCCAATCGGATAAAATATAAATATTGTAGAATTAGAACTAACCCAGATTTTTTTTTATATTGCAAAACACGTACCGAAAGATATTTTTATTATATAGAATAGAAGGTACATTTTACAAGACAAAATCAAGGTCGGTCTAATACTGTTTTACGACTATATTCAATATTTGCCTAAAACCAAATGCAATAACTTCTTACATGATAATCCCTTACTAGGTTTTATTTACTTGTTAGTCAATTACATACTAACACAAGCACTTTTAATAACTATTTAATTGTATTTCTTTCACATAAAACCATGAACAAAATCGATTTATTAACATAAATTCAAAGTAGTAATCGATAATTTTTCAGTTACCCAATTGTCAATTTCGCATATACAATGTGCAATGTAACTTCCATTCTTACAGTATATTCTGTTAAATAAATATATACTTGCAAGTAAGGAAAAGTTAACTAAGTCTGGCCCTATTGGTGTGAATTTCTATATAATGAAGTCTTTATTTCCGCAATGTTTTCAAACTGTAGATGTACACATATCTTTTAAGGATCGTTGTTGCTTGCGATTATTTTTCTTAACTAAAACAAAACAATACTATTTTGCGTGTTCATTATACGACAAAAACAACTTTTAAACGACTTATGAACTTATTTTCGTTGAACTGTATAAGTTCAACTAAAATAAGTTTATCTTTTAACAAAATAGTTAATCGATTATCTTTTAACTACAAATTCTTTCTTCACTAACGCATATTTCAACTATTTTCTTTCATTTGTGACACGCAACATGAAACTGTCTTGCAATGTAAAACTTTGTAACCAGTCATTGTCTCCTGTCAAGATATTTGCGGTAAATATTCTGAACACAGTCTTTGCCCCCTTTTATTTGAAACTAGCAGGGAGACGTGACGTTTTCTGGGATTGAATCTTAATCAATGAATATTTCGCACACTCATGTTTTTATTGCCATTGGAATTTGTGTAATCGTCCATTTTTTTAGTTAAATCAAACGATGGTTACCTGTTTTAATTGAGGATTCTTCACAGTGCACTGAGAAACAGCTTAACATTCCTCCTGGCAATGAGTTAGTTTACAATATAATGTAGTCTGCATTGAACTGTACATCATTTGCTATTAATTTTATGAAATAATTTTCATATAATGAATTGAATTAAAGTTGAAAATGCAAAAGTCACTTATCATAGTTCAATTGTGCTTGAGCAGAAACATTCAATCGCGCTCCTGTTAAAGCAAAGAACTTAGTGCTGATTTCATATGCCGGGATTTTCAGCTTGTATTCTAATAAAACCTCTCAAATGCACTTGTGATGTTAGGTTTCGTAAGGTGTTAAATTTTATCCAAATCGCCTGTTTCGTTCTTTGATCGAATGTTTTGGTTATCAATTATCGATACATGTCGAAACCATTCCGATAAAAAAAGACTATCGAAGACGACTGCCAAATACATAACGTACATTGGGGTGACATTTCATAAAAAGACAGTCCAGCCCCTTCGGGGTCCATCGGGAACGAACTCACACATACACCGACAACGTCCCTTTTATATTATAGTAGATAGATAGATAGATAGATGTATTTATTGATAGATAGATAGATAGATGTATTTATTGATAGATAGATAGATAGATAGATAGATGGATTTATTGATAGATAGATAGATAGATAAAGACAGATTACATATCGCTATCAAAATCTCACATATATTTATATGTACAGGATAATCCAAGCCATTATAAATTTGGAAATATACAAATGAAAGTGAACATTTTCAAGGGACGCATGTATATAAAGTTAAGCAGGCAAATATATATTTCTATGTGTAAGATTCATATAAATTCAGATATTTCCGATTAATTTTGAAATTATTACAAAGACTATTAGACATTCATTATTCCACTCATTTCGGTTGCTTTGTAGTAATTAATTATAAACGTAGTTTTGAGTTCACAGCCTCCTATTCGAAAAATCCAATATTCTAGTTTTCATTGTCATTATTTTTTTAAACGTAACTTTCATTTTAAGGCAATTAAGCTTATGTTCTGCCATTGATACATTTTTCGAGAATGAAAATACATTTACTGGAATTTAAACCTACTAGGAATAAGTATTAATGTCATAACGATTAAAATAATTGTATTTTGATTTGAATCTTCGTAAAAAAAAAACATGTAAGTTCTTAAAGATATTTAATCCGGGTAATTTAGTCTATCCTCCAGAGGCGTGACTTGTTTCTATTCTGTTATTTATCCTGAATGTGTAAATAATCCTTTAAGAAGCCATGTTTTAACGCAAAGTTTTACCGTTTTCACAAGGGTATTTACTTGCTATAAAGTCTGTCGAACAAACTGAATTGATTGATTTCGACACATTAATTTCTAACAGCTCTTTTCATTTGCCCAAGGTGCCATTCTCTCTATTTATCTTTTTTTTATTATTATTTATTTATGTGTTGCTTTATTTATTTAATTTTAGTTTCTAACCGAGTAACAAGAAGACAACATAATACAACATATTTAAACAGAAGGTTACGAACCGGCCCGAAGCGACATCAATCAGCGGATAGGATTTCTTTTCTTTTCCTCATGTATTTTTCTTTACGGAGTGAAGAGAAGGAGACGTAGAAGTTGTAGGGGGTGATCCTCGAATCGTTTGTAAATGCACCATGGAGCCAATAATCGATAAAATCGTACCGAATGAACCTTGGTCGAGATTTTGGAAACTTTCTTTTCCTTTTCATATATTTAACGCAAATGAATTGGGAATCGGTTGGAAAGCGATGCTATTTCGTCCATGATCTAGATAATGTGTAGAATATCGATCAGCGATGGAACGTTGGAATTGGAAACGCCTGTCGCCAAACCTGAATTCATTACCGTATTCCATCAACTACACCGAAAACAACAGTGCTCGTATATATATATATATATATATATATATATATATATATATATATATATATATATATATAAAATTTGTATATAAAACATTTTATACATTACTAATATAGTTTTGGATTTCCTGTATTAATATATTCTGGTTAATTTTATACGATTCAAAAGCACCAGGGTAACGAGCAAATGTTTTATTTAACTGTTTAAATATTTTAGTTTTATCCCCACATTGTTTTACCATTCTTATTACTAAGCTAGAAACTGGGGGTATAGAATCTATTAATTTTAAAATAACGCGAGCTATTCCCAAAAACTCTGACAAAATGTTTCCATAAAACATAAACACTAGGCATGTTCTATTTTTATGCGGTATACGAACTATTTGATTGAGAAAGAGTTTCTTTGGTAGAATATTTTATAAAGAAAAATCCCATCCTCAATTTTTATATCTAAATCGAGAAATGTAGTCTGTTTTCCTTTGTGTTTACAATTCAATTCTAATTCTCGTTTGGATGTATAAGATGTTTATTTTTTTTTTCGAATTTATCGTTATCGTTTATATATATGAGATCATCTAATAAACCTTCCACACACATGAACATTGTATGTTTTAGATTTATCATTTTTATTTTTAATGATATATATATATATATATATATATATATATATATATATATATATACTAGACGATATATCCGGCGTTACCCAGTATTAAACGTAACGTTAAATTCATTTAAAAAATGAAGTAAAGTGAGCAGGTGTGCATGCGAGTATTATGTTTTTTTTCTAAATAGTTCACTTCCTGTAAGTAAAAAAAAATACACAAGCTGAGATTGTAACTAAAACGTAAAGATGTGCGATAACCATTAGAACAGCTTGCAATGATCTTCAAAAATGTTTTCAAACCTCGTGAAATAATTGACAAGCACATAAAAATCCGATGACATCTGCAAGTACAATTTTTTTTAATTTTAGCGGCTCTTTTTTCTGAATGAAAAACGGTAGATCAAAGATTCGTTAAGAATGTACCCTCACACACATTATCACTTTAATAGATATGCTAGAAGGCAGTCTGGTGCTGCCCAGTTGTAAAATATGTATAAATATTATATTTTAATTAAGAAAGAATTATTTATGATGATAAATAGACATACCCAGGGTATTAAAGGTCACGTAATAGTCCTTTGAAAAAAATAAAGTAAAAAAAAAAAAAAACGGAAGAAACTGAGACATGTGTATGCAACTATTTTGTTTTTGTTTTGTTTTTGTTTTTTAAAACAGTTTACTTCTTGCAAGCAAATAAATACTCGAGCTGAATCGAAACCAAAACCAAAAAGCCAATAAGTCAAGTACGATAACCATGAGGCCAGCTGGGCACGAACTTTAAAAAGTGATTTTAAACCCCGTGAAATAGTTGACAAAAAGATAGATATAATCAGATGAAACCTAAGTACCAAATTTTAAATTTTACCTCCTTATCAACCATTATTTCCAAATGAAAATAATTTAGAAATGTGTTTACACGTCTGAATGCTCTATCTACCAAATTTCATGTCTGTAGATCTAAAATTCGTTGAGTATATATGTTGAGAGGTTTCTTCACGCACACATTCTCGCTTTTATAGATATATAGTCCAGCAGGCCGCCCGACCTTGCCCGGTCGTAAAATACGCATATTTTAATTTATGCAGTATTCATATTTACTATGAACAGAAATACCGCAAGTATTAAACGTAACTTAAACTCCTTTTAAAAAATGCAGTAAAAACAGAAACTGAGACATATGCATGCGAGTATTATGTTTCTTTTTCTAAATATTTTTTCATATTATAAATAAAAAAAAACATACTCGAACTGAGATCGAAACCTTAAACTTAAAGACAGTAGGTCAAGTCCGATAACCATTAAGCCAGCATAACACAACTATTTTAAGACCTACTTATTCTAAACATAAGTAATCTGTTATGTGAACGATTCACGCTTGCACATTCATGAGGTATTTGACAAACAGATAAACATCCGATGACCTCCACGTACCATTTTTTTTAAATTGTGACCCCATTTACCGCCATTTTTTCTGGATGTAAGCAAATAAAATTTTTCCACATCTCTGAATACCCTATATACCAAATTTTTAGTCTGTAGATACAGAATTCATGGTGTATATAAGTTTAGAAGTGCGATCACTCATGAACTTTCATATATATATATATATATATATATATAATCTTGGAAATTTTTTAACCTTTAAAACTATAAAAATATTAATTAAATTTTATATTTTTTATCATTCGTAAGCAAACTCTTAAGTCAGTAAGTCATTTAATCACCTGCAATCAATGCATGAAATTGCTCTTTCGAATTCACTATAGTACTGATGTTAATTTAAGGGATCATCAGTTGTTTACCGTGAAACACTGTTTCGGGGATTTAAAAACAAAACAGTATATTAAATCATGGCTGCCCAGCAGTGTTGATCAAACACTACCTCCCTTAATCTTAAGAACAAAAAATGTTACATACGTTTATTCTAGTTTCATATTCTTAGTTAATTTCGCTAGCCTATTCACGTTATAAATATGCATTCCTTACCTGTGAGATTCGGCTATTTCCAAATTTAAAATAGATATGTTTTTAGTTTGCCAGTGTTGAATTTATAAGATAAGGATTAATCCATTTTACTACTTATTATCCCCCCACTATGATTAGTATTTTGTATATTTACATTTATATATATATATATATATATATATATATATATATATATATATATATATATATATACGAGCAAACAGTTAATAAAACATTTTAAAACACTTTGAAATGAGTTCAAAACATATTTAATCTAAAAAGGAAACAATCCACTTATCTAGTGTTTCCTTTTTAGATTAAATATGTTTTTAACTCATTTCGAAGTGTTTTTAACATATTTTATTAACTGTTTGCTCGTATTATAAGCTCTATCTCCTATTTGGTTTTATCGAGCCTCTACATCGAGAGGTTTAGCTAGCGGCCGCGGGCTGCACACACATGACCCGCTAGCTAACACTCTCCAAACAATTAACAACAAATAAAAACCAAATTAATAAACCGAATCATAGGCCCCACCGCCTCCGAACCTAAGCGAACACACAACAGGTCAAGGCACACTTATCAAGAAATCATCTCACCAACGAGACGCCAAAAACTTTAACATTAAGACTCGAATTTTAAAGTAACCCCCTCCTCCTACCCCCTCATATTCCCTTCCCCCTCCATGTATCCCCATGCCCTCAGCCACACCAGAAATGAACTTCCAAGACCCTCCCCCACAAGGTCCTTAAACACCAAAACTAAAACATTACCGACATACCAAGCCCCCTCCCATCTTTCCCACTTGTTCCCTTCCTCTTTTTTCCGCTCTTCTCGCATCCCTCTCCTGACATGATTCACTCTTTCATCCCATCATAACGAAAATTTCTGTAAAAGTCTTAGGAAGCTACAGACGGCACATAACAACGGCCGGGTAGCTGAAACAATAATCTAACTTAACAGAAAGATACGGTAATAAAAAATAAAACGCATATTTGCTCTACAACAGTATTGAGCACTTTCTTCAGTTTTTATTAATTACCATTTCTAATATATATATATATATATATATATATATATATATATATATATATATATATATATATATATATATACTCACGTCTATGTACTGTCCTGGTCAAAACTATAGGACCACTTATGAAAGTAAGCGTCTACGCATAATATCGAATTTTTTAATCAAACAAATGGTTGAAAACATTGCCAAAAGGGAAAATATGATGGGAAAAAATGAAATCTGCTTCATTCGAAACCTTAACCCTGATCTAATAATTATTTTTTTTAAAACAAATATTTTCACCTGGTCAAAATGATAAGACTGCTGATAATTTATCTAACAAAAGGCAATTATAAATTACTAAAAAGGGTCTCAGTATAGCCTCCATTATTACGAATTACTTCAAAAATTCTCTTTGGCATGCTTGCGACAAATTTTTTATCAGTTGCGAAGGAATTTTATCCCATGTACTGAAAACTGAATCAGAAAGTTCCTTTATCGAATCATACTGTGTTCCATCCTTGAACACTTCTTTTGGCAACCAATCCCCAAAGATTTTCAATGGGGTTGAGGTCCGGAGAACATGCTAGAGTATCTAACAATTCTATATTATTTGAAGAAAAGTATTCTCGTGCTTGACGAGAAGTGTGTATCGCAGCGTTGTCTTGCTGGAAAACCAATTTCTCCCACACATACGTGGACCTTCAGTCCTGATAGAAGCATTTTCAAGCATTTAAATGTACTTTAATGATGTTTGCCGGGCTTTCACTACTTGCAACTTTAGGGTCCCAGATCATTAAAGACTCTCCTCCACTATGCCGAGTTGAAAAAGTCTCTTTGGGCAAATTTTTATCATGCCAATAGTGTTGAAATCCATCTGCACCATCTAGATTAAACTTTTTCTCATCGGAGAAAATTACATTTTCCCACTTCTCTTAATCCCAAGTCTGGTATTTGGCGGGATATTTAAGTCGGTTAGTTTTGTGCAGTTCAAGAAGACGTGGTTTCTGCAGTCGCTTTAAATGATTGAAACCCTTCATTCTCTGATGCCTTCTGATAGTTTAAAGACTACATTCTGCTGCTGTTTTTACTCAATCGACTTGAGCTCATACTGGAGTTTTTTTTAAACTTCCTATGATACGGCGATTCAGTGATGGGGTTATTTTTTTTTTTTTTTGGTCGACCTAGACTCTTTTTGTGCCCATATTGATCAGGATTTCTTTAAAAATTTGTGATGACCGTTTTACTACGATTCACTTCGTTTTCAATGGATCTATGGGAGAGTCCACTCCTATTAAGCTCAAAGATCCTTCCTCTCTCAAACTCTGATAATGGTTTCCCTTTTGCCATTTATAATTTAGTAAGATGTTTTTTTATCCACTAACAAGTTGCTTTTAGTAACATAGAAAACTTTTTGTATTCATTTTTTTCAAAACTAGCCGATCTTATTAAAGTGTTCTAGACATTTTGACCAGGTGAAAAGGTTTGTTTTTTAAAAAATAATTGAAGATTGACAGAGTAGTTTGGTAGGGAAATGTACGCACGCACTCACTGACAATTTCGCGGACCTTTTTCATTGACTAATGCTGGATGCTATTAAATTTTTATAAGTTTAAAGTTCCGCATGGTGGGGCAGTCAAAAAAGCAGGAGACCGGGAGGGAATTCTAAAATATATAGTTTGTACGAACGAAATATTAGAGTAAAAGGATTTCCACAATTTACGATACCTCCCGAATGAAGTGTTGGGTTCTTATGCTTGTCAGGTTAGTCGGACGTATTTACGTCGAAGAGCATAAGCGATACTAGTGCGTCATCACACATTCAGTTAAAGTGTTTTTAATAGAGAAAGGGTGATGGGGCAAGATTTCGATTTTATTTAGTATTTCAAGGCCTATTAGGTTTAACACTTTTTCGGGGACTTCGAGAGGCAGAGACTTGGACTAGATGCGCCAACTTAGATGTGGTAACAAGATTCCATGCGCGAGCGAATAATGGTTCTGTAAGAATATATTGCTAGACATGAATATCGTTCTTACGCGGGAAATGAATCCCACGTTTTTTGCAACAATCTTGAAAACGTTTTCAATGTATTAGTTCACATATATGTTTCCTTTGAATGTTAAGAGAATTTGAACGATGATTTTTCAAGTAGAGTAGTATAATTCATGATAATCGGTGGTTGAGAATGTTTCTTGTAATTGGAAAGAAGCTTAGTATTATTAACGTTAAATTATGGCGAGAGACATCATATGTTTTGAAAATGTAGTTTAACTAAATGAATATAACCCAATTATATTGTCTGTGTGTCTCTCAATCCTTAAGTAGAAAAAAAAACAAATTAAGTAATCAGAACTAGATTGGTTTCTGCTGCAATGAACAACAATTTTCCAAATAAAACCTTTGAACAATAAGTCTTTATTGTGTTCCATGCATAAGTAGATTCGTCTTGAGTTAAACAGAATATCACTCACAACAGTTAAAGCCCAACACATGAGAAAAACAACGATTAAAAGAATAAAAACCCTTGCATGTAAAAGTGCATGAATTATTTGATTTATTTTCTTAGATCGCTCACTGGCAATAACGCACATGTGTTCGTTACGCATTTGTTGGAAACGACATCTGCCAACAGTTTGCTTTGTTTGTATAACGTTTTAAAATGTTATTAGGTTGGTGGAAAAATAATGTCGTTTCTTATCATATATATATATATATATATATATATATATATATATATATATATATATATATATATATATATGCACACGTAAAAAACGACATTATTTTTGCACTAGCCTAATACATAGAGATATTAAAATAAATAAATATGAAACGGGAAAATAGTAAAACTAAACTACATCAATAAAAACACTAATTACTAACTATTAAATAATTTTCAGTACTCTCTGCCTCCTTCGATAATTTTTGCAAATGAATTTGCGTTATCGCACCGGCCGCTTACCATTGATTTCTTATAGGCAGCGACCGTTGGTCCGCACTGGAATTTACGTGGCAATAATCTCCCCAAGGTGCCAGTCCTCTTTGCAATCAATCCAGTGGAGGTCTACCTAGTACTTTCTTTCCTTGGTTATTCCATCTTCTTTGAGCCTTTTCACTTATTTGGTGTCGTGTCGGTTTGTGGTGACAATAACAAAAGAGAAGGCGGAAGGAAGTGGTGCAGGAGGGTAAACTAGCATTAAATACTGTTCAAGTTTTCATGATTCCATGTAATCTTCTTTGTGTTTTATACCTGCAGAAGTTTTTTGTAAATCTATCTTGTGCGTGTAGCTCATGTGCGTTGTGTTTGCATTTTGGAGTTTCCCTTAATGTTTCAGCTGTTTTCATTATTGGTATCCGCTGTATCTTCTCAGCCATCCCCATAATTCCAATCTCTTCCATTTTTTTTTCGATTTTTTCTCTATTGAATAGCACTCCTACTATTAGTAGTGTTATCTCGACTTTTTCGATCTTCCATACATCTTTGAGTTCAGTGTATATGTTTCTCCACTCCGTCTCCTTGATCTTACATGTGTAGTCTGCTTGGAAGGCAAATTCTACAATCTGGTAGAACTTTTCTTTTTTGTTAACTAGTATGACATCTGGTCTTCTGGTTTGGATAGAATTTATCCGTTTGTATATCAATATCTCATTAGTTTTTGTAACTTTAATTTTCAAGCATACTGTTTTTACTATTTGTCTGGGCGTTCAGCATGTAGTTGTCTGAATAATTTCCAGAATACTGTCTTTCCTACTTGATAGTGTCTATTCTTATATTCTTTTTGGGGCTAGTTTGCTGCATTCGCTTATTATGTGGTTTATTGTTTCGTCTTTTTATCCGCAGAGTCTGCATTTGCTGTTTTCTTGTTTCTTGCCGATTGCTTTTATGTGGTTGTTTATAGTCGCCTTATTTTGTGCGACTGTTATGGATGATTCAGTTTCTCTTTGTAGGTTTCATTTTTAGTAGCCATATCTAGATGGCTTCGTTAGTCTCATATTTTTGTTTATTCTTATGAATCAATGCTGTAACTGTTTCTCTTCCAGTTTCTCTTGTTTCTTCTCATCCCCTGTCTCTTCTTTTTCTGTTTTATGTGCTTGTTCAATGTCTTTATCAGCATTAATTATTTCTTTGATGTTCTGTATCATATGTTTGTATAATTCTTTTTGCGTTAATTAGACAGTTTTCTATACAAACCAACCTTCTTCCCCCGTCTTTCATTTTCCCATAGAGTCAATCAGCATCATCCTATACGTGTAATGTATTGTGCATGTTCATGAGTTTCCTAATCTTCTGCCTAAGTTCTTCTTGGGTCCAACCTATAAACGGTCAGATACTGCCTACGTAATTCTACCTTTAATTAGGTTTCTACTTTATAATTTTATTTCTAGTTTTCTTGTTATTTGAAGCATTATTTCTAATTGTCTCCTTCAATTTGTGTCTTATATCTTAATTCCTAAATATTTGTAGCTATCATGTTTACCTAGTGACCTCATTTATGTTTAATTTGGAAGTACCATACTTTTCGTTTCTTCCAGTTTTTTTCATTCTCATGATCAGCAGTTCGTTATTTTTCATTCCAAATTCCATTTGGATACCCTGGCTGAAGATTCTGGTTGTGCTTATTTTCTGTTCCTTATTTCTTATTGTTTTTTGCAAAGCGCTTCAGGTCATTAATGGATATTATGTGGTTCTTTCTTTCGTTTATATTAATGAACATGTATCCGGTTTAGTATTTTCGTAGTATCTTATTAAGTGACAGCATTGCTATGATGAACAGTAGTAGTGATAGGGAATAACCTTGGAAGATAACTCTGAATTTTAATCTCAGTTATGCATATGAACATCGGTTGTCATTTAAAGTCTCCATTTTCTCATTGCATTTTCTGTCAACTTGATAATCTTGCCTGGTGGTTTGTAAATTCTCAAGCATTTTATTGTAAATACTTATGATATACTTTCATACATTTTTTGTATACTATCCATGTCATGGCTATATTATTTTTACTACATTTTACTTATTTCAGGATCTTTTCATCATGATATAATAAGTCATGTTTTCCGCTTTCCTTTCTTGTATACTTCAGGGAGTAGTCGAGATTTATGTATGGAATGATAAATGTATTCCCTCAGTTTGGCTGCTAGTATTTTCGACATTGTAGCTGAACAGGTAATAGGTCTGTAGTTACTTGGGATAAGTTTTTTTAGTCTTTTTATACCAAATGTTGTTCTATCATTGGTCATCAATTCTGACACCTCTTCTCTGCAGATGGATTTTTCTCAGGTCCTGAAGTATGCTTTCATGTAGTTTTGTGATTTTTTTTTTGGACCAGTAAGTGGTGTTGAGAATTGTTTGAAGCAGTTTGTAGTGTTGCCAGTATTATTATTATTATTATTATTATTATTATTATTATTATTATTATTATTATTATTATTATTATTATTATTATTATTAACTCACTAGAAGCAGTCACACAGGCCATCAAACATTTCTCTTCTGAAAAACTTGTGGTGTTCTCTGGAGTCTAGGTGACAATAAGTCCCCTTCAGTTTTTTAGTACTTTCCACCTCTTTCGATAACCTTTATAGATGAATTTGCGTTATCGAAACAGCCGTTTATCATTGATTTATTGTTGGCAGCGACCATTAGTCTTCACTAAATGTTGGGTCGCATTAAGGTCATTACAAGTTTCCAGTCTCTTTACACTCATCAACTACAGGTCTGGCTACTTCCCTTAGACATTTGCCGCCACAGTAATTAATTCAGTTTTTTATGTAAATCGCTCCAGACATGTCATGAAAGTACTTTTTAAAAAAAGGATTACAAGCTACATGACTAAAAATGGTAAATATATCTATTTACGTGGAGTGTGTGTAAGTGTGAGCATTAACCTTTGGTATACTGCTTTATTTAGAAGTTTTATATGAACATCGGCATTCATTCATGCATTGTAATTATTTTCTTAGATTTACTAACCACATATATGAATATAATATACTATTCATTAAATAAGTATATTATGTTAAACTGTAACACACAAACACACACACACACACACACATATATATATATATATATATATATATATATATATATATATATATATATAATGATTTTGGACCATCTTCCAATTACGTGATTTTCTTGGATTTTACTTGTGCAAATGGAAACTCAATTAACTTTCTTGGAGTTATATTTTTGGATTATACCGTCATTGGATTATTTACCTTTCACCAGACTATCCATTCACGTGTAATCACCTTTTTCCTCACCATATACCCTCTGCTCCACCTTTTGTTTACAAGTAAGATCTTTAACTTGCTTGTTGTTTCATCAAATACTTTTGTATGCAAAGTCCGATCCCGCATTTTGCTAATTCCTACTCACTGATGAGAAAGAAAGTATTTCTTCGAAACTATCAAGTGTTTCCTTTTCAGATTAAATATGTTTTTAACTCTTTTTCAAACTGTTTTTAACATGTTTTATTAACTGTGTGCTCATATATATATATATACATATATAACTACTTCATTTACTCACATAAACCTAATATACGAAAGTATAGATTTATGCGTAAACTTTAAGTATTTACTTCAAAAGTGCTCAATACGTAGGTAGAGCTAGTTATTAATTTATAAAATATGTATGGCGATTAAGCTACACTGAATATTCTGCGTAGCTTAATCGCCATATATATTTTATAAATTACTACACACACACACACACACACACACACACACACATATATATATATATATATATATATATATATAATAAAATAAAAATTACAATTAAATTTACCAAAATGACCCAAGATGGTAAAACTAAAGTATATTATAAATATTTAAGAATTAATATTTATAAAGTAATCTGAAGACCTTGCTCTCTTTGACCTTTCTTTAAGGTCAAGTAAAACCTTAGAAGCTGCCGTTCTGAGGCAATTGAGGAGATACAGCAGACTGTGGCGAGGGCCATTGACACGATCACACAAAAGGACTTCCATGGGAGCTTCCAGGCATTTTTTGCAATAGTAAAAGAAGTGCATTACACCCTAAGGGGAGAACTTCGAAGGGGAGCAGAATTCATATGTGTACTACTAATAAAAGTGCTTGTAAGGAAAATGTCTGGGAACTTATTGAAGACATCTTGTGTGTGTGTATATATATATATATATATATATATATATATATATATATATATATTCATTTTAATTCTCAAAAAGCAAGGGTTCATTCCTAAATGATAAAACTTGATCTCTATATACGATACATAATATTCAATTATTCCATTAAATATTATTTGCTTCTCATTCGTGTAGTCGTATTATAGTATAAATTTTTTGCGGTCATTTCATCTTACTGGATTCCAAGAAGAGAATAATTCTAGTCTGGTAATGTATGCAGCTTCAAGAGGCTTCTTGAGGTAACATTACCTGCAAGAAACGTGAATCATTCCTTGTAAAATCATTGTGGGGTTGCCATACTGAGATCTTATTTAGCTCGCGAATATAATGCGATTTTGAATCTTTAGTCAGGGTTTACTTGTAGGGAAGATCCTGGATATGATATTAAACTATACCCGACTGTGAGGCCCCTAGCTTGCGGGCTTTGGGGAGTGTGGAGCTATTCTTTAATTGCCACTGCTCCCAGATGCACTCTGACTCGGAGTTGTAGTAACTGTTAGAGTCCGAACTATAGGTTAAATAGAAAACGACTTGAAAAAATATATTTTATTAAACAATTTTTCTTTAAAATAACTGGATTAAATAACCTGAAAAGGTTTGATATGCCGTAAAACAAAAACAACCAAACCAAACATTACTTGTAGGGGAAATCTCATTATGCCAGGTTGTACGAACAAGAACATGTACAGAGGGATCTTAAACACTAGAAGGTAACGCCCAGTAGGCATTGAAGCTCTCCTTCTTTTAAACTCCTCGGTCTAACGTTTACAGGGAATATGAACTGGAATAGATACATTGAGAGCATTGCCAAGGCTGCTGCAAGGAAGGTTGGCTCCCTCTACCGTGCTAGAAAACTACTTACGCCTGCCAGTATCCTATACCTCTATAAGGCAACCATTCGCCCATGTATGGAGTACTGTTGTCACATCTGGGCTGGTGCATCTGCTGCTTGTCTTTCGCTCCTGGACAGGGTTAAAAAAAGAGTCGCCAACCTGATAGGTCCTGAACTGTCATCTAGGCTTCAACCTCTGTCCCATCGACGAGATGTTGCATCCCTCTGCCTGTTCTACAAATACTTTAATGGTGAATGATCTGACGAACTGCAAACACTTGTACCTCCCCGACGTAACTACCCCCGACAAACCCGACAAGCTACTAAGTCTCATCCCTTTACAGTAGAGATCCCTAGGTGCAAGAAAGCCTTTTACTCCAATAGTTTCTTCCCCAGAACTGCGGGGCTTTGGAACTCCCTTCCGGGATTCTGCTTTCCCAACTGCAATGATATGCAGAAATTCAAGTGTAATGTTAACAAACATCTTTCTACTCTTCTCCCTTCATAATGACCCCGCTAATTAATTCCCTAATAGTAGCCCCCTGCTTCAAAGTGGCACTGTGCCTTGTTTGGGGTGAAAATTGAATAAAAAAAATAGTAGTCATCTTGGCATTCGAGCTCTACTTCTAGGCATTTAAACTCTCTCCAGTATTCATTTAAGCTCTTTATAGTTGGTATTAAATGTATCTCTATTATGTATTCGAGATCGTTGCAGAAAGTATTTAAAATCTCTTCACTCGGTATTCAAGGTCTCTTCAGTAGATGCCCAAGGTCTCTCTAGTAGGTATTCAAGGTCTCTCTGATAAGTATTTACTGTTCCTGCAGTAGGGGTGTGTGAACGTTTGTTTGTGAGTCTTTGTGTGTCTGCTAATTCAAACGGTGTTACAGTTCTTATTGTTTTTTTTTCTTTCTAAAATTTCTAATAACCAATGACATTTTCAGGGGATATGTCATACAGTCGCTAGTAATTACCATTTGACGCACGTGCTAAATTTTCTTGCGCTATCTCTTCTATTGTAATTTACATGTAGACGTTTGTCTTATTACGTTTTTTTTTGTTTTTATACTGTTTTGATGTTAACATTGTTTACTGAGATTAAACTTTTTTTGATTAGAAAAAAAACAAGAAGAGAAATCGAAATGGTGGACTGCATCAAAGAATATGGACAAAAGAAACGCTTGTAGGAAAAAAAGAGACCAAAAGAACGAACATTTCGTCAAAGACAAATGATGAACACAAGTATTCTTGAATAAAAAATAATTGTGATCGGAAGGCGAGAATAACACAAGAAAAAGAAAAAAAAACATTAGCTGAAACAGTAAAAGAAAGATTCTAACGTTGATATTACCAGAAACGAATGAGAAAACTTTTTTAAAGGATAAAGAAATTGATACTTATGGAAAGCACACTTATAAAATGAATTATATCTTGGTTTTATACTTATATGCATACATAAGTACACATAGTTATGCATTTTTATATCATATAAAGCTGGTGCTACCAAACCAGGTTGTCTGAAGATCCGGCTTCTGGATCTAAAGTGAACGAGAAGTTACTTTGTTTCTTTACTTTTCCCTTTTTAAAACGCAATCATATTCTATCAAGTCTAATTAAAGAAACAATTGTTCTCCAAAAATATAAACAAATAACATTGTGCATAAATATGTCAAATATAAACAACATGAAATAAATGCTTTTGACAAAGTTACTGGATTCGGCAGTAAAGGACACAGAAAGAGTTAATATGCTGAAAAACAACAACAAAAAAACAAATATGATATTTAGGAATTTATAAGATAAGGTCTCTCATCAGTTAATATTATTGAGTTGATTATTTCTAAAAATAATTAAATGATCATTAGAAATGTTCCCACACATCAGCTAGACAAAAGATATGGGGATCTTGGCCATATTAAATGCAAGTTGGTTGCATGATAATTCAGATAACTCCAGTTCTTTAGTGACAATTGAAAATAAATATTGCACATGGTTCCCTGGTTTCAAAAATTATTATTGTAATAGTTTGATTCTACAAATTTCCTTGTGAGCACTCCTCCAATCTCTCTCTCTCTCTCTCTCTCTCTCTCTCTCTCTCTCTCTATATATATATATATATATATATATATATATATATATATATATTTAAAAGAGTGTAGCCATCAACAATTGTGGGTTTTTTTTTTTTTAAAGGTTTTCATCATATTTTTATTTTAAAATATTTTTATAACGCGTTTCGAGCTTAGGGTGTGCTCTCTTCAGATATTTTCGTAAAAAGTTTTTCTTTAAAATGGGAGTTTGTAGATATGCCTCCGCTGATATTAAATATGTTTTTCATAGTGGTGCGATGCGTGTGTTCAGTGTTTAGACATTCTGTCTCCAACTGTAAGTTGTTCACTGTGACCGGTCAAAGTTAGTTTCAAAGAGTGTTTTTTAGTCCATATGGTGAAGGTTTATATGGCTTCTTTAGGGTTTTTTTAAAGACTTTCTTTCCCCATGTATAGCATACACTCACACACAATCACATACGCATACATATATATTCATGTACATGTACACATGCACACGCACACGTACGCAGGCACACACACATACACACACGTACATACATAGAAATATATGTAGGAGCATACATATATACACATAGACATACCCACCTACACACCCACACACGTACTCGCATACAACCACCGCTAACAATTATTTTTATTTTTTTATTTTTTATTTTATATATATATATATACACTTTTTTCCCAACCAAAACACGCATGTATATATGCGCTTAATCATTCAGACATACGTACACGCACCCATACACACACAAGTAAGATGGAGAATAGGTAGAAGATATATATACACACACATACACGCACATACACACATATATGTACACACATATATATATGTGCACATACACTCACAAACATCCACATACTATGTAGGCACATACACATGCACACACACATGCACACACACAGACATATGCAGGGGCTCACACATACGCGTATATCCATATTCACACGAACACATTTACCCACTCATACATGTGCATACATATGTATATATATATACATACACACACATACATACGGATGTGTATACACTCATCCACCCATATATATATATATATATGGGCACATGCACTCACAATCACACACACACATACATATTCATACATCCCACCTTATGTATATATTGGTTGAAGTTTCCTTTCCAATCCATGCACATATGCATACATGGATTCGGTCACCCAAACATAAGTGCACGTATATATACAACCAAGATGTAGCATAGATAACAGATGATATATAATTATACACACACGCATACACAATCATATGTATACACCCACGCACACACACATATACACACGCACACACGCGCGCACATACACATACATACGTTTAATTTCTAGTTGTTTGTTTAGTTAAGAGAAATGGTACTGTACTGGGTATGGGCGCGCGCCCCCGCGAAAGTGTGCGTGTGCCTTATTGTGCTTTTTTGTTGTTTCGTGTGTGAGGGTGCACACCTACCCAAGCATGCATGCGTGTAAGTGTATTTTGTATTTTGCCTATTTATGTGTATAATTATGGAGAGATGTTTAAGGCGGGGTTAAACTTTGTTATGAAATTTTTTTCTTGAGTTAGCAAGTAGAAGTAGTTGTCAGTTTGGAAGATGGGCATTATCTCGAATCTGCCTCCACTGCATGCGTGTATATGTTGTGATACATGTAGGTGTCTATTTTCCGCGATTTTGATGTTGGATCGGTGTAGGGCTACTCTATTACTAAGGTTTTTTGTAGCGCCTATGTAGGATTTATCGCATGCTGGACATTTTATTACATAGATTACGTTTTTTGAGGTGCAATCTAGGTTTTTTTTTAATTTTGAATGTTTGTATGGGGTTCGTAAATGTGTATGTGTTTCCCTCTAATATTATGTTGCAGACTCCACATCGTTGTTTGTTGCATTTTTTGACTCCTTTTGTTGCGTCTTGATTGAGTTTGGATGAGGTAAGAATGCGTTTTAGGTTTTTGGGTTGGCGTTTGCTTTTTATTATTTTTGTTGTTTTAAGGAAGTTGTTTACTTTGCTGTTTTGGTTAAGTAGGACGAGGTTTTTCGTTATCTCTGTGAAAAGTTCTGGGTTGTTTGTGTTGTGTGTGGAGACGTATGTTAGGATTTGTTCTTTGTTTCGTTCTTTAGGGGTTCTCAAATCTTCTACTGGTATATTTGTCGCAAGTTGGATCCCTTTGTCTATAAGTTGTAATGGGTATTTTCTTTTTCTTAAATTTATTCGTAGTTCCTTGAGTCGGATTTTTCGAAGGTTATTGTCCGTGATTATGGTGCAGATTCTACGTCCTAGGGTGTAGGGAATTGATTTTATGCAGCTTTTAGGGTGGTGACTTTTAAAGTGTAGGTATTGTTGGGTGTCTGTAGGTTTGCGGTAAATGTCTGTGATAATTTTATTGTCTTTAATCTTTATCAGTATGTCTAGGAAAGGTAATTCTGTAGAGCTTTGTTCTATGGTGAATTTAATTTTGGGGTGTAGGTTCTGGAGTATGGTGTGTAAGTCTGTGATGTCCCCCCATGTGGGTTTCCATAGGATGAAGCAGTCATCTAAGTACCTTTTCCATGATTCTACAAACAGTATTTTAGTGCTGTGGCCAAATTTTTGTTCTATTTTTTTATATAAGGTTTCTTCTAGGTAGGCTAATGTAAGGGTTGCGTAAGTCGGTGCCATTTTCGTTCCCATTGCTGAACCTAGTGTTTGGATGTAGTTGGTATTGTTGAATTCGAAGGAATTATTATTTAGAATTATGTCTATACTATCGATAATGAATTGCTTTGTGAATCCGGGATGTAGTGTTTGTGCGTGTATGTTGATCCAAAATAGTATTGCTTCTTTTCCTAATTCATGGGGTATATAATTATATAAACTACTAACGTCAAATGTAACTAATAGTGTCCCGTTTTCTACTGTATGTGGTAGGGTAGTAAGAAAATGGATGTCGTCCCTTATGTAGCTCTTTACTTGATCTGTGAAAGGTTGTAATAAGATGTCTATTAAGTTGCTAAGTCTGCTTGTCGGACAGGCTGGTCCTGCTACAATGGGTCTAAATGTAAGGTCGCTAGGGTTTGGAGCGCTAATATATTCTGAGTTTTGTGTATCGATGGCAAGTTTTATTGTGCCAGATTTGTGTATTTTAGGCAGTCCGTAGAAGTTGTTGGTCTTTGTAATGAAATTTGTGAGGAAGTCCTTTTCTTTCTTTTTTAATATTTTGTTGTGTTTTGTACAAAGTTTTGTGATTTTTGAGATGGTGGTGTTATCTATGTTGGTACTAATGGGTTTATAGTAGTGTTTGTCATCCAGTAATTCTGTAATTTTTGTTTCATAATACGTTCTGTCCATGATTACTACGGCACTGCCTTTGTCTGCTTCTTTTATTATTATGTCATTATTATTACGGATCTTTTCGAGTGCTTGTTTTTGCTTATGTGTGAGTTTGCTTGTGTTTTTTTTTTAGGTTAAGGTTCCAGAGATTTTCGAAGTAGCTGTTTAGTTCTTTTGTGTTGTTCTGTTTATTAGGGAAATATGTTGATTTGTTTTTTACTAAAGAATCATCTTTGTCCCCTTTGTTATCTAGTGTTTCTATTAGTCTAAATTTCCGTTCGAATTCTTTAAGGTCCTTTTTTAGTTCTGCTATATTGCTTTTAGGGGTGGGGCAGAATTTGAGGCCCAGCTTCAGTATTTCCATTTCGTTCTTTGATAAGAAGTATGTGGGTAAATTGATGATTTTGGGTCTAATTTTTTCTAACCTGGAATTGTTGTTCCCTGGGGGCTTCCTAAAAAATGCTGGGAGTTGTTTGTTTCCTTGTTTCGAGGAGTGGTGTGTTTTAGGGTGGTGTGATGTCTCCTTGTAAAATGAGTGTTGTGTACAATATTGTGAGGGTTCAGTGATAAATGGTTGAATGGGTTGTCGTTATATGTTTTTTGTGTTGGATAGTTGTGTTTCAGTTGGAATTGGTGTTGCTGTTGAGGATACATGCATTGTTGTATAGGGTTGTGTTGTCGGGGTTTGTTGTAGGGAAGGTCTGTTTGTTGGGATTGGTGTTGCATGGGATATTCTGATTGTTCCCGTTGATGGGGGAGGTGCCTTAGGGGTTTGTTTCTTTGTGTGGGATATGAGGGGTGAGAGTTGTAGGTAGTGTTTTGGATTATGTGATGTCTCAGGTAGTTGTGTTGCATTGTGGGGATGTATTGGTAGGGGTTGTTTAGTAAAGGTATTTTTTCGTTGTTTGTGTTAGCGATGTAATGTCTGTGGGAATGGACTTTTGATTGTGTTCGCTGAATTGGGTGGTAATAGTTAGGTTTGTATTGCTTAGGATTGTATATAAGTGGGTGTTTTTGTGGAGATGTATTGTGTGGTATGTTGTCCGGTGTGTTGTGTTTGTTTATGGTGCGGGTTCCTGTGTAATTTTGAGGTGTTATTAGTGTGCGTTTTGGCTGGGCCAGTTGTTGGGAATTTGTGTAAGACGTGAATATATTGTGGTTGCTTCTTTGTGTGTAGTTGTATCTGTTGTGTGGATGTGTTTGTGTATGGTGTATGTTTCGTTTCTTACCTTTGTTATGTGATCTCTGTGTGGGTGTGTAGGTGGGTATGTATATGTGTATATATGTATGCTCCTACATATATTTCTATGTATGTACGTGTGTGTATGTGTGTGCCTGCGTACGTGTGCGTGTGCATGTGTACATGTACATGAATATATATGTATGCGTATGTGATTGTGTGTGAGTGTATGCTATACATGGGGAAAGAAAGTCTTTAAAAAGAACCCTAAAGAAGCCATAAAAACCTTCACCATATGGACTAAAAAACACTCTTTGAAACTAACTTTGACCGGTCACGGTGAACAACTTACAGTTGGAGCAGAATGTCTAAACACTGAACACACGCATCGCACCACTATGAAAAACATATTTAATATCAGCGGAGGCATATCTACAAACTCCCATTTTAAAGAAAAACTTTTTACGAAAATATCTTAAGAGAGCACACCCTAAGCTCGAAACGCGTTATAAAAATATTTTAAAATAAAAATATGATGAAAACCTTTAAACCCCCCCCCACAATTGTTGATGGCTACACTCTTTTAAATATACATTTTTTCTCTCGTTGGAACTACACAACCATCACTTTAAATATATATATATATATATATATATATATACATATATATATATATATATATATATATATATATATATATATAGCTATATACATTGACGTATTAAGCGATGCTCTTTGTGTAAACAAATCGAGCTTAGATATTCGGACGATGTAAAAACATGGTTAATTCATTTCCCGCACAGCAGCTGCTGATTGGCGTAAGTGTTCAAAGCATTGGCTCTCGTACGGACGGTCGGGTTTCGATCCTGGATTGAAGTAGTTGCCTGTCTAACCGCACCGATGAGCTATGGTACAGCGGAACAATGTTGTATGTGAATGACTATATATATATATATATAATTCAAAGGGGGTCAGAACAGTAGTCTAAAGAGCAGAGTGTATTTTAATGTGATAGTAAAATTACTAATTTAATTGAAATACAAGAAAAGAACAGTTCTCATTGTAATTCAGATATATAAGCTCGATAGGCAAATATCCTGGAGCTACTTTAATATTAAGTAATGTGATTGATAATTTAACATTCATATTAGAATTAAAAATTAAAAATCTGTTTCATAAGAAAGAAACAACAACAAAGTCAATAATTTGTACGATCGTTTCGGAAACGATGTTTTTATTGTGATAGACATTAAGCCACTGAAAATAATTTTGACATATAGTTTTTTTTTAAACAAAGTCTCCTCATCAGCAAAAGTACTGCGTGTTTTTTTTATGTAAAACACCATAAATAAACCTCGCAATTTTTAAGTAAAGCAGATGTATCGTTTAATTGTTCGCCTTTTGAAAACCGTAATGATCGTCAAAGCATTCATTTGGATATTGATTGTAGCTTATAAATGCACGAAATGTTGAATTTAAAAAAAAAACGCCAATTGGCGTACAAATTATTGAAATTGTTGTTGTTCCTTTTTAATTTTTAATTCTAATTTGAATTTTAAATTGTCAATCACATTACTAAATATATATATATATATATATATATATATATATATATATATATATAATTGTTTATTACAATACTTATTAAATACCTACTAATACTAGCGTTTCATCGTTTCGGGAATCATTAGTTGAACCCGGCAACAGAAGCCATATCTGGCTTCATTAGCAAGGACCCAATAAATTCAGTTATGATATGTTTCGGATGGTTGGATAAAGAGTGTATATATAAAGGATAGTACTGTTTTTATTAGAAGTTCATATGCAATGTTTTCTGGGTTGAAAGTAACATCGAAGAAATTTACAGTTTTTTAGTTAAATTTAATTTCAATTTTTAGATTAATTTTTTTTCATTTCTTTTATAAA
Source organism: Euprymna scolopes (assembly GCF_053919585.1). Taxonomy (NCBI): domain Eukaryota; kingdom Metazoa; phylum Mollusca; class Cephalopoda; order Sepiida; family Sepiolidae; genus Euprymna; species Euprymna scolopes. The sequence goes on from NC_136496.1 coordinate 84,813,538, forward strand.
GACATTTTTTTTTTATTTTTCGCATTTGGGGCGGTTGGAGTTCTCGATAATTAGTAGTCCGTCGTCCCTATAGAGTCCATTAATTTTGGTATTGATTAGTCATGTAAAGTTGTATAAAATAAAAAAGGCCTACTAGGTAAGTTACGTCTCCAGAATCCATAGAGCTTAATGAAAGGTCAAAAGATCCGGCTTCATTTCTTTG
>NC_136496.1:84816239-85023739 GCF_053919585.1 Euprymna scolopes
AGAGGAAATTGGAGGCAAATACGATTCGGCCTTGTCGGGCTTTCACAAAGGGCAAGTATCCGTTTTACTTTAACTAGATATTTGTCTATTGGTCTTAATGTTTGCTTTGATCTGAGGCAATATTACACCCTGGTCAGTACTTTCTCTATAAGACTTCATTGGTCTATTTCTATCTGTGTGGCACATTTCTCATCTCTCTATTTTATTGATAAGCTCTATTTATTTTTTATTCCTTGCTTTTTTATTCATTTATTTATTGCTTGTTTTACTTATTTATTTATTTGCTCATTTATTTCAATATGATGTACGTATATATGATCAAATTAAGAATCTGTGAACAAATACACAGGCTTACTTATAATAATTTGAATAGTGATAGTATCGTAAGAGATACATTTTTCACCCTTACGTGTCCGAAGAAATTAGACAAACACAATTTCTTGTTCATATATAAACTTAATTTCGATTGTTGTCATTCTTTTATTTTGGTTGTTTATCTCTTCCTCATAGCTAGAATATGTAAGGTATTTGTTAGTTTCTCTGCTTTGTCATAGAGAGAGGTTTTCCAGACCCTTTACATGCAAACAGATACACATTCGCATAGATGTGCCTGCATGATAGAACATCTCATGTTCATAAATCATCTAATTGGAGAACTTAATTATCATTTGAAATCTATTACGCTCTTGATTTCCTTATACAATGCTGCTTTACGAATATACTTCTCATAAGTATATGTCAATGATTCATTTATAAGACTGTTAATCATATAGAGTATTTTAGTTAATCGTTTTTGTGTGTTTTATTAGTGAGTATGCGAAGTGCACCCACTTTTATCCTGTTGTGTTTTCGTTTGTTTAGTTTATTATTAGACGATAGAGTTGAAATGGTGTCGAAAAGTAGCGAGGGGGAGTTCCTTCCTTGATTCAGCTAAAGTATTTATGTTAGCCCTTTCTTCTACGTTCTTCGGTAAGTATAGTCATTCCCTAGAGATGTGCCGGATTTTAGTAAGTATAGTTATTAGTTTCTGGTATACTGGGGCCAGGTAGTATGCTTCCAACTCTCCTATTGGGGTTATGTATTATTTTATTGCTACCATACAGGTCTAGGTATTTATTGTTTACATGTTATTTAAAGCATAGCCTCCAAAGTGTTTGCTGCTTATAGCAAATACTATTTAACAATTTTTCGCAGTCCTTAAATCTAATAATCTCAAGTTTTTCCTCTAAACATTAATAACAGACGAAGTTAATCAACTAGAGGTTTTAATCTTCCTATGTATTTTTCATTCCACTAAAGGTGTTTTGACCGCTTTGATTAAATTCTAGTAGTACAACGAGGGTGATGTGTCCATAGCATACGCTTTACTAAACATTGGCAGTGTATGTCCGTAGTGTGTGCATTTAAATTCTTAATCCAGCAAGAGGATGGGATGCGTATTGTGTGTTAGGTATAATTAATGTTAAGTTCTCGCTTCCAGATTACACCGCTTGCTAACCTCATGGTGAAAAGGGAGTAGCTATGCATAAGTCTTCCATGCCAGTATATAGATTCTCCATCATCAAGTCTCCTACAGTGCCTCCACGTTGACTACACACGGTAACTGGGTGCTTTGTGGCCCCAGGTAAAACGTGTAGGAGATTTCGGTGTAGTAAGGGGCCTCACAGGTAGTGCCTTAAGGCCCACCGATGTGTGGACATGCTCTGAAACATTACCAACCCCCTACCCCACTGTCTTGTGGGTGCTCTTGGTTGGCGAATGACTTATCGATAGCAGTTTTTTTTTATTTTATACTTTGATACAACATGTGCTCCCCCACTCGAAAAAAAAACACCGATCCCCACGTTGTTACCGTTGTCTTCTCCATCGAACTTTCTTCTGGCCGTGTTATAGTCTTTCACATTGGAGGCTTGAAGAAAACCCCCAAAACGTAAACCCCGACACATTCTGCAAATATCCGTTGCATTCTTGTTCTGTGTGTTACACCATCGACCCTCTGAATGTTAACGTCCGCATGTTTACCATCTGCCCAGGGTGCTCATCTCCATCTCCTAAAGCACTTTCGATCGGGTCTATGCCAGGATCTTTCTTTTCCTGTGTCACAGTTGCAACTGTCGTCAACTCGAAATTGCGCTTAGCCGTCACAAACCAAAAATATGCATCAAATGTCTCTAACTTTCGAAAAACTGCCGCAAAACCTATTGATACTCCTAAAACTGACTCTTTGTATTGTCTGCCACACCTTGATTAACAATCCTATTCAACTTCCTTTGTGTACCTTCTTAATAAACAAATCCCTCTCCATTGTTCTGCTGATAAACTTATTTCCTATCTTGTTTGCTATATTTAACGTACTAACATTAAGGGGCACTTGATCATAAAACAATACTGCAAATTATCGATTTCCGTTCTTTTTTAGTTCAATTCAACCAAGTTTAGTAATGAGGAAATTTGATTTTTTTTTTTTTTTTAGATTACTTCCTGAACTGAACTCCTGTGTATTTTATGGAAATCGGTCAGGACAATGTGTGAAGCTACTTGATATAAACTGTTAATAAAAACAAAAGATTAACATAGCAAAGACAGAGATGCGTTTGCGTGTTATTCCTTATAAGCAATGGCTATAGATAGAAAAAGAAAGTCACACAAGCCTACACTCTTTGGAATATTGAAAAAAGGAAGCTGTATTGAAATGAGGTATGAAAAAGGGAATTTACGGAGACTACTAGAACAAAGAATAAAATCAGCTGGAACAAAGTAGGCAGGTTCTATATGAGACATTTCTGAAGAATACCTATCATAATAGTATTTATAGAAAAGACTGGGACTAGCAAGAACACGTGTGAGAAAGAGATAGGTTTCAGTGAAGAGGAAACAAATCAAGTTACATGTACGTTTCCCCACTTTATCACGAACCCTCAAATACGACAGCGATTAACAAGCCCAAATAGGAAAACAGTGGCCCATGCATGATTTGATAGTAGATTTCTATTGTTAAAGAATCGACTCAAATATGAGGAAGTGTTTAGAGCGATAAAGAGAACGGACTTTACGAGAAACAAAAAGAGGGGTGGACCTGATATTTGTACGACAAGAAAGATTTGATTAGATCAAAGACTAAAGTTTTTCAAGTCATTCATGAGAATCTAATGAAGAAAGGAGATTAAAAATATAATTTGTTAGATTATCAATATATTTTTACTAGAGATAAATTGTAGTTATTGCATCAATTGATGAATACGTTACTTTTCGTTTTTATTTGTTTTTAGTTTTTTTTATTTTAAATCTAACTCTGCCCAAAATTAACCATAAATCTAAGCTTATTCTCTGCCTTTCACTTCCGAAATACTTTCAAAGATTCGAACATACACAACGTGTATATGGTTCTCTCCTATCTTATATTCGTAGTTTTACACACACACACGCACACACACACACACTCTCTCTCTCTGTCTCTCTCTCTTTACTTCTTTTCTTTTTTATAAATTGACTTGTTTCGTATTTCTTTGTTTTTTTCCTGCTTTCCGTATTTGTTCCACTCTATACCCATCTTATTATCTTTCGTTGGATCTCCTTCGCCTTTGCTTCATCGTTCTCTCTATTTCTTCAATATTTCTTCTACATTTCTCATCAACGTTTGCAATCTCTCTCATATCTCACTGCATTATTTTACCTCTCTCCATTTCCCGTTTAGTTCTTCATATGCTTTAAGTACCTTTTTTCCATTCTCCATCTATGGAGTACTGTCGTAACATCTGTCACATCAAAGCACCTTATTCCTTTTTGTACAGAGTACCAAACCAGCTTCGAAAGCTAGTGGACGATGTTCTGTTCAACTCCTTTTTATCTCTTAGTAATAGAAGAGACGCTGTTCTATCTTTATTTTTACTGCTCGATATATAAGTATCCTTTTCTTATTTCCCTCCTATAAGACATAAGCAGTAAACACCCGACTCGCTACTACCACTATCAGCGTTTTCCTTACTCTCTATATGTGTCTAAAACTAAACAAAAACTCCATAACCAAAGTATATTTTCTAAGATTTCTCGTTTGCAGAACACAATAACACGGTACTGCTTTCCATCTTACGATAACATGGTTGTTTTCACATCGAAAGTAAATAAGTTTGGATAAGCCGTTCTTTAAAATAACTTAAATCATCCAATTTTCATAAGCACAGACAATAACAATACTCATAAACCATTATCCCTGAGTGGTCTGATCTTGTTAAGCGGCGATTATACGGTAAAAAGCACTCATAACTTGCTTCTAACTATTTTTCTTGACATCTCACTTCACCTTGGATTATTTCATTCATATTTTATCTTCCTTTAATATCAAAACTCATTTACTTCTGTCTCTTATTTCTAACATTCCCAGTTTTTTGTCGCTAAATACTTGCCTCCTGTCTTTGTGACCCACTCTATTTTTTACACCTGTCAATTCTAAATTCACCCCCTTTATACTTCTCTACCTCGTATGGTTGTTTTCCTTTTGTATACTTTACTTCTTCGCTCTCTCTCTTACTCTTTCTTTGAGCTCTCTCTCTCTCTCTCTCTCTCTCTCATCCACTTAAAAAGATAAATAACAACTGTACACTTATAATGTTTATGTTAATAAATTGGAGTACGTACGACGTGCCTTTAAGACGAGTCTTATTTGTTACCGTCCAAAATGTGAACTGCGATCAAAGACTGTCGCGATCGATACGTGTTTTATCAGTAATTCATTATTTCTACGTCATCGAGTACACGTCTATTGAATTTTTCTTTTATCCTTGTCATTCGAAAATATTTGGTAACTGATGTATCCGGTATCAAACTCTGACAAGTTCCAGAAAGTAGAATATTTAGAACATTTATATTCTTTGCAATAAATCTGCCCCTTTTCTTTTCTTTTATCGCATAATTATTTTTTTTTTACTATAATAATTAAATACCTACAGACACTAGTGTTTCACCCTTTGGGGAATCTTCAGTGCAGGGTGACACGATTAATACCAGTCGAACGATTCGAATCCCGCATCACGAGACATCTCTGGCTCGGTTAGCGAAGACCTAATCCATTCGGCTTCCATTAACCGCGTGAAATCACGTCGAATTTAAACATTTTAATTTTAAACGTTCATTTACGTCATATATATATATATATATATATATATATATATATATATATATATATATATATATATATACATTATCATTACAACACGGTTGTGTTTTGAATGTATGGTAAAGTGCCAGTTTTATTCATTTAGAACTGCTATAAAGCTTCACCGCTTACTCATTTTTCGACCAAATTTGAAACAATTATTACAGTTCATAGATCATCTTCTCAGCTATATTGTGAAAAAAAAAATCAAATTTAGTTCAGTCAAACAAAGGCTGTGATGAATTTTCTGGTGTTCAAAATTGTACAAAAATATGTAAGGAGGGGAGCGACTTTTTATGACTGGTTTCCATAGCTACCACTTTGCTTCAACAATTAAAAAAATAGTTTATAACATTATATAAGTATTCTTAATGCTGGAATATTTTAAGTTATAAATTTATTATATGTTTTACAAGAATATGTTGCCTTTTTATTTTCCAGTTTTAACAACTACTCCTTTTCTTGTCCATGTTTAAGCTTTAACATATTACTTTCATGCTTGCATTTTTCTATTGTAATATATATATATATATATATATATATATATATATATATATATATATATATATGACTACTTCATTTAATCACATAAATTAATATATGAAAGTATAAATTTATACGTAAACCTTAAGTATTTACTTCAACAGTGCTCAATACGTAAGTAAAGCTTAATAGTAAGTTACAAAATATATATGGCAATTAAGCTACACGGAATATTCCGCGTTTCATCCGCGCTAGGATTCATCAGGCTAAGCATAATCCTGATGAATCCTACCGTGGATGAAACGCGGAATATTTTGTGTAGCTTAATTGCCATATATATTTTATAACTTACTATATATATATATATTAATATAAAAAAATTAAAATAATGATGTGTATGTACTTATTTCTTATAAATAGTAAGATATCTAACATTTAAAGTAAATGAATTTTTCTTTTTAACTCAAAATCTTGTATAAATGAACATAATGCTACTTTCGGATATTTGGACCACGGTTTTTACACTATACTGTTTGAAGACTGATTTAAAATAAACGTATTTTTTTCTATTCCAGAATCATTAGCATTCAAAGCGTGTGTAGAGTTCATAGCATGGCGCGAATGAGATTTTATTACGGCATATGCCGTTATACGAAAAAAAATCGTTAAAAAAGCTTATAAAATGTAACAGGATTAAGATGCAATTTCAGTTCATTTTGGAATGAATTTAGCCATTCGAAATTTAAAATTCAAAAAGTGTATATGAAATAAATTATTGCTTCATTATTTGTATCTGTTTATAAACTGAATATTTATCAGTATTTATTTCTGCGGCGTTCGAAAATTAACCTGTATTTTAATTTAATTCCTGCATTTTTTAATATATGTTTACTGATTAAGGATTACTTGTAGAAGCCGCTCGCTGTTTAATTGGGTTTGAATTTGCAATAAGCGCTGATTTCAAAATTTTTTGATGTTTTTTTTTTGTTGTTATTTTTGTAAATCGAATTTAATGAGTTTAGCTTGTTGAAAGATAAAATAATGGCCATGTTGCAATAAATGAGAAGATAATGCATTCAAGAAATTGATTTGATTTGTTTATTTAACTTTCACTGAGCTTATTTTCTAGATCCAATTGAGTTTCAGCAAACGTATATTTGATGGCAATTATCGCATGGAATAGTACACCTGCATAAGATATGTTTTTTGGTGGAAAATGTTTTCTTGTTTTTATAATTGTTTTAAAGTTTGTGATGTGGTGTGCATCATTAGAATTTCTCTTTTGTTTAGAGTTTTGTAAATTGTTGTATTATTGGCGTGGTTGGGTAAAAGAAGATGTGTTTTTTTTTTTTACATAGGCATCACCACATTATCAAGGCCCAGAGGCCACTCAAGGATAAGGGTTAAAGAGTATACAGTAGAAATTGGACAATATAGTAATCATTAGTAATGAAAATTTGGTAAATTTGATAACTTATATGGAACGGCTCATCAAGAACTTATTTACTTTAGACTTGAACACAACATATTGCAGTCAGCCGGAAAGCAGGAAAACGGAAGACAATTCCACAGGCGTGCAGTTCTAAGAAAGAAGCTTTGTTCATGGAATCTACGTTTAGGTTTAGGCACAGATAAAGAGTGAGGGGGAATTATTGATAGTGTTTACAGCTAGACGAGTGTTTCTTGTGAAAGTTTGGCGAGGGGGGACCATAGATTGAAGCTCAGTCGAACACTTTCCATGAAAATAACGATACATCAGAGACAAACTCGCAACATCTCTTCTGTGAGATAGAGGTTGCAAGGAGGAGAAAAGGACATCTCCGACGAGGCTACGAAGGCTATTTTGAACTCTATCGAGGCAGGACAAGTCCTTTCTAGCAGCTCCTGCCCAGATGTGGCAACAGTATTCCATCCTTGAACGTACCTGGCTCCTATATAGATAGAGAATAGCATCAGCAGTGAGACATTTACCGGATCGATAGAAAGATCCCAAATTTTTCTAGCGGCCTTGGCAACAGATTTGATGTACGTGTTCCATTTAAGATCAGGAGTAATGGTCAAGCCCAGAAGCTTGTCAAAACTTGAGGCCTCCTGAAGACGAGAGCCATTCATTTCAATTGATGCCAAATGTGGATTAGAATGTTGATGATGTAAAGAGAGAAGCTTGGTTTTAGATGCATTAAAAGTAACCAGCCACTCCTTTCCCCATTGTACTACGTGCTCAAGATCAGAGGAGAGAGAATTGGAGAGAACTTGGTCGTTTACTGTCTTAGATGTGCTACCATAAATGGTAGTGTCGTCAGCATAAATGTCTACAAATGATGTAAGGATGTGGTTTGGAAGATCATTAATGTAGATCAGGAAAAGAGTTGGGCCCAGGATGGACCCCTGAGGGACACCAGCATTAATACTGTGAGCTTCTGATTTTTGCCCCTCAACTACTACTCTTATGAACCTATCAGAAAGAAATGATTTAATAATTGAGAAGACTTTTTTCAGCTATACCATAGCTAGCGATCTTATGAAGTAAACCTTTATGCCATACCCTATCAAAGGATTTAGATATGTCAAGAGCAATTGCCTTAGAAAGATTGCCACCGTCGAGAGATTTGCTAATCCTATGCGATATAACTGTAAGCACATCTGCTGTAGATCTAGCAGAACAGAAACCATATTGAGTGTCACTAAGAAGGTTATTTTTGTTGAGATGGTTGATTACTTCTGTATTTAACACAGATTCTAGCAACTTACTCATGACCCACAGGAGACTTATTGGCCTGTACTGAGAGGGGGATGAGCGATCACCTGAATTCTTAAATACAGGGCATACTGATGAGATTTTCCAGGGAGATGGGAAACTATTCTCTTTAAGACAACGTTTAAACAGTTTTGTAATATGGGCGCTAGTTCTGGTTGAAGTTTTTTGAGTACTATAATTGAAATACCGTCAGGGCCAGTTGCTTTACTGGAATCAAGGTTTTTGATTAGCTTGGCAACATCACGTACAGATATACGTATATCACATAGCGTGTTTTCTGATAGAGGAGGAAATATTGGGGGTTGGCGGCCTTGGTCGCAAAGGGTAGAATTAGCTGCAAAGTTCTTGACAAAGAGTTTGGCTTTGTCTGATGCTGACGAGATTACCTCAGGTCCATTGATAATAGTTGGGATGGAGCACATGCTTCTGTTCAGGATTCTGTTTGCTATTTGCCAAAACTGGTGGGAACCAAGCCGCTGCTCAGCTACTTTGGACTTAACAGATTGAGCATACAACTTGTCTATTACAGAAGTATATGGTGTATATGATTTTTGCTTGTTGTTTCTGGAAAATGTTTGTATGACCTTTTTCGCTGTATTTAATATAATAGAGGGTGTCTCAATAAAATGTATACACTCTTTAAATTATCTTACCTTGCTACATGGGCACGCTATGCCACATTCCCAAAATGTGTTTAGGAAGAAAGAATGGCACTTCCAGCAGGATGGAGCACTTCCCCACTATCATCATGACGCAAGAGCATATCTTGATAGTCACCTGCGAAACAGATAGTTAGGACAAGGAGGAAGTATAAGGTACTGTCCACGCTCATCAGATTTGATCCCGCCCAACGGATATTTCTCTTTTTGATGGTTTGTACGTAGTGGCATGTTAAACACAGGTTTCACACCACAAAACGAGCTACAATGAATGAGTTGAAAGCAGCCATTGAGAGAAGCTGCGTCAATATACTAATTGAAGTAATTAGGAACGTTTTCGATTCAATCAGTGAACGTTGTCAGCTGTTCATGGACCACAATGGCCAATAATTTGACCACTTTCGATAATTAACTTATTTCCATGTTTGTTTACAGTATTTTCTTTCTTATAATAAACTAGCCTTCGTGCCCGGGGTTGCCCGAGTGTTTGTAGGTGTGTGTTGTGCAAAACAAAATGATAGTAGGCAGGCAGGCTCGAACCCATAGCGCAAAAGAGGAAAAGAATGTGAAAAAAAACTGTGATGTTTTTGCGCCCATCACCAAACTGGAAGTTTCGTAGATTAAAATTTAGGCGAGAAAATCGAAAAAAAAAGTGGGATGACTTTAGAAAAAATCGGCGAAAAAACTAACACTCTTTGTGGAAAAGTTTCCTGTAAGGGTTATGGAATAAATGTTTTTAACCAATTTTTCGATATTTGTCGTCCGACGGGTCGCGCTTCAAAAGAATACCAATTTCGTGAAAATCCGTCGCCTCTGTGAAACGTTTTACGCAAACATACAAACATACATACATAGATACATTTAAACAGGCGAGTGGGTGTTTGGAGGTGTGTGTTAAGCAAAAAAAAAAAAACAATTATAGTAGGCAGACAGGCTCAAAGCTGTACCGTGAAAGAAGAAAATAACGGGGGAAAACGTGACATCTTTAAATACATGCATACATACATACATACATACATGATGATTGCAACGTCTTGTCAGACGAGTGCCACTCCCTCAGTCACTGAAAGTCCATGAGCCCGAAGATAACCTTTTTTTTTTAGTCCTGCCAGCGAATTAACACGCGCAAGCAGACATGACATTGAAGACGATCCTTGGCATACATATATATACATATACACACATACATACCCATAAACATACACACATGCACAGATCCATACATCCATACATACACAATACATATAACACATACATACAAACATATGCATACACACATGCACACACATATACATATATATGCATACACATATATACTATCATATACAAATATATACACACATATACATACATATTCACATATATATACGTACACATGTATGCACATATACATACATACACATTAAGTTACCTCCATATATCTACACATAAATATATATGCATCTATACGCATACATATATATGCATATATACATGATGATTGCAACGTCTTGTCAGACGAGTGCCACTCCCTCGGACATTTAAAATCCATGAGCCCAAATGCCTGAGGGAGTATCTATACAAAGATGATGTTACAGAGTCTTAGCTTTGTACGACAGCTAAGTCTCTCTCTCGGTTCAAAATGTTGAGATCCAGCAACAAGCAATAGCAAGATAGCCAGCAACAAATTAAACTTCAGACCAGCTTAATGCGGATATAGGTCTCCCGCTTTATGTTTTTTTTTAATCAGAGATTTGCTTCTCCGAGAAAGGTTGCATCACCACGGCTTACGGGAGTCCTCTCCACCCCAATATACATATACACACACAAACACAAATATACACGGTGCTGGTTGGCCGTTGACCCAGAAAAAGAGTTCATTCGCCCTTTGCATATGCATATACATACACACAAATATATATACGTATATACATACAAACACACATAAACGTGTATACACAATAAATAAATAAAAATATATACACACATACATATATACATACATATACAAATAGGTATACATACACATACATACACTAGTACATATATTAACATACATACATACATACATACACACACATATGCATATATAGAATGATGGCAGATCAATTATTACATGCTTCCAGCATTTCAGGGCTACACACATGACACTTTTTCCATCGCCACGGACAATGTTTATAGACAAATGCCTGAGGAAGTATCTATACAAAGATGATGTTACAGAGTTTTGGTTTTTACGACAGCTAAGTCTCTTTCTCTCTCTCTCGGTCCAAAATGTTGAGATCCAGCAACAAGCATGAGCAAGATAGCCAGCAACAAATCAAATTGCAGACCAGCTTAATGCGGGTACTGGTCTCCCGCGTTATGTATTTTTTTTTAATCAGAGATTTTCTTCACCCAGAGGGGCTGCCTTAACAGGGCTTTTGGGAGTCCTCTCCATCCCACACACATATCGAAATAAAGATATACACGTACACATACAAACATGCATACAAACAGATGCACGCAAGCATACATACGCAAGAACAAACACACATGACAACATGCACATACACTCAAACATTCATACATACACGCATGTACATACATACGCCCACACACGTACACATACACGTACATGTAGAATATATATGAAGGAGCATTTATGATGACGATGATGATGGTTGTTACGAATAGGTGAATTCAACATGAATAAAAGAGTAAAACAATCCCAAATACACAGAACATAAAATAGAGAAACGTTCGCCTCGCCGGTTGTACAGTTTTTAAAGTGAAAACGCGTTCATAACGGCACAAATCCACAACGTTCATGGCGACGACGATGATGGCTGCCACAAATAGGCGAATTCAGCATGAACAAAAGAGTAAAACAAACATACATACATACATACATGCACACATACATGCATTTAAACAGACAGGTAAGATTTATATTATGGAAGTTGGTTTTATGGTCATTTAAAGAGGGTATACATTTTAATGGGACACCCTGTATATTATGAAATTGTAATGTTTTCAAAGGAGTTTGTGATGTATTTGAATTCTTCGTGGGACTACTAATTCTGAATTCACATGGAAAGAAATCGATTATCATGTCTTTTTTTTATTTTCATATTACGATGTGAGTAGAAATTAATGTAATCATTTTTATGTGTAGTTTTGCGACGAACTTTGAAAGATGCATTGTAATTTAATTTTTAAGAATGGTATTGAGTGATTGTTCTCTATTTAATCAGTAAACATTATGTAATTTGTTTTTAGCATTCTTTGTGTATTTTTCAACACGCACACAGAGAATACTAAAAACAAATGAGATAAAATAGAACCATACAGAAAGTTTAAGGAGGAAATATTATAATGTCGTCAAGCATTCTGTATTTGGCGGTGAACTAAGTTCAGAGTCTAGTAATTTTAAGATTAGGCAGGCTAGTACTTCACTAGAAGTTTACTGATAAGGATGCCCAAATTCTGCTTGTAGAAATTATTATTGAATTGAATATGAGTTATAATACTTAGAAGTTTGGTAATTTTTCTAAAGGTTTCGGGAGTAAACGCAAAGTTTATATTTCTTTCTTAGGTGTATATGGAGTGAATCTTAGATTTCCTGATGTGTAATCAGTGTACAGATTTGTTTTGTATATAAATGTTTTTTTTGTTTGTTTGTTATTTTGTTAATATAATCACCAAAGGTTTTTATATGGGAAATGCTGATAGTGCATATTAGTGGGGTTAGAATATTGGATATGAGATTTCTTTTTTTTAAGTGTCAGGAGTAAACGGAACGTTTATATTTCTTTCTTAGGCGTATATAGAATATTTTTTTAATTTTCTGATGTAATCAGTCTATAGATTGGTTTTGCATATTAATGGTGGTTTTGTTTTGTTTTATTTTATTTTGTTAAGGAAATCACCAAAGATTTTTATATGCGAAATGAATATTGTATATTTATGCTATTTTATGTGTTGACTTACAGATGCAGAATATTATGCTGCGCATAAGGATGCGCAATTTTATAGTTTTAGGGAAGCCATATATTGTAGGAATATCACAGTGGTATTCAGTATATGATGTCCATTATTTATCGGTTTTTATAAGAATTTTTACAGATTTTTTAAAAAGTTTCAATGTTTTTGTTTAGAATTATAAAGTGGTGTACGTATTTTTATCATCTAGTAGTATAGACATTTTCTTTACATACATTCCAATCCGTAACGAAAATATGGATTTTTTCATAGACAAACAATTTCTCTGTATTACAGTTCTTCAATGCGACTATAATAAGCCATGATTGAAACTTTACTGCTTAACTTTTATGATATTTGATTGCTGCTAAGATTGCTATGTTAAATTACAATGATTAAACATCGCCCAAACTACTGAGCTCAATTTGTTTAGATAAAGGGCATGACATCATATAGTAGTTACATATTCACTCTCTAATATGCTAAACCTAAGATAGATTCTAATAATGAATAAGAGAGCGATGATTCTTGACAGTTTACTTCAAAGTATAATTTATATTTCTGTATTTTTACTAGCGGAATCGAATGATATCATTTCGATAATCTATATCTTATATCTGGTTTCGTGCAGGATAAAATCTATCTTTATAAAATTCTGATTTTTAATTGAATCTTAGTTTTACTTTCGTATAAGTAGGTTTAAGCATTCGTAATATTTTGTACGTCATTAATTTTAATAATTTTGTTTTTGTAAATTCTTGTAAATTCTTAATTACATATTTTCTGCATTATTCTTGGTAAAACATTTTAATTACTATCATTTGTTTGGTTAACGCTATTATAAGTAATGTTATCTTATTCGGTATTGAATTAAAACAAAACATTGTTAATTTGAAGAAAAAACGATATTCATTAATAAAATAAAGAGAAATATCTTAGTTTATTAAGATTGAATGATATGGGGTGATATGTTTCATTAGAGACAAGAGGAAAATTATGTGTATGTTTCGATGTGTCTGTTCTGATCCGTGCGTGAGTATGTACATGTATACATACATGTCTGTGTATTTAGTATTTGGCTTGTTTACTGTTATTATTAAAATTTGGCAAGCCTTGGGGCAAAATTTTAATGTAATTTCTTTCATGTGTTAGTAAATAATGGTAAGTGTCAAATTGCCTCCATTATATATATGCATGTGCTGCGAAACCCGCAGGAGTCTCTTTCTGCTATTTTTATATTGTTTTTATGTAAGGCGGCTTCGTTGCTGAGGATTTGTGACGCGTGTATTTTAGTGCACGGAATATATTTGTTGCATTTTGTGACCTCTTTCGTTGGGCGTTGATTAAGTTGGGATGAGGTTTGAATGTGTTTTAGATTTTGTGGTTGACGTTTGCTTTTTATTATTTTTGATATTTAAGTATGTTTCTGAGTTTGCTGTTTTGGTTGAGTATGACAAGGTTTTTGTTATCTCTGTAAAAACTTCTGGGTGATGTGTTGTGTGTAAAAATGCGTATCATAATTTGTTCTTTTTTCCGTTTTTTGTTTTTTTGTTTTTGGTGGGGGTCTTATTTGTTAAGTTGATATTCTTCCTGCGAGTTCAATATCTTTGTGTTTGACTTATGATAACCTATGATGAGTATTCTATTATCCTTAAGGTTATTTGTAGTTCCTGCAGTATGATCGTTTGGAGGTGTTAGTTCGTGACGGTTGTGCAGATTCTCCAGCGTACAGAATATAGTACGGATTTGTGGCTAGTGTTATGACAATGCCTCTTAAAACGAAGATGCGTGTAGGTTTGTGGTGAGTTCATGTGATAATGATAGTTTTAATGTTTACTATTATGTCTGGGAACAGTAATTCTGTAGAGCTTTGTTCCAGGGTGATTTCATTTTAAGGATGTAGCTTTGGAAGTATAATGTGTAAATCTTTGATGTCTCTCCATGTAGATTTCTAAAGAATAAAGTAGTTATTAATATATCTCTTCCAAGATTTCATAAAGAATGTCTATTGTGTTCGTATTTTTGCTCTATCCTTACTGATAGGGCCCAATCTAGTAAAATCGTGTTGGGCTGATTTAGAATGACGTCTGTAGGTGTCAATTTTTGTTCCCTTTGCTGTATCTAGTATTTTAATGTTGTTATCGTTGTTGACTGCGAAAGATTTATTATCTATATAACTATTAATTTTTTTCTAACTGTAATTGATATTAAAAACCTACATTTTTCTATTTAAAAAAGTAAACTGTTTAATATACCTAGTAATGGATATGCGAGCTATTACATGGAGGTTAACTTATTGCATATTCCTTTCAACAATAAGTGTTAAATTAATGCTTATGCATTTTAATGGTTTCTTATTAAATGGATGATTTAATTTCACTGTTACACTGAATTCTATTTATCCATAATATTTGCATATTCCAAAGTTGCTTACAATTGGATATGAAATATGTCTAGAACACGAATATATATATATATAGTCATCCACATACAGTACTGTTTCGCTGTTTCAGAGCTCATCAGTGCGGCTAGACGGGCAACCACCTCAAGCCAGGATTGAAACCTGACCGTCTGTACGACAGTCAAGGCTCCTAACCACTACGCTATCGGTGACTGCTGAGTGAGTCGTGAGTTTTAACGATGTTTTGACATCATCTGAAATACCTAAGCTCGATTTGTTTACACAAGGAGCATCACTTATACGATAACGGTAAGTCGTGTATCATCTATCTATATATATATATATATATATATATATATATATATATATATATATATTCTTTCGGTCTTTCGTGTCCTCTAATATTATTTTTCTCGGAATTTCTTTCATATAAACTGTTCCGCCATCGTTAAAAACTGTATGTTTATGAGATATCACTACATTTGACTGCTTAGAAATGCCAGTTTCCTTTGTTTGATGAGGACGATTCATGTTTTGAGAATTTGCTACTTTGTTTTTAACGACTGTTTAGATATGCAGTCTCCTAATGTATTGGTGTTGGTTTCTAAGCAGTTCCACGCTTATCTTTAATGTGATTTTGTTCTTTATGTTGTTCGTTTGATATACGAAGTGCCTTCAGTAAGTTTCCGGGCTTTTTCCGTATGAGCACATTTATTGACAGTACACACATAAAACTCTATTCTCCTTCGAAGTAATTTCCTCTAGCTTCAATTCACTTTGTTGTACCGTTGCAACAACTTCTGGAGGCGCATTGGAAGTCTTTTGGGGCAGCTGTCAATGACCCTCATCAGAGCCTTTCTCGTTTCCACAATAATCTCTAAACGGTAGGCTCTAAAGTTTCCGTTGAGCTTAGGGAATGACCAAAAACAACATCCGGACTATAGGGGGGTTGAGGAACTGTCTTGATGCTCATGTTCGTCATGTGACTAGGATGAAGTTGCGGACTGGTGCATTTGCACAAATCTTCTGTATTTTCAGTTCCTCGCGAATAATTGTGTGTATAGCTATCACGCTGGCATTAAAATGTGTACTTACTGTCTTTCCACACACACAACGGTGCTTATCCAAAGAATTCTTCATTTGTCCAGTCAACTTTAATATTTGACTCCATTACTCTTCCTGCACCTCTCATCATCTCTCATAGACTATCTGCCTTCCTTGAATCTCTTATGCTACTCCAAAACAGATACTCGATTCAGGCAAGATAGTCCAAAAGCAGTCTCAAGCGTTTCATATGTTTTTGTGTCATTCATTCCAAGTTTGACACAGAATTTTATAGAATAGCGTTCTTCCAAATTGTCCTCAGACCCATACTGCATGTTTGAAATTCACCAGCTATGACAACTAGGCTTTAGTAGGGTGTATTCCAATTCCTGTTGTATCTTCTTATTTTAACATGAAATCATAAACATTGGTCATTATCTCATAAAATGTATAGCAAAATCATACTTAATTTTCAAAAGTTTACGTCAATTTAAAATACCTGCACATTAAAGACTGGAAATTTATTGAAGGCACCTCGTAAAATGGTTGGTTCTGTCCATTTTCTCACTGACTTTCAGTAATCCTTGTGAGTGTTGCTTCTGTTCACTACTTAGGAATGTAGCTCAGATATAAGACACTTCTTTTGCGGACACTACAGCACTCTTATATCGATATTAAACTTATATTCGAGGTTCTTATATCGGGGTTGCACGATACATAAACACAGGGCCTAATTTGAGACCAGGGAAAATTTCTCGCCTACCAATTCTCTCAATTGAAGTCTCTTATATCCAGATTATATATATATATATATATATATATATATATATATATATACGTTTAATATCTTATATCCAGGTTATATATATATATATATATATATATATATATATATATGTATTAATATTTATCTCATATTTGAGAAAAGTCGTGGGGGGCATTGGCGATAAAGATAGTAAACAATCCAATTTTGTTTGAATAAAATATAGTTTTATTTTGAAAAATTTGTTTAAAATATGCTTATAAAGTTACATGCACATATTTGGCTAGATGGATAGAGTAGTATATATAAATATAGATTGATTCAATCCAAAGCCATATATATATATATATATATATATATATATATATATATATATATATATATATTCACAAACGAACACTATATATATGTGTGTGTTTGTGTGTGTGTCTGTGTGTACAATTGATAATCAATCTGTATTTAATCTTATATTTTATTCTATCTATATAGCTATGTATGTGCATCTAACTTCATATGCATGTTATATATATATATATATATATATATATATATACATATATATAGCACATGAGGGAAGGGGTTAGAAAAGGTGCCCCAAACAAATGCCTGCCCTTCTAGTGTCTGTTAAGCTAACCGCTGTTGACGGAATCATCCACATAGCTGTCGAACAACAAAAACACAGAAAAAATTATCATCGGGACAAGGATGTTCGAAGTTTGTTGGACAGAGCTACTTCCTCAAGTCCTGAAAGAAGAACAGCTCTCATCGTAAGGGAATTCCAGCGTTACCATATAGATATAGCCGCACTTAGCGAGACCTAGATTGCTGACGAGGGGTCCCTGAGAGAAGAGGGAGGTGGGTACACATTCTTCTTGAAAGGAAAGCCGCGAAAAGAAGACCGGATTCATGGTGTAGGGTTTGCCATCAGGACAGCTTTGCTGAAGAGCATGCCTGCGCTACCAGTTGGAATCAACGAGCGCCACATGAAACTGCGCATCCCTCTCAGCAGGATCAGACATTTCACAATCATCAGTGCTTACGCCCATACACTCATAAGCCCAGGAGAAGTTTTACGAACAGTCTGACCAAGTCATCGGGTCAACCTTACCAAGCGACAAACTAGTCATCCTTGGAGACTTTAATGCAAGGGTGGGGAAGACTATAGCAGCTGGGAAGGCGTTCTGGGCAGACACGGAGTAGGCAAGATCAATGACAATAATCTGCTCCTTAGCAAGTGTAAAACCAGCTAAATGCATCCAAGGTCAAGACACTGGCACATGATTGACTTCATCATCGTCCGCTAACGAGACATCAAGGACGTCCGTATGACCCGTGCCATGATAGGCGCTGAATGCTGGACTGAGCGCAGATTGGTCAGGGCTGTACTGACACTACACATTGCGCCATCCCACGGAAACCGACCCAAAACTGTTAGGGCCTCCTACAATGTTGCCAGGCTTAACGACCCATCCTATCAGGCACGATTCCAGCAACTACTAGATGAGAAACTCCAAGATCATGTGACAGTGCAGGCAGCACAGAGAAATAGGCCTCTTTCAAGAAAGCATAAAATGAGACTGCGAAGGAAGTCCTTGGAGCAAAGACCAGAACCCATGAAGACTGGTTCGATGAGAACGACAAAGTGATTAGAGAAACCAAACATACCAAGAACAAGGTCACATAGAATGACTAAATGACCCGTCATCCATCTCCAAGCATGAGAAGTTCAACGCTCTCCAGGTCAAAGTTCAGACCGATCGCGGAGCAATGCAGGATCAGTGGTGGCAGAACAAAGCTTCTAAAGTATGTATCACTATGCTGATACTAATAACATCAAAACAATTTTCAGCTCATTGAAATCTGTTTTCGGCCCCTCTACACCCGGCAGTGCTCCACTACTGTCGTCAGACCGGAAGACGCTCATCAAGAACCAGGAGGATCTCAGCAGAATCTGGCAGGAGTATTTCAGCACTTTGCTGAGCAGGCCCTCATCAGCTAATGCAGAGGCCCTGAATCAGATCCCCCAACAACCCATACAGGATTCACTCGCAAACCTCTCAACCATCGAGATCAAGAAAGCGATCCACCAGACAACCTCTGACAGAGCATCGGGAAAGGGTGGCATCCCTGCTGAGATCTACAAGGCAGTGGGCCCCAATGCTCTTGGGGCCTTCTGCGACGCCCTTCTAACTGTCTGGGAGGAGGAGATAATGGCAGACGATTTTCGCGGCGCCCTAATCGTCTCCCTCTGTAAGAACAAAGGAAGTACGTCGGACTGCGGAAACTACAGGTGTATCTCCCTCATCTCAATTGCTGGGAAGATCTTTGCACGGGTCATTCTTAACAGATTCATTACAGTTTCCGAACATACACTCCATGAGGCACAGTACGGCTTCAGGCCTGGCAGGAGTACTGTGGACATTATCTTTGCCTTAAGACAGCTTCAAGAGAAGTGCATTGAACAGAAAAAATCCCTCCCTACTCTGTATTCATCGACCTGACCAAAGCTTTTGACACCGTCAACATAGAGGCACTTTGGACAGTCCTTGAGCGCATCGGATATCCTCCAAAGTTTGTATCAATGATTAGGCTCTTCGACTTTGGCATTACTGGTCAGGTCCTCTCAGATGGTAATATCACAGACACTTTCACTGTCAGCAACGGTATTAAGCAGGGTGGCGTATTAGCCCCTATCCTTTTCAACATCTTTTTCACCTATATGATTTCCCATGCTGTCCAAGACTTGCAGAGGGGTGGCTACATTCGTTACCGCTTGGATAGCTCCCTCTTCGACTTATGGAGACTCCCAGCAAAGAAAAAAGCTTGAAAACTCTCATCCAAGAGGTTCTCTTTGCCGATGACTGTGCACTAGTGGCCCATACAGAACAAGATTTGCAACAGATGCTGGATCGCTTCTCTGAATCATCCAAGCTCTTCGGCTTGACAATCAGTCTTAGAAAGACGGAGGTACTCCACCAACCTGCACCATACTCCAACCCTCCTCCTCCCACTATCACCATTGACGACACGTCACTTGCCAACCTTAATCACTTCAACTATCTGGGAAGCACTATATCCTGTGATGGTTCCTTGGACAGAGACATTGACACCAGAATCAGCAAGGCAAGTCAGATACTGGGAAGACTTCGCAATCGAGTGCTCAATGAACATAACATCCACCTATCTACGAAGCTGAATGTCTACAATGCTGTGGTCCTTCCCTTCCTGCGATATGGTTGTGAGACGTGGACACTGTACCGCATGCATATAAAGAAACTGGAGCTCTTTCACATGCGAGCTCTCCGCTCCATCCTGGGAATCAAATGGCAGGATCGCATCATCAATCTGAAGGTCCTTGACAAAGCTAAGTTCACCAGTATAGAGACCACCATCATCAAGACACGTTGGACACGTGATTTGAATGGACGCATGTCAGATGCCTAAATACCTGATGTACGGAGAGCTCCAGGCCGGCAAAAGAAACCAAGGTCGACCAAAACTGTGGTATAAAGACACTGTAAAGCCAATCTGCAATGGTGTCGTATCAAACCGGGACACCTAGAGGGACATACTATGGACATACCAAAATGGCGAGGCTCAACTCACAAGGCAGCTGCCAACTTTGAAGAGGTTCGTAGCCAGAAACTCACTGCTGCTAGAGAGAGACACCACAGAGCAGCTTCAGCGGTGATCACAACAACTGACTTCCAGTGCCCCCAATGTTCTAAACTATGTGCCTCTAGACTGGGACTGCAGAGCCACCTCCGTGTGCACAGATGAGGTGCAGAACACAAACGTCATCTTCGGATCCAATGGACAACCACCACAATATATATATATATATATATATTTATATATATATTTATATATATATATATATATATATATTATTATATGTAACTGCATAAAAGTATGGTACTTATTTTCAGTGTTAATTTTACCATTGCTTTATACGTAAATAGAAATAAATAGCAAGTTTAATAAAGTATAGCAATTAAGCTATCCAGAGACGCAGAAAATTCTGTTCAGTTTGTCATGCGTTTTATGAGTATTCAGCTTACTATTGTCAATAGTCTGACAAAATAGCACGAAATTGAAACGCGTAATTTGAGTAGCTTAATTGCTATATATATATATATATATATTAAATCTAACTATATATATGCATATATATACATTGATTATTATTATTATTACTATTATTATTATTATTATTATTATTATTATTATTATTATTAAAGTCTACGTTTGATACATAGAAAAATGATATACTTGAATGCGTAAATAAAAAGGTTGAACGTATAAAAGAACTTAAACACCCTAAAAAAACTAATCCTCTTCTAAAAAATTCAGAAGTACTTAAGGAGCTTAAAATAATTCAGGATAAGTATGTAATAGTTCCTATTGATAATGCGGCAAACAATATAGGTATTCTATTGAATAAACATTACATACAACTTTTATTATTAGATGTAGGAATTATAGGTAAAGTTTCAACTACAATTATTCTGAATAATAGCATTATTAGTGAAAAAGTAGGAATAAAAAAACAAAAACAAAATTCATCTATGTATTGAATACCTAAAATGGACGAAAATACAGTTAACGCTAGGTTTATTGTAGCTTCAAAGACGTGCATAACTAAATCTTTAAGCAACGCTATATCTCAAATATTTAAATTAATGATCAATCAAATAAATAAATTCCAGCAGAAAAGAAAATTCTATGGTAATATAAATCTATTTTGAATGGTAAATAATTCACAACCAGTAAAAGAAAAATTAGTTAACATAAATTCCAGAATAACAGCAAAATCTCTATCGATTTTTGATTTTAGTACTTTATATAATAAACTACCCGTTTTTAGTACTTTATATAATAAACTACCCATGACCCGCTGGGTCAGTATATTATATTAGCTATGGAATTCATGTATGAGCGTGACACTTGTGATGTAAAGAAAATAGGGGATATTTTTTACATAACAGAAACATTTCTATAAAAGTATATTCAAATGAAAAATCACGGACAGATCTCCCAAACATGAAAAAAAATCCTTCTTATCTGTGTAAAGTTACATATTTATCGGATTAATCGCACAAAAATCGAAAATTAAAGATGATTTTCCTACGAATCGAACGCCGATGAAAGTCATTTAGCAGCAAAAACGCACATGAACCTACCGATGAGAAATATAAGAATGAAACCCCCATATTGGAATCCTTCAACCAAGTTATAGAAACTTAAAATCTAAAAAGAAAAAATTAATAAAACATGAAGCAAAAAAATAACACGTAAATTAACAAAATAAAATAAAATTAATATTGAAACAGATTAGTAAATATGTCAACAAATTCACCGTTCGCACACAACTATTTTGTATCTAGAAATGTAAACAAAAAATAAAAAAGAAGGAAGGAAGAAAAAGGGACGGATAGAGAGTAGTAGTAGTAGTAGTAGTAGTAGTAGTAGTAGTCTTGGCTTTACTACAATTGATCTTATGTTTGTCAACGGGTTAAAGTTGTTTAGTTGTAAGAAAATAGCGACAGTATAGTTGTAACAAAGAACAGTTGCAAAACACGCCCACTTTTCCCATGTTAATTAATAATTTCGAAATAATAACGTTAATATTTCAGTGCGCAGGTCAAAATCTGCAAAAGCAGCGATTTGTGTTTATTTGTTTACGTTGTTATGAGTTAATGTTTATGCGCGCATGCGCAACCGGTTGTCGTAAACCGGAAATTGGGTTACATCACTCGTTATAAGGCCATTGGAGTTTTATAATTATATAGCTTCCACATGAAAACTTATAAAAGAATAATACGATACTCTAGATCTGGCTTTGGAGGTGGTAAAGATGAATATATAAGCTTTTAAAATTCTAAAGCTTTCTGGTGTTAAAATACAAACAGCAAAACTAGTGTTTCTAAAGGTATTTAAAATACTTATAAGTCATCTTATTAAAGAATGTTATTTTCAAATAGGAAATAAAATATTACTCGAAACGATAGGTATCCCAATAAGATTAGATCCTGCACCATTTTGGGCAAATCTGTATTTACATAGACTCGAGTATATATATATATATATATATATATATATATATATATATATATATATATACATATATTGTTATATTTTCACCCAAACAAGACACATTGCCACTTTGATGTAGGTGGCTACTATTAGGGACACAGGCTACAGGGGTACTAGGTGGGGAGTTGGGCAGCAAGATGACAGTTCACGTTACACTTGAACTTCTGCATGTCAGTACAGTTAGGAATTCCAAAGTCTAGCGGTTCTGGAGAAGAAACTAATGGAGTAGAAGGCTCTCTTACATCTAGGGGTCTCTACTGTGAAGGGGTGGGATTTTTCTGCTTGTCGGGTTTATCGTAGAGGGGGCACAAGTGCTTGCAGTTCGTCGGAACATTCACCGTTAAAGTACTTTACGAACAGTAAAAGTACTTTAAGAACATGCAGAGTGATGCTACATTACGTCGATGGGACATAGGCTGGAGCTTGGATGACAGTTCAGGACCTATTAGGTTGGCAGCTCTCTTTTGAACCGTGTCTAGGAGCGAGAGGCTAGTAGCAGATGCACCGGCCCAAATATGACAATAATACTCCATACATGGGCGAATGGTGGCCTTATAGAGGTACAGGATACTTTCGGGCGTTAGTAGCTTTCTAGCACGGTAGAGACAACCTACCTTTATATATATATATATATATATATATATATATATATATCACAAATAAAAAAATGATATATTTAAAACATATAATTTTCATGGATGTAGGAGAATTATAGATGATCTTATATGTATAAACGATAATGATGAATTAAAAAAAAATAAACATCTATTATATCAAAAGGAGTTAGAATTGAATTGTGAACATAGAGGACAACAGGCTACATTTCTGGATTTAGATATAAAAATTGGGGATGGGATTTTTCTTTTCTAAATTATTTGATAAAAGAAACTCTTTTCCTTTTCAAATATTTCGTATGCTGCATAAATATAGTACCTGCCCTATTTTTATGTTTTTGGAACCACTATGTAAGAGTTTTTGAGAATAGCTCGCGTTACCTTAAAATTAATAGATTTCATACCCACAGTTTCTAGCTTAGTAATAAGGATAATAAAACAAGATGAGGATAAGACTAAAATATTTAAACAGTTAAATAAAGCATTTGTTCGTTATCCTGGCGCATTTGAATCGTATGAAATTAACAAAAGTATATTAATAAAGGAAATCCAAAACTATATTAGTAATGTATAAATGTATTATACATTCTTTAAAAAATGTATATATTTATAAATATTTTTAATTTTATATATTATATTTTTAATTTTACATAAATAAGAATGTAAATATATAAACTATTAACAATAGTAGTGGGTGATAAGTAGTCAAATGGATTAATCTTAATTTTATAAATACAAAACTGTTTAATTAAAAAACATATCCATTTTGAATTTAGAAACAGACGAAACTCACAAGAAAGATATTTTTTATAACATGGATAGCCTAGCCAAATAAATCAAGAGCAGGAAACTAGATCTAATATCTGTAACAGTTTTTGTTCTTGTGATTAAAGGACGTGGTGTTTGATCGACACTGCTGGGGAGCCATGATTTAATATATTGTTTTGTAATTAAATCCCCGAAACAGTGTTTTATGGTAAATAACTGATTATCCCTTAAATTATCATTAGTACAATGAATACGAGAGAGTATGTAATTAAATGATTTATTGACTAAATAGCTTATTTACGAATGATAAAAAATATAGAAATTAAATAAGTTTTTATATAGTTTTAAAGGTTAAAAACTTCCAAGACTATATATATATATACATATATATATATATATATATATATATATACATGTATATATAAAAAGAAAGAAGGAGAAAAATAAACATAAATATATTGAAAGAACGTGACTTAGTCTTCTCGCATCGATATTTTATTCTGTACTCCGTCAGTTTAATTCGAGTTCCGTTCTTTGCTTTTCATCTGGCGCGCTTCCCAATCAGATTTGCTCCTTTTTATAAAATGCACTCATTAATCCCCGGTTTTGGTACAATCTGATTTTACGACTTGGAATTGGCGTCAGCCTTAACACGACCTCATGTCGTCCGGTACTTTGAATATATTTGACCCTTTGGAAGTTTGGACACAGCTGGTATTGATTTGCCTCCGGATAAAGGCATCATTATGGACTAATAACTACGCATAGAATTCGCCTTGAAAAACGAATACTGTACCAATCAAACAGACTTGATTCTTTGATTGGTTAATGAAGGATACATAGAAATCAAGAAACAACATGACTGCGTATCTATTTATCTCTCTGTTTATAGAACTAACTCTCTTTCTATGGCTTAATAAACAGATGCGTACGTATATAAATTGTATGTATGTATCTAAACGAATATATTCATGAGCAAAAACAGATAAAATTAAACAGGAAATATTAACACAGAATATTAAAAAAATAATTGCCACAACATATATATATATGTGCGTGTGTGTATATATATAAAAGTATATATATATATATATATATATATGTGTGTGTATATAAGTATATATATATATATATATATATATATATATATATATATATATATATTGGCAGCAAATCATTATTTAGACACGTCGTCCGACATTAGAAATGTCTTAACTAAAAATACTAAAATTCGAAATCTTAACAAATGCACACAACGACTAAAATTCCTAGAAGCCATACTTATAAAAAAAAAACTACAGCCATTTTTGAACCGGATCTCATTTAACACCTGGACAAATATACTAACTATATTTAATAACTAACCTGAAAGTAAATTACTAAATTATAAAATAGGAAAATCGAAACTAAAAATAAAATAAAAATAATTCGCCCTCAACCTTCCTGTACCCACCTTTATAGTCAATTAAAAATATATAAATACACCAAGAAAAGGAATAGAAGAAAAAAATAATCGTTTCTGACGATAATCGGATGCGCCGATAGAAAGCGCTTGAGAAAAATATGGCCGAACAACAACTTTTAGGCATCATTCTATATAATATACCTGCCGAAATTTAAAAAAAAAACGCAGGGCACATCGAAAAATAACCAGAAAGATCGGAAAAAGAAATAACTCTGTCGCGTTCCATCAGACATGTCTATATATATATATATATATATATATATATATATATATATATATGTATATATACTAGCAAAAGAACCCGTCATTGACTGGGTTCAAAAACAGCCTACTGAAAATGGATTCTGATTTATGAAAGTATGATAGGTTATGAAAAGGAAGGGTTGTAATGAGATAGCTTCTAATTTGTGGGTATCAAAACCAAAGCAAAATATGATGAAAGTAAAAACAAAATAGATAAACCCTATAATCTAACATACCATACCTGTTCACACTGAAACACTTATGACAATATTAAAAAACCTTGTTAAACTTTGTGACATATTTCCATCTATGGAGGTCAGGCGCGAACGAACACCCCAAATTTCATTATACCATATTTTTTCAAACTGAAACATAATTATCAAAGTATACTTACACAGATAGATATGAAAAGTCTTTATTAAAGTGTGTGCTTATTTCCATTCTATGGAGACCAGGCGCGAACGAACACCCCACAATTTCATTATACCATCCCTATTTAAGTTAAAACATACTTACCAAAGTATTATTATGTACATATATATCAAAAACACTTGTAAACGTTTTTTTTTTAATTTAAATTTTTTTTTATTTCCATACTTTGTAGACCAGACGCGAACGCAGACCCCACATTTTTTATGAACCACTGTTCTGCCAGATCAAACATACCCATTCCTGTGTCTCGATACATCTTCTATCATTATATGTAATCAGCTTTTTACAATAGTCAACCATATAGGAGCCTATTCGTGACCAGACACACACAGACATACACACACATACAGCTTTATATATATATATATATATATATATATATATATATATATATATTCATTTCGAAGAAAGATTACAATAAAGACGAAACGTTGATTGATATATAACTTACTTTTTTTTCCTTTTTTTATCCTTCTATCTGCACAGGATAACATTTCCATTATTTTAATCATATATATATATATATATATATATATATATATATATATATATATATATATATATATATATATATATATATATATATGTATATATATATATATATATAGTGGGGTCTGTGATTTAGATAGCAAGTGAGGTAGCTAGATAGATTGATAGATGTATGATAATTAGATATAAATAAATTGGGGGTTAATTAAATGAGACTTTATGAGAAGTGCAGATATTGATTACGCAAATCTCAATCCCTACTATGATTTCATCACGTGTCGAATGGGATAAGATAAAATTCGATTATTGAAGTGATTTTTCCACTGTGTACATCTATATAGAAAGGCATTAAAGCTGAACTCGTACCTTCGTAATTTGCTCTATAAAATGGTATTTGTAATTATTTTTCCGTATAGGTATCTATGTAAACTTCATTGAATACCCATTTAGTTCGATAATTAAATCGCCAATCTTCAAGTTGTTAATTCTTTCCGCCGTCAGACTCTGGGACCTTGATACAGTTGTTCGTGTTTTGAACTTTGCAAAATTAGTGTACTATTTTCCTTGTTAAGAACATCGTTAACCCTTTCAGTTTTTTGTAATTGAGGAAATCGCTAAACATTAGATTCCATATTTGCCACAGTCTAGGGATGAATTACTTGGGCGCCTTGACCAACTGTAAAGGCTCTCAGCACGCGCAAGGTTTAAAAGATGAAATTAAAACAATTGAAACTCTGAAAGTAAGTTGTCTAACTTGCAAATCTTGTGGATATAATGGTCTTTTAGTTGTGAGTATTAAATTACCACAACATTTAAAGAATTGTCCTTTGTGTACATCATTATGTTACAACTAAACAACTAAACGCGGAAACTAAGTAACAATTCGCTCAATCAACCATTCTTTTGTACATTACAACATGAACATTCTTTTAACTGTAAACAAACTAGACTCATGAAATTTATTTCAAATAAATTTCGGCGAATACATTTGGAATACACCATTTCTTGCCAACACTTAGACAATTAAAGAACGTAACAGCTTCCACAAATTATATTCTTAAATTAGCAAACTAATATTACCCAAACAGAATTTTAATTAAAAGTAAGTCCCAATATATTACATCGCCTTCAGAAAAAAATATTTGGACATAAAATCGATATTAAAAAATCAACACGTCACAAATTTTCACATAGTGTTATGTTTTCATTTCACGAGGATCAGCTTGGGAAAGTCTTAACATAAAGATACGAAGTTTTGGAATATATATATATATATATATATATATATATATATATATATATATATATATATATAAATATATATATATATATCACTTTCCATATACTATCACATTTGAATATGATTTCCATAATTATATATGTATGTATATATATATATATATATCAACTTTGTTAACATTACAGAATCTTTTGCTTTATTGCTAAAAAAAAAATATTCTTGTGATCGTTTTGTGTTAAATTAAAAACAGACAATAATATAAGTTCTATACGTATCACAAACGTTTTCAACGCTTTTACGAAACATCATCATGTTTGTGAAAAAGCAAATGGACGAAAAAACTAAAGAAACGTAAATAATTTAAAACGTAGCCGAAGAGCGGTACGTTCAGACGTCAAGAAAATATTTTTACACATTTAAAGTAAACACAGAAAAAATACAAGCGCGTATGACTTATGATGTCTATCCAGCCATGGCTGACGGAATGAGTGTATGCTACCCCTGTTGAGTAGATAAATGGTTACGTTCGAAATTCCGCCTAAATTTTCGAGTATAACAGAAACTTTCCCAAGTTCGAAAAGATAAACCTGAAGAAGATTGGTGGTTACATCGATCGAAACGTTTTGAAAATAAAACTCAACATGAGAACAGTAGTCCAAAGAATCCAAATAATACGAATAACTTCTTAACTTTTATTTACTAATTTAGCTTTAAGATACACAAGCCACAGGCATAGTCTCGCGTCAGTATTTACCGAGCTTCTTTGTACATTTTCAGACGCATATGGCGTCTATCGCTTCCTGATTTTGACTGAATAGAAATTCGATTCTGTGCCCCGAACACGTGACGTAATTTCTATGTAATATCATTACACATCAGCATTGCTTGCGCGTTTTGTCTCGTAAGGTAACACTTGAACGTTCAATCAAACTAGCGGCACTAGTCTATTTTCGTTTGGGTTTAGGGCATCCTGACATATAACATTTAACCCTAACCCGACATTTATAATAGTAAGCATGATTTTAATTACTGCGTAGAATCACACTATATAACAATACAAGTTTCCTATTAGAAGTGTCTCGGCCTAATATCTCTAGTGTTTGTTGATGGGTATGGCGTTATCCTGATTTGGTCGTCTTATCGAGACATCAACTACGACTTACGTATGTTCAATTGTTCTTCAATCATCTTTTGTCGATACAACACTTGTCTAGCTACAACGATAATCCAAATCTGTGCTTTTATATAAACGAAAATTCCATGAGAAAAGCTTTATTATAGAACTGCACGTATGTTCCGCTGACATTTTTTCCAGATGACTACAATATGGTCGTCTTCAAGTTGAGTGAAAACAAGTTCCTGTTGAAATAAACAATCAATTTTTATCCCATTTCCATCACTAACTATTAATATGCCGTTGTGTCAGTGATTACTGCACATTCATTAACTCATTTCGTCTAGTGGTTTTCAGGTCTTGATGAGTGATAATTCCCCTGTGAAATAGATTTTAAAAAAACTTTCGTAGGAATAAGAATACTTGGAATTATTAGGTGAGCACTCGGATTAAGTGACGATGATAGATTATGTTGGTGTGACAGCAGTTCTGTTGGGGGGAATCTGAGACTGTAACAATGGTATTCATGTAAAAACGCGTGTTATTATAACTTCATGATGCATAACTTATCTAATAGACTATACTAATACTGATGACGTGTGTAGATATAACCTGTTGGAGGGAACAATCAAAATTCAGAATAAACGTGAAATGTTATCTGCCAGTGAAGTATAAGCATGCAGATCTGAAAGGCCACCTGTGGAAGAAGGCTGCTCACACTTGAGATTATCTTGTATCTCAAAGAGTCACTATTCGCCCATCTGAACTGGTGAATTTGCCATCGGTCTCTCGCTCATATATAAGGTTTAAAAAAGAGTCGCTCACCTAGGTTCCGCATTGTTAGTAAAACTCTATCCTCTGCCCCATCGTTGAAATGTGGCATCCATGTGACTGCTTTACAAGTACTTTAATGGTAAGTGTCCAGACAAACTCATAACACAAGTACTCTTTCAACATAAATACTCCCGACAAACAAGTTTAGCAGCAAAATCCCATCCCTCCACAGTATACATCACTAGATGTCGTAAAGCATTCTACTCAAATAGCTTATCTCTCGAGCTACTAGACTTTGGAATTCTCTTACAGGCCCCTACTTCTCTAACTGTACTTACATTCAGAAG
Source organism: Euprymna scolopes (assembly GCF_053919585.1). NCBI lineage: Eukaryota > Metazoa > Mollusca > Cephalopoda > Sepiida > Sepiolidae > Euprymna > Euprymna scolopes. Next base: position 84,847,024 of record NC_136496.1, read on the forward strand.
TTTCAGCGTAACGTGATCAAACATCTCACTACCCAACTCCCTGCATAATGTCCAGAAAAACCTGGTCCTTATTAGTAGCCACTTCCGACTTAGTCGTATTGTGCCTTATCTGAGGTGAATAAATAGTAAACACAACGGATAATGAATTAATTGATAAGAGTATAAAAACGTAATGATACAGTAATAGCCAACCACTTTCGTGCGCGCCCAAATATCAGGATAGTTTCATAGCGTGGAGATATATGCATTTATCTTAAATTAATTAAAAGTGATGCTATGATTCCAATATTTTTCCTGATTTCGATACAATTAGCAAATCCGCTTCCGAATCTTTATAAATATCTAAATATTGAACTATATATTTTTTTAATTACTGCAAAAAGACATGTTAAATTTGCAAATATTTTTTTTTCAAACGTACAAAATACTTGTTGGGGAAAATTGTAATTTTTATTTGTTTAAAATCAATAAATAATTATCATTTACGCATCACTACAAGCAGAGAAAATATTGCTTTAAACACCATCAAACAAAAAAGACAATTAGAAGAATCGGTATTTGCATCGGAAAACCGGCATATTTTTCCGATTCCCATACCGATTTTGATACCCCAAAAAGTTACGATTTTTCCGATTAACCGCTCCAACACTACGAATAAACCGATCCTTACAACTGTTGAAACAGAGCCGTTACGCATAAGAGGTATAAATGAGGAGTATATTTCATTTTATTCATGAGTCATGCCAAACGGAATCACAGATATGCCGCACTATTTTGAATATTAATGCTTGATGAAGACATAAAATTGCAATCTACGATATGGCTTAAATAAGTTTCCAGGCATTTTTGGTCAGGCATTTAAAATCATCGTACACTTTGGAAAATTCGGTATGTTATTGCTATATATCTTATGGTATGACTGACAAATTTTTATGGTTTCAGGATAAAATCAACAGCTAAAGCAGGAATTGGAATACGCCGTACTAAACCCTAATTGTCACAGCTGACGATTTTCAAGCATGCAATCTGGGCGTGAGAATTATTTAGAAGATGGAGTAAAATTCTCTTTTAACTTTGAAAAATGTCAAAGAAACGTATGGAATAATTCAACCTGATTTTGGGACATTTTGCATGAATCGAGCATCAGTTGTCGAGTAACATAATCGATTCAAGAAAGGCAGGGAGTCTGTGAGAGATGATGAGAAGTGTGAAGGGAGTCAGAACACGGGAGTTAATTGGCCAAATAATGAATTTCATGGATAAGGACCGTCGTGTGTCTATAGAGACAATAAGTGACCAGTTTTATATCCGTGTTTTAACTATACATACAATTATTCGCGAGGAATGGGGATGTGGAATATCCGCGCGACGTTTTCCACAAAGGTGCTCAGAGAAGATAAAAAAGAAAGCCGTTAAAATGACCGAGATGCGCATCAAGACAGTTCCCTATAGTCCAGAACAATACAAGTGCTTAATAGCTTGATAAGATTACTTCGAAGGATACTAGAGTTCATGTATGTATAAAAAGTGGCCTTATAAAAAAAGTCTGCAAACTTATTTAAGGCACCTCCTCTGATGATTGGGTTTATTTTTAGGACCCTCGTAATACTCTTGCCTTCCAATTTTGTTTTTTCGCATTTCATGAGCGATGTTTTTTGACGAAGAATTAAGAAATACTATTTATGCCCGGATTAACTCCATCTAGTATTCATCGATAGCTAGTTGTTAACGTCGAAGAGATGATTTTTTTAAGATTCTTGCATCAAATGGCTTCATGTTTTGCTTGGAGTGATTTTTAAGGAAGACAATGATCCTTTCTTGAACGAGATATTAAACAGTGTTATGCAAGTCGCATTTGGCTAGGTTTTAACACGTGCTTCGCTGACATACATCTTCTCTACTGTATTCGATGTTGATCACATAACAACAATTGTAGATTCTGCCAACGATGGTTAGGCTCGTCTAACGAATGAACAGATATCATGTATATACGTTTGTTATTTTACATGTAGGTATGTATCTGTGAGTTTGCAGCTGTCTGATTTCTTGAAGTTTATTTCATCTGATCTCACTCATCCACACACCTTGTTGGATATTTTCAGTTCTGTCATTTTTGATTTAATTTTGTGGCAGTTTTTCTACGCCATATTAGAAAACTAAAAATAAATAACTCACTAAATAAAGCATCTTCAAGGTCCCCATATTTTTCAATTTTCTTTTCCTTCCCTCCTTTTTTACACTACTCTATCCACCACTCTTATCCTTCCTCCTCCTCCTGTTAACATTTTGTTTCTCTATTTTTCATTTTTCATTCATCCAAATGTATAAACCTTTCAGAAGCCGTTTTTTTTTAAAGTCTGTTTGCTTATATTTTGTTTTATCCCGATTTCGTTCTTTCTATCTTTACGACGAATCACGAGCACATCTGACGGTTTCGCAAAAATAGGCCGAAGTAATCAATATCCGGTCGCCATATTTGTTTTCTCCTTTCATTTGATCAAAGAGAGAGTGGAAAGGGGAGGGGTGCACATGCGTGATAGGGGAAGAGGGGGTGTGCGCGTGACGGGGAATAAAAAAACTTTTACGCACGAGTTTCTCATTGGTGTGTGCGTTGATTTATGGATTCCGATAAAGTGGTTGGCAGAATCCCAACTGCGTCCACACCTTTCATTTAATATTTTTCTACAGTGTTTTATCTTATTTATCCCACGTTTTCTTTTTGTAGCGTATTTATGCTATTGTTTGTTTACAAAGTCGTACCTTTATTATTATTTATGTGTCTTAATTTCTCGATATTTATCGAATTTTGTTGTTTTACCTACCTAGTTAATCACTAATATTATAACATGTAACAAAATGTGTTAGTGCATCGAACATATACATGCATATATATATATACATATATATATATGTATATATGTATATATATACATATATATATGTATATATACATATACATACATATATATATTTAAATACTCAAAAATAAAGAATATATAGACACATATATTCGAATTAAGAATTTATTGTTTGACAAAAGGAATATATAGAAGGGGTTATGTTGATTTCCTTAATCCATAAGGAAATCAACATAACCCCATTCTATATATTCCTTTTGTCAAACAATGCATTCTTAATTGGAATATATGTGTCTATATGTTGTTGTTTTTTCAGAATTTAAAGATAACCACTAAACTTATATATTGCTCTATGCTTAAATATTGAGCTTCTCCTTTTCGGCTAGGATCGCCCTGAAATTATTTCTTCAAGTAATATCTATCAGAATCTTTCATCTGATTTCTAATCAGTGTCTTATCTCGATTTTATATATATATATATATATATATATATATATATATATATATAGTCATCCACATACAATAGTTTCGCTGTTTCACAGCTCATTAGTGCAGCTAGACAGGCAACTACCTCAAGCCAGGATATATATATATATATATATATATATATATATATATATATTCTATTTTATCACCTATTAATTTGAGGGTTAAAAACCTTCTTTCTCTATTTACAAAATCATTAAAACGAACCTGTAAAAACACTCAGTTATACACGGGAGTGACTGCATAAAGGTTAACTAATTTTCATCCTCCTTTGAAAAACTAGCGTTAATTAAATACTTGTTCACTTTGTTAGGTTTTTATTAAATGATTGGTTTCATTTCTCTATTACGCTGAATTCTATTTAAGCAGTTTCTATATCATGAATAATGGCGTAGAATTTAAGATGAAAATGTAACTTTACGATTATATAAAAGGAACTTTGTCTATGTATCTGTGTGTGTCTTTGTCTGTAGGTTCTTTCACTACGGACTTGAAAACAGCTGGGTCGATCTTTTTGGAAATTTTACACTAATTTATTTCACGTGCATGGCAGTGCCCTTAGAAATGTTCTGTGTCGGGATGTCCTCGATAAGTATCGATGATCGATAACCGAAATAATCCGATGAACGAAGAAACTGGCGGTTTTGACTTAATAAGCATCTTACACAGTGTAACACCACAAGTGCATTTTGGAAGTTTTGTTATTGTTGCATAGGGATCTTTATATTGAGAGATGACGAGGACATATAACGCGTAGATGTAATACAGGATTGACTATTATGTGAGAGATGGAAATTCATTATTCACATTATTTTATTTGATGATGCGAGAGATGGAAATTCATTATTCACTTTATTTCATTTGACCGGTCGAATGATTTGACGTCAGGAATTCACATTGGTTCTACATGGTTAAACTACTACCCCTTCGCCTCTGACTATGTCAGCTCTTTCCGACTGACTTTGCTGACGGCTCGACTCCTCGTCACTATAATCTGCTAATCCTAGCTCCTATTATTGAGAGTTCCGTATTTGCTATAACGTCAGATGTGTGGTTCCAAAACGTGACCAACTCACATGGCTAAGCACATGCCTGTCCAAAACAAACTTCTGCAAGCAAAGAATTTTCAACTAACCTACTTTTTACAATATATTTTAGATTTGTATTGTGCATTAATTTTAGCTGGCCATTTTTAATTCAGTTTTCATAAAAAAATGAGCAATACAAATAATAAAATCATAAAAAAAATTTACAATACAAATAATATCTAACTATTTCATATGGAATTTAACCAAAATTAAAATTAGCGAAATTCTAACATTCCAAGTAAATATATTTCTGAACCTTGCTTACCAGGTTCGAGTCTCGGCTTATCCTAATCTCAATTTCCACTTACCTAATGTTCTTCTTATTTACAGGAAAAGGGGACAGCCCTTTTTTGTAATATTATATTATCGCACAGGCCGAAACGCCCAGCATATAAAATCAACGGTCGGCTACCTGATATGACATGGATGCGTTTGAAATGGATGTTTCTCTTTAAAGCACGATTTCACATTGGTACTTGACTTTTTCATTTAAAATTTAAATTCAAACCATTATCATTGCGCAACTAGTAATGCCAGGCATACGAAATCAACAGTAGATGCTTTGATATGACAGGGACACCACTGAAATGATTGTTTTTGTTTAGAACAAAATTGAAGCATGATACTTGATTTTGACTTTTGCATATGAAACTTGAATGCGAGCCATTGCATAAAATTATTGTATGAGCTCAAAACTAGGTCTCTACAGTGGCCTGCAGACTACAATATATTGTGAATGTAGTCACTTTGCGAAGCCTGTGAAATTTACTATGTGCATCGGGATGGGTTCTCAACAAGAGCAGAAAATCCATCCGTTTGACTGGGCTATTTCATCGATTTCGATGACAACAAGAATATAGAAGTGTGGAACATTCGCTGGTCATTATTCAACTTTGGGAAACATCGAGTCACCCTTCATGCCGCCCCCCCCCATTTGGTGTTACCAAATTAGTAAAAGTGAAAATTATCCTCAACTCAGATTTAGGTAAAAATGCACCTTCATATAAATAATTGAATTCATTCAAAAGTATCGCAAAAAATAAGCCAACAAATAAATAAAATCTACATAAAACGCGATGAATCCAGCAGTTGTGGAAGACATCCCGAATGTAGGGGTTTATGTTTCTAATTATGAGGTCCCGATTTCGAATCTCGCATGATTCAGCTGTGATGAGTTGTAGCGACAAATCACGTGTCAGTGCATAATTATATATATATATATATATATATATATATATATATATATATATATATATATTCTTCAGAATAGTTTTCTTTTATTTAACAATCAGTTGGTATGGAAACCTATGATTATAAGATTTACAAAATATTACTGGCGGTAATATGCTGTGAGTCATCCCATCCAAATAAGAATTGATCGATATGCAAGATAGAGCATATATATATATATATATATATATATATATATATATATATATATATATATGTATGTATGTATTTCTATGGAAATATTTATTCATTATATTTCCTTTTAATATATGCTAATCTGGATTGAAGAAGCAAAATGCAACTTCAGAGCATATAATAAATAAATGACAAATGTCTATATTTAAAATTTCATGATGTTGACCCTATAAAAATGTATTTCTTTAATTCATTTGACACTTACAATTATTGAAAATATCTGTTTTGTAGCACAAAATCATTCCCTAAATTATTATATCAATCAGTGGATCTATTTTGCCCTGAACTCATCAGAAGAAATAGCAACAATCAATTGCATTTGGGCATGATTTAAACATCCGAAAATTGGAATGGGGGCTTCAATTACCTTATTATTTGCTTACATTACGCCAATTTGGACTATATATATATATATATATATATATATATATATATATATATATATATATATATATATATATATATATAGGTGGATACTAGAAAGCTGATTGGCTAACTAAAATCTCAATAGAAGATGCGTATATAAAAACGACAAACAACCACAAAATTCGCGCATAAGCCTGACAAGTCCTAGAGTGGATGAAATGCGGAATATTCAGTGTAGCTTAATCGCCATATATATTTTATAAATTACTAGCGCTATCTACGTATTGAGCACGTTTGAAGTAAATACTTAATGTTTACGCATAAATTTATAGTTTCGTATATTAATTTTATATGAGAAAATTAAGTAGTTATATATATATATATATATATATATATATATATATATATATATATATATATATATATATTAATCCATCAAAAGATAATAAAATGCATGTAGGTATGATTTTAAAAAACCCGGAAATTGAAAAAAAAAAGCTGCCATTACATTATTGTTTGCTTACATTACTTCATTTTGAATATATATATATATATATATATATATATATATATATAAGGTGACCCAAAAGTAGAGTTACAGTTATTAAACTACCTTTTATATGGTTGAAGTTACTTGTTGATTAAAATGTACAAGCAATATAAAATACTCCATAGAGCATAGATCTAATTTACATAAACAGCTTGGGCCGGGTTTTTATTGACCTGTAAATGGGGAGAACTGTCTGGACAAGCTCCGTGAAGTAGTAGTACCACAACTCAGAACTAAACCTGACTTTGATTAACATTTCTTTCAGCAAGATGGAGCACTAGCACATTATGCGTCTAGAGTAAGAGACAACCTTAACCAAGTTTTTCCACAGCGTTGGTTCGGAAGAAGGAGCAGCATTGAATGGCCACCTCGTTCACTTGGCCTAACCCCAATGGATTTATTTTCTCTAGGTGTTGTTAAGAACAAAGTTTATGAGAAGAAACCCAAAACAATAATTGATGTAAAAGATTACATTAATGTTGCATTCACAGAAATTGATAAAGATCGGAATTTGTGTCGCACTTTGTGTCAGTGTCCTGAAGAGATTTAAAGAATCTTGCAATGTTGAAGGACATTTTGAGCGTCTGAGAGATTAAATCATTTGTTTTTATGTTAACAAGTATAATGTATTTCCCGCTGTTCTGGTGTCGAGTTTCAAATAAATATTTAAACTATTTGAAGTTTTTAAATAACCAAGTTAAAGAATTTCAAATATTAAATAACTTTAAACCTACTTCTGAGCCACCCTATATATATATATATATATATATATATATATATATATATATAGTGACCTTGTCGTTTTGTGTGCCAAAAAACCTCTATCGATTCTTCTTTAATATTTGGTATACTGATTTGAAATTTGATATATATGGTAGTTGGCCCTCGGTTACACTTTCAATTGTGTTTATTTTCTTTACCTATAGCTTTTTAAATAATTTCTGACACTATTGGTGTCGGGTCGTAAAATTCTGCTTGACTGTGATATTATAAGTTATGTAAACTGCATATATATATTATACAGCCAATACTTAATTTATTGTTATATTGCACCTAACATCTTAAAATAACATTTTAGTGACATGCAATATAGTTTTCATTCTGCTAGAACTACAGGAGACGTGCTTACAGTTTTATCTCACAGGATTTGTGAATCTCTCGAGGGGAGCTTCCTCTCCAGTGCGATTGCTCTTGACATATCAAAGGCCTTTAATAAGGTATGGCACAAAGGTTTACTTCACAAGATCTCCAGCTATGGTATAGCTGGAAATGTCTTCTCAATTATTTAATCATTTCTCTCTGATAGGTTCATAAGAGTAGTCGTTGACGGACAGTAATCAGAAGCTCTTAGTATTAACGCTGGGGTTCCTCAGGGGTCCATCCTATGCCCAACTCTCTTCCTAATCTACATCAATGATCTTCGAAATCATATCCTTACATCATTCGTAGACATTTATACTGACGACACCACCATCTATGGTAGCACATCAAAGACCGTAAACGATCAAGTTCTCTCTGATTCTCTCTCCTCTGATCTTGAGCGCGTGGTACCATGAGAAAAGAGGTGGCTGGTTACTTTTAACGCATCCAAAACCAAGCTTCTATCCTTACACCACTAAGGCTCTGATGCCTATCTGGCATCAGTTGAAATGAATGGCTCTCGTTTTGGGGAGGATGCATGTTTTGATAAGCTTCTGGGCTTCGCCTTTATTCCCAATCTGAAATGGAACACATATATCAAATCCGTTGCCAAGGTCGCTGGGAAAATTGTAGGATCCTTCTACCGCTCCAGATATCTTTATTTTTAAAGCCTATAGTAAAAAACATTTTGTTTAACAACTTTCATGCCTTGGATTAAATGCTTTTCTAACTTGTATAGTATCTTTTTAAGATTATATTTTATTTAATTTATTAATTTGGATTTTAACAAATGAATGTGGTTTTGCATGTATTTATAAGAACTCTCCTACTCTCTATTTCAGTTTCTATTTCTCCTCACACCACAATTCATTTTTGCAACCCCCTCTTTGTATTATTACAGGTCTGAATATCCTCTCTATTTCAGTTTGTATTTCTTCTCACACCACAACTCGTTTTTGTAACTCTCTCTTTGTCATACATGTCTGAATAATGAGAAAATCTGAATTTTTTTTAACAAAAACGTTAAAATAACTTTTTTAGATTAAATCTTTTAAAAATTCTATAAGAATAGAAAATCTTTACGATTTAATAAAGAACATATTTCATATGGGCTTTATTAAAAATATTCAGGAGACAACGATAAAAATAGAGATGAAAATTTCAAAAGGACTATATAACTGGTTACACTCAATAGTAGTCCTCGCCAGCGAAAGTCTTGGTTATTGTTATTCTATTATTATTATGTAAAACATTTTGTGTCCTGCTCTTTCGCGCGAGGACTAATAAACCTACTCAACTCGCAAATCAAAAAAACACTCTAATCTTATTTGTTATAGCTCTATACTGATTGACTACATGTTTACAAGAAGTTCAATAACGATGAATCTATTATGAAACGGCTATGCAGCAGTGTATATCATACCATAATCATAAATGCATGTCCAACACGAGTTCGCGTATTTATTGGGTCACACATCACTATAAAACTCTATCATGGGAAGCAATCGCGTTCACACAGAATATAACCGTGTCGTAAGTTACAACATTTTGTGTTCTATTATATTTATTTCCTTTTCTTTCTTGGGGCCTGATTGAAATCAAGGTTCTATATACAGCACATATCTGATTAATAGATTAAATCATTGTACTCCAACGCGTCGTTCCTTGGTGGAGTCCTCTGTTTTGATAACATTCTAAGACAGCCTTTTACTCTAAATCCCAATTGAAAGATGTATATAAGATTTCTAGATAAGGCGGCTGGATAAGTGATTGGATGTTTTTACTTATCCAGACGCAAACTTCTATCTGTATAACATCCAGATACGTCCTACGATAGAGTTATATTGTCAGATCTGGTTAAATGCCGAGCACATCTCACTTAGTACAACCAATCTGTCACAAATGAGATGCTGCTGGTCTTTCTTAACTATATCGTTATTTACATTTTCAGTTCCTTACTGAGCTTTAATCTGGGACACTTGACAATAGCATTTGGGTCCTGAAAAGGAGGGAATCGTTAGAAAAATAGACTTATAATAATTATTTGCTTGCGGCGATCTAATACGTTCTTTGTGACGGACAGGGGTGAAATATATGGTTTCAACGTCGGCGTGCATAAAGGATCTGCTACGAGCCAACCACTGTTCGTAATATTCATCAATGATTTTTCAGATATAGTTCTGAGATCATTTGTTTAGATCTCCTCTCGTGAGAGAACTGTTTATATTATTAATTTGAAACACATTAGTGATCAAATTTTGCAGATTCTTACACTTCCGACTTCTGACGTGGTAGAGCAAGGGCTTCTTTTTATAAGACTTAAAACAACGAGTTTCTTCTCTTTACGCTTGAGGCTAGGATCATCCTTGTGCTTTAGTATTTAGCTACGATCCTTGTAAAAACTATTGAATCATTCTAACGCTTCAACAAGTACTTGTCTATTGACACAATCATTATTCATGCGTCAGCATCCTATACAGCATACGGTAAAGCGCCAGTGCCAAATTTCACGAAGGTCCCTAAAAAGGAATTTTTTTCTTGGCATAGATCAAACTTAACTTTAAAATCTAGTAGAGCATTCACTTCTCTTTCCTAAATTCTATTTCTATCAGAAGAAGCGTTATAATCTTTTTCTGGCCCATCAGCATGTTCACGGGAAATACCCGAATGACCTTATCTCTCTGGTGTATCGTAAGAACTTGCCCACCTACAACAGTTGAAAATAATTTTACTTTTTTTTCTTTAAACACCTAAACCCCGAATTGAGCGAAGAACCTTTTCAAAGACAGACCTAAATATAAAAGACTTACATCAAGTCTATTGCCAAGATCGCTGGAAAAATGGTTGCATCAATCTAGGCTTCCAAAAGCTTTTTTACTCCAGACGCAATCTTATATATATATATATATATATATATATATATATATATATATATATATATATATATATATATATATATATGTTCTGCAATTAAATATTGTTACAACGTCTGGAGGGAGAGCTTTTCAGAGCACCTTTTTCGGCATTGACAGGATTTAAAACTGGCTTCTAAACATAGTAGGCGATCGCATATTCTTCTTTTTGCAATCTTTCTCTTACAAAAGAGACGTATATATTTTTCATAACAAGTGCTTGTCTGAGCTCCAATCTCTGGCAGCCTTTACAAAACATTTCGACTAAACATTAGCATAGCTACAACTACTGTTAAATTTTCCCCACTCTCCGTGTTTAAATCTAATCGCAAACTCTATGAACATAGTATTTTTCCTAGAACTGCGATCCCGTGGCATTCTTTACCGCGAGCCTGCTTACCAGCTGATTAGACAACATGGTTGTCTTCAAGTTAAATATGAACAAAATCTTGTTAAGCCGTCTCCTTAAATAAGCAAATTTTACCCAATCTACTTTATATCATTGCCCGTCGTTCAATAGACAACCTAATTAATCCTTATCCTTGGTTTGGCTTTTATCCGTGTTAAGCGGTGGTTCATATGGTTTAATTTAAGAAGACTTGACACAAGTATTGGTTTGGAAACGCGACCGCACGAAGCAGCCTCATCGGCATTCTTAGTAAGTATGCTTCACTAAGCTAACCCTTTCACAAAATGAAAGTAAAGTCTGAAATGATATAGGCTGAAGTATAAAACAAAACAATACCTCATCACGGCAGCAATAAAGCTAAGGGCGTGACGATGTATAAGTGGTTAATGGCAAGGAGTGAAAGCTTGGACTTGCCAAGTTCGAATTCAGTTTGTTCCATAAAACAACTTTTACTTAGTGACCTTGGACAACTGTTACTTATTAATATGGAAAAAATACTACTTATTCGTTTTATGTCTTTAAAAAGTTATCCTGATCGATTTTATCCGTTAGTTTGAATACTTAGTAATTCAATTACGGTTACACTGTTCAAATAATTGAGTCCGGCATCTGATGGTTATAGGCACTGTAGGTTATGAATGATTTTTAAAGATAGTAAGCAAATGTGCTTATAGCTGTTGGATATGTAAAATCTCTTTTGGAAAGGACACACAAGCGAGCTAATTTATACTATTAATAAAATTCTAAATGGTTATTCATTTAGTTATGTGTGTGTATGTGTGTGTGTGCCAATAAAACTTTCGAACAGATGCAGCGAATTGAAAAATCCTTTGTTCCCTGAAAGATGTGAGTCCTTAGATTGTCCTTATCTATATATGGTTCGTAACGAACAACGTGGAGTCATACAAAAAGCCCGAAATAAGGGTTTGTGGGCCGTTTCGTGCATGTCGAAAAGTTACCTGCCCATGTCAACAGAATTTATCACTGCCTGTATACAGTCGCAGTAACACTTTTGTGCATACGGACAGGACTTGTGACGCAATGGATAACGCGTCTTACCGCGGATTCGAAGATTCCAGGTTCGAATCCTGGTAAGTTCGTAATAATTTTAACCATTATTTTATCCAACGTTTACTCATTATCCTTACTCTTAGTTAGGGTATTTTTGTATTTTCAGTGTTTTTGTTTTGTGCCTATGGGAATTTTCTATACTCCGAGTTCACAAGATAAGCGTTGAGGATAAGACGATGTTGAGTGTACTTGATGTTGAGTGTACTCGATTTTGTGTGTGACTCGGCGTTGTGTGTGCCGATGCGGCGCAGCCGCTAGCAATAAATAGATATAAATCCACCAACACCAAGAGGTAAATCGATGTCATAATTTAAAATTTATGTGAACTGATGGTATCCGATTAATTAATGTCTTCTGGCAGTATGCATGTTCGTTGAAACTGTATTATCTTCTTCCTCGCAGAAGCTCAGTGCTAATGGAAACGCAATTTCATTCGCTTATTCAGTTGATAAACGATAAAATATGCAGCTGAAATCCGAGATTTAAAATATGAGGTAATTACTCGGGAAATTCAGATGCACCTGTGTGTCTAAATGAGTTGTTGATTTATAGAGTCTGTCTTTTGTTATTGCATACACGTTCGTGGATGTCTGGTGATCTTATCTGAATTCAACATGATTTAACAAAAAAATTGTTTTCCCTCAAATTAGGCGGATCGTCACTAGGAACGCAAGATACTATTTGGAACTGAGCTGAACAGGATACTGTGAAGTTAAGTAACTAGATGTATGTAGACATTACGTTAAAACTTTCAGCAGTACAATGAAGGAAGTCGGAAACAGGAAAGTAATTTCAAAGACTAGCTGTCCGAGCAAAGAAATTATTATATTAAAGTAGAAGGCTTTTCGGCATATAGAAACTTCGACATAAAGGGGACAGAACTTAGCTGCTCGTCATGAATTCATGTACGTCAAAGGGAGCACATGTGGTGTTGTATATTGATTTATATTCGATGAGATGATATATTAAAACGTGTCATGTGTTATCTAGTGGATGTAAGATATTGTTCTTTTAACAGACAGATAATAAACGTATAAATCACATGTATGTTGTTTAGCCAGGGGACATGATATTGACGTGTAAACCAAGTCATGTTGTATCAGACTTATCACACGGGATATTTTTACAGTTCATATGTAAGAAGAATAATATATGCTTCATACCTTTTTCTTGAAGAGTTCTTTTAACTTCCTGCTGCTCCGTGACGAACCATGAAGCAATCAGCACCAATCAATTGAGACATCTGTTCTTATTTGTGAAACTATTAAAACAACAATTATATATTTTTATAATATAAATTTATTACTGTTGTCTCAAATGGTTTTCGCAGGATGTGCAGTTCATCTACATTTTCTATTCTTATAGCCCGCTCCTTGTGTAGACTTCTGTCTGCTCTGGTGATCAATCCTCAACTCTCTGAATCTCTCCAAAACTAACTACATCAGGTGTTCTATTACGTCACCTAATTACGTGTCTCATACTAATCCACCAAGTTATTCGTTTATTCAAAACCCCAAAATAATGTTTGCATATATTTTCTATTTTCATATTTCTTTTTGCGATTCTCACGTCAATCATTTCTTTCGCAATTTAATTGTTTATTCTTCTAATCATAATAACTGATCCAGCGACCATCCGTCGCTCAAATCAATTAACAAGAATACAATAACAATAATAATAATGTTTTGACTCGTTACCCCGCTTGCCACAGTTAACAGATACTACGCTATGATAACAGCCTAAAGGATCATAACATTGCAGTGGTATACGTTCGTCGGAGACCACCCATTAAAATACCTGTAAAAAAAAACACAGGAAATAAAACTTTAAGTGCAATACCTATTAGACTTGAGATTCTTTTCTTTTACTCAATCTATGAGAGAGAGATAGATAGATAGATAGATAGAGAGAGAGAGAGAGAGAGTAGTAGTAGTCGTGGAATACAAAGTCATATAAAATTTCTTTCTTTTTAGTTGAAAGTATGTTTTCCTTCATCATAACTGGAAGAAATTGTAAATTACAGACACATGAAATATGTATACTAATGTGTTTGCCCTGAAAAACTGTTTTCTTAGTACTATTATATTTTTATAATGCTGTCTGTGACGAAGATCTACCCAGAAGTGTTTTACGGCACCGCTAAAGAATAATATTTTGATTAAACGTTCGCTATTGTGAATATATACTCCATACTCAAACATGTGCTACTACTCAACCGATCGGAAAGCCGTGTAGTATTGCGACACTATCAACATTGCTTTTTGTTTGGTTAACAAAACAGGCACAAGGATGCAACATTGTGGCGTTTAGATGGAGGTCAGAGCTGAGCGGGAACCATAAGATGTCCGACTCTTTTTTGGACTTTGTCTAAGAGTGAGAGACTAATGCTAGATCTACTAGCCGAGATTTCGCAATAATACTCCTTGCATGGGCGAATCTTGGCTTTGTAAATATATAGAATACTCTAGTTTTCTTGTATAGTAGAAGCAGCATCCCTAGCGCAAGGGCACATAAAAATGGTTACACAATAATGAGGGAATCAATTTACTTGTACTGGGATAAATAGTGCTCTAGTAGGAATCTGATGTAATGCTGAAATTTCGACACTCGTATTAAATAAAGCGCCCGTCATTAAAGTTAATTCGCACGTTCTTAAAATATATCATTTCTGCGTGGTTTTGTGATAGACCTCGTTGTAATTAATTATCCTAAGACATCGATTTATGGCAGAACTTTGTGTCCAGGGTTGGGTACAAAATTTCCCATGACTTAATTTTTTTTATGTACTGCGTCCTTTCTATTCATAAACAATTCACGCTCTGTTTTCCCCTGTGTTGTCAGAGGCTAGCGCCAGTGACAATGACACGAGTACTTCAAACGCTTTTTAAACAAATGAACCAGCCTTCGATAAGACATGGGGGCAAATGGTGAGCACGATGATCACGGCCGGACAATCAATCAAATGTTCGAACACTGATGCAGTTTATTGATCTACTAATCGAAGTGATTGGAGCGTTGCCGTGCAACCATTAGCCGGTGGAATTCGACTGGTTGTTGCTAATGACAGCACAGTAAATACTTCGCGCCTTTGTTTTTGTCCAGTTTAACGGCATGGTAAAACACGACGTGTGATCAACAGTAAGGGAATCGTACTGCATTCGTTTAACGAATTGATTTTTGCATCTGCACGAGTTTATAGTTGAAATAAAAGAAAAAAATAATTCGCCAGAGTTGTTATTGTTTTTTTTTGTTTTTTTTTTTTGTATAAATTATAACCCGACCCGTAATCGATGGACGTTTACATTTTACACTTCTTTTGGTTCTCAAAAATAAGTCGATCCGTGTTCAACACGAATGCATTATTCCGTCGGTCACCAATAAAAATTATTTGGCTCTATTTTATAATCTGCATTGCCATAATGCGAATGTTAATCGTATATCATTCAACGCCTTGACGTCTTGACTCCTTGACGTTTCCTTAATAATAATTGTAATATATATATATATATATATATATATATATATATATATATATATATATATATATACTGTATATATATATATATATACATTACAATTAAATTTACCAAAATGATCCAAGATGGTAAAATTAAAGTATATTATAAATATTAAAGAATTAATATTTATAAAGTTATCTCAGCCAGATGTAAAAGCTCGATAAAGCCAAATAGGAGATAGAGCTTATAATACGAGCAAACGGTTAATAAAACATGTTAAAAACACTTTGAAATGAGTTAAAAACACATTTAATCTTGCAAAATCCAATCCCGCATTTTGCTAATCCCTACCCTCTGATGAGAAGGAAAATATTTCTTCGAAACTCCACGGATTAAGGACAATCCACTTATCTAATGTTTCCTTTTCAGATTAAATATGTTTTTAACTCATTTCAAACTGTTTTTAACACGTTTTATTAACTGTTTGCTCGTATATATATATATGTATATATATATATATATATATATATATATATATATATATATATATATATATAGTAATTTATAAAATATATATGGCGATTAAGCTATATTTAATGTTCCGCGTTTCATCCACTCTGAAGAATCCTAGAGTGGATGAAACGCGGAATATTCAGTGTTGCTTAATCGCCATGTATATTTTATAAATTACTAACTAGCTCTACCTACGTATTGAACACTTTTGAAGTAAATACTTAAAGTTTACGCATAAATTTATACTTTTGTATATTAATTTAATGTGAGTAAATGAAGTAGTTATATATATATATATATATATATATATATATATATAGCTTATTTTTACAAAGAAGTCAACACTTATCAAGTCCCGAAGGCCACTCGAGGATAAGAGTTAGTGGGTGTACAGTGATGAAGAAGAACATGTCAGTCATCGTTAGTAGTGGAGATGTTGTACATTGGATTATTTAAGGGGATAGTTCATCAAGAATTTGTGCATGTTGGACTTGAAGACAACCATATTTTAGTAAGTTGGAAAGTAGGAAAACGGAACAGAGTTCCACAAGCGTGCAGTTCTAAGTAATAAGCTTTGTTCATGGAATCCACGTTTAGGTTTAAGCACATATAAATGGCGGGGGCATTTATTGGTAGTGGTTTCAGATAGACGAGTGTTTTTCGTGAAAGTCAGGCCAAGGAAAACCATAGATTGGAGCTCAGACAGGCACTTGCCATGAAAATAACGATAAGACAGAGACAGACTCGCGATGTCTCTTCTGTGAGAAAGAGGTTCTACGGAAGATAAAAAAAACATCTCCTACTAGGAGGCAAAGTTTATTTTGAACTCTTTCAAGGGAGGATAAGGTATTTCTAGCAGCCCCTGCCCAGATGTGGCAAGAATACTCAATCTTTGGACGCGCATGGCTCTTATACATGTGGAGAATTGCATCAGCAGTGAGATATCTACTGGGAACCATTTTCCCAGCAGCCGAAGCACTGTATTTGATGTACATGTTCCATCTCAGGTCAAGCCCAGAAGTTTATCAAAACAGAGCCTCTTCAAGACGAAAGCCATGTATTTCAATTGATGCTGGATGGGGATCAGAGCGTTGATGATGGAAAGATAAATTAACCAACCACCTCTTTCCACATTGTACCACGTCCTCAAGATCAGAGAAGAGAGAATCAGAGAGAACTTGGTCGTTTATGGCTGCCATAGATGGTAGTGTCGTCAGCACAAATATCACCAAATGATCTTAGAATGTGATTTGAGAGATCATGGATGTAGATCAGAAAGACATTTGGGGTTAGTATGGATCCCTGAGAGACTACAGCATTAATTCTGTGAGCTTCAGATTTTTTGCCCATAAACCACTACTCTTATGAACTTATCAGAGAGAAATGATTTAATAATTGAAAAGATATTTGCAGCTACGCCGTAGTTGGAGATCTTGTGGAGTAGACCATTAGGCAACACCCTATCAAAAGCCTTTGATATGTCAGGGGCAATTACCTTAGAAAGGAAGCGTCCGTCGAGAGATTCGCTAATCCTATGCGATGTAACATTTAACGCATCAAATAATATATATGTTAAGTGTGTGTGTGTCTAGTGGTATTTACAGCAACACATATATTATTTAAATAAAAAAGAGTGAAAAGAATAGAATTATGAAAATAAATTAAATGTATTTATGAACAAAAGTAAAATTAAGACTATTATACATTAAAATAAATTATCTAAGAAACATAACCAAATGGGTTTTAGTTAATTATTACTCTAAGTGTGAACTTCTTAAATAATTTTCACTGATATATTTTACTTTGGATGATACAAAATTCAGGAAAATTTATATTTACCGATATGTTGTTTGTTGTGGGTTGTTTGCAGTGTTTTTTTTTGGCTTGGTGTTCAGTTTGCTTCTTTTTACGAACAGGGAGTATTTCAGTTCTCGATTGTGGTCGGAGTTAAATTGATTTTTGCCTAAAAGGTCGTCTCCAATTTTGCGTCTCTTTCATTTGGTGTACGAATCAATAACTGGTTTTACAAACGAATATACTTCTATTTATATAGGAACCTTCTGGAACCAACGAAAAAATAATACTTTTGTCAGTTATATTTTAAAAGTCTCTAGAAAAACTTATGAGGATATTTTGACTTTATGTATGTATGTATATATATATATATATATATATATATATATATATATATATATATATATATATATACACTTGTGCCCGATATTATTCATACCCCCCCTTGAAAATTGAGTTTATTAGGTGTAACTTTGTAAGAATTTATTGTTTACGTCCATATTGATACATATTCTTAATAAACCTCTTCTGATCATGTTCGTCATTTTAAAATCTCGGGATACTTGTAATAAAAGAAATATACAACTATTTATAAAATCTGCAATGTTCAAAAATAATCATACCCCCTTATTTTTTCACTATTAATCCAGTTTCTGACTGTTTTTTTCCTGTTTGATTCTTATTCTGAATGCTTTTATACAACCTTTGATTAATTTCATTTCGTTTTTTGCATTTTTCAGAAATTAAAATTATATCAACTGAAAACCAATAAAAGAATAAAAATTATTAGAATGGGGAAGAAAAAAGAGCTTAGTAATGATCTTAGGACTAAAACTGAATTCACATAAGGATGGTTTAGGTTACAAGTCAATTTCCAAGAAATTTGAGGTCCCTACAGCAACAGTACAGAGCATCATAAAAAAATTCCAGAGCCACCACACAACAAACAACTTGATTGGTAGAGGAAGGAAAAGGAAACTGTCTGCTAGAGCCACCAGGAATATTGTAAGAAGTGTTAATGCAAATCCAACCACCACTACTAAGGACATTTTAGAAAATCTGGAGTCTTCTGGCATAAAAATATCAAGGCAAACATTGCAAAGGACTCTGCATGAAAATGGTCTGAAAGGAAGAAGACCAAGAAGGACTCCATTGCACACCGGAAAACACCTTGCAGCACGTCTAAAGTTTGCTAGGACCCATGTGAATTCTCCAGAGTCCGTTTTCTCAAGTATTTTGTGGACTGACGAAACAAAAATTGAAGTGTTTGGCCATATGGATGCTTCTTACGTTTGGAGGAAGAAAGGAGAAGCTTACAACCCAAAAAACACCATACCCACGGTGAAACATGGTGGTGGTAGCCTAATGTTTTGGGGCTTCTTTTCGGCTAGTGGTCCAGGTAGTTTGGTCAAGATAGATGGAACCATGAAGAAAGAGCAATATTTGGAGATACTCCAGAAAAAACATTAGACAGGTTGCGGAGAAGCTCCATTTAGGACCAAACTGGGTCCTTCAACAGGATAATGATCCAAAACATACTGCCAAAATAGTCAAGAAATGGTTTGAGGATAATCAAATTAATGTTTTCGAATGGCCTAGCCAGAGTCCCGACCTGAACCCTATCGAAAACCTCTGGCACATATTGAAAACTGAGGTTAAAAAGCGGAAACCTAGAAATTTGAGGGATTTGGAGAACTACTGCATTGAAGAATGGTCAAAAATCAGTGTTGATGCTTGTAAAAACCTTGTTGATAAATATCCCAAACGGTTACAGGCAGTTATTAAGAATAAAGGGCATGCTATTGACTATTAGTAAGAGAGGTATGAATAATTTTGAACTAGTGCCATTATTGTTTTTCTTTGTATAATGTTTCAACTTGCATAATTTATTTATTTGTTGAGTTTAAATTAAATGCTTATGCTTGATTTATTGTTTGAAATCCCTTTAATATTGTCTACCTTCTGGTTTGAGCAATATTCTTATAGAAATCTCAAAGATCCGAGGGGTATGAATAATATCGGGCACAAGTGTATATAATACATATATACATATATATGTAGATATAACACATATATATATATACATATATATATACCTATATACATATATTTATATATATATGTGTATATATATGTATACATATATATACATATATGCATATATATGTGTGTGTGTATATATATATATATATATATACACACACACACACACACACACAAGGTTCCTTCAGTCTTTGACAAACCATGGATACATACTGGAGGGGTGTCAGCGCATGAAATTATTGTAACAGGAGTTGCACAGTCTCCACCCACACTTCTCCGGAGTTGACATTGTTAAATACCAGTGACAAGCTGAGTGTATATTCAAGAGAACCGGAAACACATGCCAAGGGAAGAGTAGGGTACATATAGTGCCTATAATTCTTAAATGGTCACCCATCTGGTACTAGAACCGGTGTATCAACGAGATTATGATATATATATATATATATATATATATATATATATATATATATATATATATATATATGTGTGTGTGTGTGTGTGTATATATATATATGCATACATATATATGTATATATCTGTTCGTATATGTATATACATATACGTATATATTTATATATCAATAAAAGTTAAATTGCGTGTCTGTATGTGTGTCTGCGTGTGTACCTTTCCCACCAAAATACTGTGTCACTTTTCAGTCTACAGACTCGAGATTTGGCATAAGGGATATTGAGATTTGGGAAAATCTTTTAAATTGGTTTTGGGCTAGAAATATTGCTGTAAAGGAATCAAAGTTCAACGATTTGACCTTTGACAACTCTTCCAAACTTCTCCGCTCTTCCAAACTTCTCCGCCAAATTTGTGTCTTGAAATTTTAGATATAGGTTTCTTGGACATGGATCAAACTTTTTAATTAGATTTGATCACACAACCCTAAATGTTTAGAGGTAAAAATTGGGGGCAATGTTTTTAAAAAAAATTGATAAATGCGGTCTCTACCAAATTAATCAGCTAATTTTTGGTGTAAACATTTGAAATTTTACATAAAGTGTATTCAGACATTAGGCAAGTTTGTAATCGATTTTGATAATTTGGCTGTCAAGTGGTCAAACTTCAACAGATTTTACCATTTGCGGTCTCTAGCAAACTATTCAGTCAAAATTGGTCTACGGCAAAAATTGATGCTAAGGGATAAAAACTGAAAACAAAATAGATAGATAGATAAATAGATAGATAGATAGATAGATAGAGAGATTGATATATATATATATATATATATATATATATATATATATATATATATATATATATATATATGACGTTGTTTTGAAATTTTACATAAAAGTATCTAGACAGACAACATGTTTTTTCGTCACCTTTTGGGTGAGAATTTGGCTGCCAAGAGGTCAAAGTTTAAGAATTGACCCATGCAGTCTCTACCAAACTCCTCCGCTAATTTGGGGTCTACAGACTTAAAATATTAGATGTAAGTTACCCGGTCATGAGTCAAACTTATTAATATATACATACATATGAACGGTACATAGCTCCCGAGCAAAGCCGGGCTGAACTGCAAAGGAACCAACAGGCTTCTGATTTTGCCAGGCTTAAATATATTTTAATTTATACAGATTTTGTATTTATTATTATTAATGTATTATTATTAAGCCGATTCTCTATTGGTTATTATCTATTACATAGTAATGATTTCAAAACTTATGAAAAATATGACTTGGGTACTATCGGCTAGAATAGAAACCAGAACGTTTAGCGGCTCTAGCGATTAGCCTTTGCTTTATTAATCTCTCCAGCATCGTTACGTCTCGGTTATCGACAGATGGATACACAAAAGATTAAAATTGAAGCGAATTTTAGCTATGAATATTTAAATTTGCGTATGTGCAAAATTTACAGCAGGAGTAATGTTTTAGTCGACTTACCCTGCCAAGGGCAACTGTTTTGTTTTCAGTTTTTATCCCTTAGCATCAATTTTTGCCGTAGACCAAATATTCAGTAAGGAGTTTGCTAGATACATTTTGCAATCACGCCAACAACGTCATATATATATATATATATATATATATATATATATATATATATATATATATATATATATATATCAATCTCTCTATCTATCTATCTATCTATTTATCTATCTATCTATCTACCTATCTAACTACCTAGATAGATCGATAGGTAGATAGATAGATAGATAGACAGATAGATAGATAGGTAAGGAGTTAGGTATATATATATATATATATATATATATATATATATATATATATATATATATATATATATACGTATATAGATAGATAGATAGATAGATAGATAACCATAAAAATATTCTGTGTCCTACAATGTTTCCATAGAAAATCCTACGTAATTACGAGCAAACAGTTAATAAAACATGTTAAAACACTTTCAAAAATAGTTAAAAACATTATTAATCTGAAAAGGAAACACTTGATAAGTGGATAGTCCTTAATCGGCGGAGTTTCGAAGAAATACTTTCCTTCTCATTAGAGGGTAGCAAATTAGCAAAATGTGGGATCGGATTTTGCTTGCAAAAGTATTTGATGAAACAACAAATAAGTTAAAGATCTTACTTGATAACAAAACGTGAAGCAGAGGGAATATGGTGCAGAAAAAGGTTATTACACGTGAATGGATAGTCTGGTGAAAGGAAAATAATCCAATCACGGTAAAATCCAAAAATATAAATCCAAGAAAGTTAATTGAATTGCCACTCGCACTAGTAAAATCCAAGTAAATCACGTAATTTGCTTCGTCGTTACAAACGTTAGCCATCCCAATTACCTCCCTACTTACCTCATCATAGTTATCAGGTCAATTCCTCAGCGACACTTAAACCCCGTCCGTGGGCCCGAATATGTCTTTTCAGACCAGCATTAGACTTGCACAATCTGTCACACATATGGCAGAAAAAGTTATGCATTAAAACTTGTTTCACTTCTGGCTACGCATTTGTTTTTCTTTCTTTTTTTTAGCTCATTTTGCTCATAGCATGTGTTTTTTTATGGTTTATACAAGCTGCTTTTGAGAGTAGCACGTGACGATAATTTTTATTCCACGACTTCGATGCCAGCCGTCAGCTTGATATCTAGATTCGAATCGCGTTACTGCTTACATCGAGACGCGATGTATGTCGCCACGTGAAATTTCTTGGCGAGTGACAATTGAGATGACCCCCCCAGTACCTTCTCTAGAATAAAATCATCTATGATATTTTCAGTCAGTTAGTATGGTTTGCGTGATCAGGATGTCGTATACTGATAATTCAATGATTTATCTCAGCACTAATTAATAATTTATTCAATATCCCGATCGTATAACTAATATAAAAAGAACGGAGTCAGTTTTCTTAAAGAGTAACATCTATTATAATTTAAGTGATGAAATCCGAGTAACAGCTACAAAGTCGACTTTGCAATCTTGTGTGCGATGTCAGTTTATCATCGCCACTTCCGCTTTCTTTGCAAAAAAGACATCACTAGTCTTTCTCTCTTCTGCCGTTTCTTTTCATTGGGGTTACCTGACTGAGCTTCAATCTATAGTTTCCTCCTAAAATAACTATTCTTGATAAAACTAAATTTACTTTCTTCTCTTCGTGTTTAAAACGAAACGAAACTTCTATGTGGCAAAGTTTTTTTTTGTTTGTTTTTTTAGAATTACCTTTTCACAAAACAAAATTCCGCTAGCCGCCTTTTCAGTTGACTACAACCTTGTCATTATCATATCCAATATGCAGTATTTTGCTTTATTTAGCCGCCCTCTTAAAAATTGCCAAATTTCCAACGTCATTACCAATCATTATGGTATTGTCTCACTTCCCATCTGCCACTTATAAACCGTTATCCTTGAGTGGTTTTGGGGCCTGGGTGTGTGGTGACTTTCAGAAGGAATAAAAAAATTTATCGGTTTTGATTGACATAAACAAGGGAAAGAATTTGCAAAATAGTTTTTAAATAACGGATGAATCAAATGATCTGCAACGGATACGAGGGGCGTGCAATAAGTAATGCCCCTGACCCACTTCCAATTGCAGTAGAGCACCGAAACTTGGCACAGTTATTAGTCTTTCTCTACCTAGGAACCACCAAGAGTTATGCATTTCTCCCATCGTTTGGTGCAGCTCTGGGGCCGTATTTGTAGAACATTCCAGGTTGGTCTTCCAACCACGACGTGACTTCAGAAATCAAGGCTGCATCATCTGGGAAACGCTTTCCTTTCAAAAACACCTTCATGACTGGGAAGAGGTGAAAGTCAGAGGGGGCAACGCCAGGAGAGTAGGGAGTATGGGGAAGGATTTTATAACCACACGTCCGTGCTTCTGATCTGGCAACATGTTTCTGATCTGGCGACATACGAGTTGTGAACCTGCAGAAGGAAGGTATCTTTGCTGATATTGCACCGCCTCCTGATTTTGATAGCTTCCCTTAATTTCCTCAAAAGTGAATCATAATAGGCTACTGTAATTTTGGTACCCTTTGCCAGGAAATCTGTCATCACTACTCCGTCCTGGTCCCAGAAAACTGTGAGCATGACCTTGCCAACGGAAGGTTGCGCCCTTGCCTTCTTTGGAGGTGGTGAGTCCAAGTGCTTCCACTGCATTGACTGGGCTTTGGTCTCTGGATCATAGTGATAGACCGAGATTTCATCCTGTGTCTTTTGAAAAACTTTGACTCATCTTCTTGGCACATCTCCAAATTCATCCTCGAGCACTCGACGCGTTCTCGCTTCTGGAATGGTATGAGCGACCTGGGAATCCATCTGGCAGACACGTTATGCATATACCAATAGTCGTGAATGATAGTTTTCACAGACCCTGTTTTAATCTTGACATCTTGGGCTAATAGTAATGCGCCGATCTTCAAAAAAGGCAGCCTCAACTTGACGGATAGATGCCTCATCAATGGCAGAAGGCGGGGACCAGGTCTGGGAGCCGTTTCCACAGACTTCCGGCCATGTTTGAATTCACGATGCCAGCGTTTTACAAGGTCATATGATGGGGTATTATCGACATAAGTTTCTTTCATTTCATCGAAAATCTCCTGTGGTGTGCGTCATCTCAAATACAAAAACCGAATCACTGCTCGACATTCAACAGGCTCCATTTCACACCTGACTCAGTTCAAACACCTGTAAAACAGAAACCACAATACACTCAGAGCTGTAATTTGCCACATAGCCCGTAGACATAGAAATCATTGCACATGCAAAATTTCAGTTAGATCAGATGACTGGAAGTGAAGCAAGGGCTACCTATTGCACGCCCCTCGTATAATCCGATTTATTTCGGCGATGCAGAATTAACTGAAAATTAATGGAGGATATATGGCGTATTACGGTGAGGATTCATATCAAATAAAATGCTTTTTATAGTACCGAGCCTTTCGTGCTTAACCAGAACACCAGGGACATATTACTTTCGCCAGGACACCATGAATGGATTTGCTATGGCCAAGACACAAGTCCCTCGACACAGTTTTGAGAAACCGAGGGTGAAATCGGTCAGCTGACTCCCCCCGCCCCATTTTTTTCTTTTCTGCTCTATTTTATTTTAAACATTTTTAATCATGAATTGAAGTAATCCCTTCATGATTTCCACACACACACATATATATATATGTGTGTGTGTGTGTGTGTGTGTGTGTGTGTGTGTGTGTGTACTAGACTACCTGTTGGGTCAGTATGTTATATTAGCTATGAAATTCATGTATGAGCGTGACACTTGTGACGTAAGGTAAATAGTTTTTTTGTGACATAACAGAAACTTTTCTATGAAAGTATACTAAAATGAAAAAGAATATAGATAGATTTCTATGAGTCGTTCTGTTTAAAATTGTTTATTTTTGAAAAAAAAACTTACAGCCATTGAATTATGAATGGTTTGCCATACTTATCAGTAAATGTGCACTGGACAGATACCATAATACTTAAAGTTTAATTCAAACAGTAAGCTACAACCGAAGTAATTATATCGACAAACCCTTTACTGATAGAACCAATATAAGGGAGTTTCAGATAAACGGACACTTAGCCGGACCAAAAAAAGGGTTGCTATTAAATTTAACAAGAGCTTGGCGAACATGCTTAGAGATTACACTCTCAGGGAAATCATTCTTCGCAAGAATATCAGCTATGCTCTTCAATTCATTATCAAGTTTGCTCGTCGAGCAAATCATGAGGGCACGATGGACCAAAGTCTTGATCAAACTGATTTTTCTCCTGGTAGAGGCAAAATAATCTCTTATAATATAATAACTTATATACAGGCCTGTAAATGTCGGTTTCCTGTAGATAGTTGTACTAAACCAATTATCTGTCCTTTCTACAAGGACGTCCAAAAAGGGTAAAGAGTAATTTTGCTCTTCCTCCATAGTGAACTTGAGTGCGGAGTTGAAATTATTTAAATTCAGGAAAAAAAATCGCTTACTTCGTCGCGAGATTTAAACATGACAAAAGTGTCATCCACGTACCATCAATAACAGAAAGGCCTAGAGATCTGAGTTAAGAGTACGGATTCCTGAAATCCTCGAAAATTATTCGCTAGGATAGCACCCAAAGAACTGTCGATAGCCACCCGTCGACCTGCTGATACATTACATCATTAAAGTTGAAGCAAACCGACTTGGTGTCTAGTTCCATATGTTCCAATAGTATGGTATATAATTTACAGATCCGTTTAGCTGATTATTAGGTAAATGCTGACTTTTTGTGCATATGTTCTTCAGAAAACATAGAAATTCCGATGGGCGTTATTTTTTTATTTTTTATTTTTGTAATTTAACTACCTAGCCACAGTTTGCTTCATTTAAGCGTTTTCTCAGATAAATCTTTCGTAAAAAAAGACTTGGGTCATAATTTGGTTGAAAGCTTTTTAACGGAATTTCAACATATTATTCCAAAGAAAATGCGCAACGTCTGTGTTCCTCACTAACCATGAGAAAATCCGAAGCAAACTTTCGTACATGCCTGAGGAATGTAATTATCCTTTGCCACATTCCTAATCAACAGCTTCGAAAGTCATGCTGACCTTCAATTTATATTGATTTGAACTGAGCCAGCGGAGATTAAATCAGCGAGTAACAAACATTCAAAATTGAGATGCTTTAATTGTCTCGGAAATAGAAGAGGTATTAAGTGGGAAAAGGTAAAACTGAATATATATATATATATATATATATATATATATATATATACACGTATATATACATATATATATCCTTTATATATATTATATATACTGATATACATGCATATATGTACACATGAATACATACATCCACACACACACAAACACACACAAACACACGTACACACACACACACACACACACACATATATATATATATATATATATATATATATATATATATATATAGCAAAGACAGAAAGAAGACCTCGAGACGTAAGGAATATAATACAAACATATTTATCAAGCATCATTCAGATCACCGAACATATTCAGAATAAGTATATCTCTATATATTTATTCCTTCTGTCCTCTCTCTCTTTCTTTGTATATATATATATATATATATATATAGAGAGAGAGAGAGAGAGAGAGAGAGAGAGAGAGAGATGAGTATTGGCTGAGGAGAGCTTGATATGGGTATCTAAAACGGTTTGAAACCGACGAAATCAATAACTTGTCTCATTTAAAAACTTTCTGTAAACAAAATATAGTATATATGTGTGTGTATATATATGTGTGTGTATGTGTGTGTATGTATATATATATATGTATATATATATATATATGTATATACATATATATATATATATATATATATATATATATATATGTACATGTATGGATATATACTGTCGCCAAAAAGAAAGTCTGCACTTGTTATTTTTTTAAAAACCGCAAATTTTAGCGAAATTGCTTGTAACTTTTTAAAAACCTACAGCTCATTTGATTCGCCTTTTATTCCCCTATAATTTTACTTGTTAATATTTGACTTTTAATTGAATTATCCTAGTGTCTATGTCAATTTAAAATATTAATATCAAATTGAGAAGGCAAAATATGTTTGCTGCATTAAATGAGCTTACAACCAGCTTAAAATATCCAACTGTTAGGTAACAACGCATTTCTAATCGTAATTCTTGTTGTTTTTCTAGGTTATACAACGTAACATTTAGTCTGTATGCATCCATTTTCACTTAGTGATCGTCAGGAACTCATTAATTTCCACTTTTCTCGTTTATCCAATGGTGAAATCGGCCGCAGATTGAATCTGATGAGAAAACGGTCCAAATGACTGTACAAAAGCACCAAAACACCGACAGTATTCGTCGTACCCCTTAATGTAGTTTTCTTAGAGTATCTTCCTACATGGATATTCCTTTCAAGATTCACTGCCTCAGAAACAGATGTAGTACGGCTACCCAAATCCATCAATAACGTAATTTTGTAAAATGATGCCCTCTTTCTGCAGATAAGCACAGATTGAAGGAATTTACTTGCGTACTTGTGTTACAAGACGCTAACTAATGATTTCTGTAAAGAACAGAAAACGCCGTCTGGTCATCGTCAGATGCAATGAAGACCATGACCATTCATATTGGTCGAAAGTGATTTTTAGCGTCAAAGCAACTTCAGTAGGCTAGGCAGTGATGGTAGGCAGTATCTCCGTCAAGGGAAGGACGACGAATGTAATCGTTGGTGCACAGTTTCAACGCTGCAAGGTGGTGAAGATTTAGTTTTGGGTGTGAGGTGCGTTATAAGTGTTAATGGTCCAGGGCAGATAGTTCGCTTGAAATGTCGGCTTAATTCGGCCAAATACATTAATATGTTACCTGAGCAATTCCTTCCCTACCTTGGCCGAAATTTGGATGATAACCCTATCTTCATGCAGGATAATGCTTCCATTCACACAGCTGCCAATGTAAGAGGTTCCTTGAAATGCATGGTATTCCGTATTTTTAATGGCCTACACAATATCCAGACCTCAATCCCATCGAAACCCTATGGCATTAAATCAAGCAACAGCTACGCAATGAAAAAATTTCAAATTTGGAAGAATTTTAGACAAAAAACTAAAGAGGAGTGGGATGCACTTTCACTGGAGTATTGCCGCAGACTAACTCAAGACTGCAGATTGTCGAATTGCAGAAGGGATATGCTACTATAAATTAAGTAGTTCATTGTGCTCCTGTTGTATTTGTGTTGCATTAATGTTCTAAAGTTACATTTAAATAACAATTTTCCATTGTGTGGAGAAGAAGCTATTAGAGTAGAAGGTTTATTACATCTAGGGATCTCGAGTGTGTAGGGGTGGAACTTCGCTGCTTGTCGGGTTTGTCGGGGGTATTTTCGTCGAGGGGGTACCAGAGCTTGTAGTTCGTCAGAGCATCCAATATTAAAATACTTGTAAAACAGGCAGTGGGATGCAACATTTCGTCGATAGTACAGGGGCTTAAGCTTAGATGACAGTTCGGGACCTATTAGGTTGGCGACTCTCTTTTGGACTCTGTCCAAGAGTGAGAGAATAGTAGCAGATGCACCAGCTCTAATTTGACAGCAGTACTCCATACATGGGCGAATGGTGGTTGTGTAGAGGTACAGGATACTTTCTAGAATAGTATAAAAGGGCCCATCCTCTTTGCATGAGCCTTGGCAATGATCTTGATGTCTCTAATCCAACTCATGTTTCCTGTGAACGTGTAGCCAACGAGCATTGTCTTGGCAGCGTTGAACGTTACCATCCATTTTGACCCCATTCCACTACAGATTGAAGGTCTTCCTCTGGGGTTTCTGGCATTGCCTTAGATATGTGCTCATTAGTTTTCCCAACGTGCCTGCTATAGAGCGTGGTGTCGTTGGCAAATATACTTATCTCAGAGACAATTTTATTAGGTAAATCATTTATGCATATCAGAAATAATAAACGTACAAGTATCGATCCCTGCGATACACCCGGATTTATATCAATTTTTTTTTTACCTGTGCCTACCGAGGACAACCTGAGTTCTTCTCTCGTTTAAGAAGCATTTAATTATACGAAGCATTCGTCCAGTAATAACATAGGATTTTATTTTCATGAGAAGACCACCGTACCATACTCTGTCAAACGCCTTAGATATATCTAGAGCTACTGCCCTCCTCTCCCCTGCTTTATCCAGTGCTTGATAGAAACGTACAGAGATTACAGTTATGATATCTGCAAGAGAACGGGCAGTCCTAAATCCATATTGGTGGTCAGATAGTTTAGCAGCTGTAAGGTGGTGGACTAGAACTTGATTAATTAAGGACTCAAATATTTTGGAAAAAATAGGGAGGAGGCTAATTGAGCGATAATTTAATGGGTCGGTTCTTTCGCCAGAATTTTTGTAAACTGGTACTACAGAAGCAGTTTTCCGGTAGCCAGGAAAGCAAGATTCGTTAACGTATTTGTTAAAGAGCTTAAAGAGAATTGGAGCATTGCCTATTATTTTCTTCACTATTGTAGATTTTCCAGAAATCACGAGTTCTTAATTTCTGCGCTTCAATGCGTTTCCTGATGGTTTCAGTATAATCACTCTCCGCTGTTGTAACTTCTTCCTTACAATTATTTCTAGTTTCTATATACTTTTGCCTGTTTGTACAGGACATATGTCGGATAAATCTACAGTGTGCATGTTGCCTCCTCTGAGCATTGGCAGCTGCACATATAGAAGTAAACCATTGACGAAAGTGGCGTTTGCTATAGAACTTCCTCATTTTATTATAAAGACAAGGGCTTCGAAAATATGTCATTTTTTAAACTCTCACCATTGTTACTCAGTAATAGAAATACGCAAAAGCACCAGTAATTTCTGTAGCTAAACACGTTATTATATGTCTGCCTAAGTAGCTGGAAGTTCTAGCAACACTCCTATTCATGGAAATTTTAGTTTTTGTACTTTTTACAAATAGATATATATGAATGTATGTGTCCGCACATATAAGCATGCACGAATATATATATATATATATATATATATATATATATATATATATATATATATATATATATGTATATATATATATATATATATATATATATATATATATATACTAGCAAGGAGACCCGACGTTACCGAGATTGAATCATGATCAACGAATATTTCAAACTCCTATATTTTTATTGTCATCGAACTCCGTGAAATCGCCCGGAGGGAAGCTTCACATGCTACTTAGTCTAAAATATATGTTATTCTACATAGTACTCTAGAGAACCTACTGTTTCATTTATAAAATTATTTTATATCTTTCCAGTAAACGAAACCAAAACAATAAGAAATTAACGTGCGGGATTTGAACTTACAGACTCCGTCATGAAAAAATAAGTAAGTCTTATAAAATTATTTGCAGTTAATGGAAAAAATTAAGAAATTTAAGATCCTACAGACCACGTTATGAAAAAAAAAAACGAAAAAAAAAAACAAACAAAACCAAAAGAAAAAAAAAACATGCTATCAGCTTACCCACAGTAGAATTTTACGGCCGTAATTGTATCGTTCTTGCTGAGCGAAGGCATGAAAATTTGGTTTACCGATAATAGATAAATAAAAATAATCGATTATCGATTATCGGTAATTATCTGGGTTATTCAGAGAAAAAATCAACTAAAGTCACTCCCATTTGTGTAATTTTTAAAGAATATCTGTTCAGCCGTTTCGGAGTCTATGTGTAGGTATATATATATATATATATATAGTAAGTTATAATATATATATGACGATTAAGCTATACTGAATATTCCGCGTTTCATCCACTCTAGCACCCTTCGGGCCTATGCATAAGCCTGATGCGTCCTAAAGTTGATGAAACGATGAATATTCAGTGTAGCTTAATCGCCATATATATTTTATAACTTACTAGCTAGCTCTACCTATGTATTGAGCACTTTTGAAGTAAATAGTTAGAGTTAACGCTTAAATTTATACTTTCGTATATTAATTTCATGTGAGTAAATAAAGTATATATATATATATATATATATATTAAAGTTTATATTTTAAAATACATTTAAGGTACATATATATGTGTGTGTGTATATATATATGCATATATATATATATATATATATATATTTAATGTCATTCGGATAGGTATACATATTATATTGTTATTTTTATATATATTTTTATATATATATACATATATATATATATATATATATATTTAATGTCATTCGGATAGGTATACATATTATATTGTAATTTTCATGGCAGGTGCTCGTCTGAGCTCCAATCCCTGGTCCCCCCTCGCCAAACTTTCACGAGAAACACCCGTCTAGCTGAATCCACTGTGAAAAATTTCCCCCACTCTATATCTGTGCCTAAATCAAAACGCGGATTTCATGAGCAAAGCTTCTTTCTTAGAACTGCACGCCTGTGGAACTCTGTTCCGTCTGCCTGCTTCCCTCCGGACTACAACTTGATGTCTTCAAGTCTAATGTTAACAAATTCCTAATGAACCGCCCCCCTAATTAAACACTTCATAAAATCTCCTCACTAACGTGATGTACTTGCAATAACCCTTATCCCTGAGTGGCTTCCGGGCCTTGATAAGTGGTGATCACTGTGTAAAAAAAAAAAAAAATATACATAAATCTACACTATATATATATATATATATATATATATATATATATATATATTATAGATTGACATATTTGCAAATATGTATACGTATATACAAATACATATCTACATATATATATATATATACATATCTGTAGACACATTTATATATACAAATATATACATATGTACATACATATACATATATACATGCATATATGGCTAAACCTATATATATATATATATATATATATATATAATAGTGCATATATATGTGCATTCATATGCATATATACTAAATACATGAATGCATTTTTTTACAAATATACAAAACTTTTCTCTTTGTTTTTTTTTTCTTTCTCTTTGCACTAAATTACTTTTAAATCGGATTCTTGATTGCGTTTCCTGACCTTGGATGGCGTTAACAACGCAAGGCAGGAAGAATTGCGTGCTATTTCAATATACTCTCTCTCTCTCCCGTACTAAACCTGTTTTCTTGCTCTCTGTCGGTTAAGTTGATCTTCGAAAAACTCAGTAATTCCAAAGTAGATAGAATCGTAAATACCGGCAATATTAAACGAGCATGAGCAACAGTCAATAAAGCTATCAACATGAAACGGGAAATGATTACGTGCACGCGTATACACGTGCGACTGCGCACAGATCCATGCACACACTCATTCACACTTATATAAATAAATATATTAATTCACACACACACACACACACACACACACACACACACATATATATATATAGAGAGAGAGAGAGAGAGAGAGAGAGAGAGAAAGAGAGAGAGAGAGTGAGAGAGATCAAATAATGATTGTAGTGTTGCTGTATCCTAGATGTTAATCAAATGAATCTCCGTCACTTATAAACCCTTATTCAGTAACAGGTATTTCCATGGAAAGTGCTCGTCTGAGCTCCAATCTCTGATCCCCCTCGCCAATCTTTCACGAAAAACACCCATCTAGCTGAAACTACTGTCATTAATTTTCCCCACTCTTTTTCTGTGCCTAATCAAAACGTAGATTCCATGAGCAGAGCTTCTTTCTTAGAAGTGCACGCCTGTGGAACTCTCTTCCGTTTTCCTGATTCCCATTTGATTACAACTTGGATGTCTTCAAGTCCAACGTGAACAAATTCCTGACAAACCGCCCCCTTAGTAAGACACTCTATCAAATCTCCAATACTAATGATTACTACGATACGATCCAATTGATTACTGTACACGGAATAACCCTTATCCCCGAATTGCTTCCGGGCCTTGATAAGTGGTGACCTCCATGTAAAAAAAAGGTAAACCACTATTTTACTATTAATTACTACATCTATATAAACCTTATAATTTTGAGTGAATGAGACCAACAGTCTAAAGAGCGGGTTTATTTTAATGTATTAGTAAATGCATTAATACTATTAAAAGAAAACAGTGCTCATTGTTATGTAGATTAATGTAGATATATAATAAGCTCGGTAGACATAGGTATCCTAGAACTATTTTAATATTGAGTAAAATGATGGATAATTAATAATTAAAAATCGGTTTCAAAAGGAAAAACAAACAAAATCAATAAATTGTACGATCGTTCCGAAAACGATTGTTTATTGGAATAGACAATACGTCTTGAACAATAATTTTATCATTCGAGGCTATACAAAGTTCTAACAATATCGATGTCTCGTTCGTATCGTATAACTATTCTAATGTGGTGATTATAGGAGGACTAGTGTTGCTGAGACTCCTGGATGTGAAATGCAATAAGTACGTACCCCTGGAAGGTACTCGTTCAACCGGTCAGTGTGTCGTTTTTTTCTCAGCGAGTGGGCAAAGAAAAAAAAGGTGCATAACAAAACATAGCTGCGTTCGCTCGCTCTTGTCACCAGGGATAAATGTATAATGAATGAGCCCTTAATCGGATATTTCGACCATATATATTTAAAATAGATATAAATCACACAGTTCTCGTTGGTAAAACAATACATTAGATAACAAAGAAAATAGTAAATAAAGAAAGATAAACAGAATGAATATAACAAATGTTTTCTTCAACAAATGTAATTATTTTCTAATTGTCTGTTTTCCCCTTTCTTCTTCTGTTCCTGGCATTTGTCTATTACAGTCACTGTTGACAGAGAGAGAGAGAGAGAGAGAGAGAGAGAGAGAGAGAGAGAGAGATTAAGGAGGTTCGTTCGCTCCAATGCGTTATGAATAACTGAGTTTTAATATAGTCTTTTTTTTCTGCAATTTTCTTTCGGCCGTATTGAACACACACAACCTCTCATGAGTCATCGGATGATTTTTTATCAATGTTTTTCTTTCAATTTCAGTTGAATATACTTTGCTGTTTACGAGTTAGTTACGATGGTCTCCCTGCTAGATTTCTGAATTGTTATTTCTTCTGAGAGGTTTCACTAATTTCCGAAAAATTTTAGAGGTTTTTCATTTGTATATCTTTGGGGTATAGATCGACATTATTCCCGAGAGCCTTAGTTCCAGGCTCCCTCCACGGCAACTGTATCCAACTTCTTACTCAACTGACTGACTAAACTCTCTATGCCAGAATAAAACAGTTGTACAGTCCAATTTACACCAAAGGCTGTGATCAGTTCTAGAGATGGGGGTTTCTGTTAATGCACCAATCGATACTTGCCACATCGATTTTCGCTGGAAGATGATTGCTCAACTCTATGTCAGACTGGTTTCCTTTAGCTAAGCTTTTCAAGGGAAGTTACAATCTCACGTTCCGGATTTTAGCGTGACCATCGTCATAGATGGCCTGTCAGCTGAAAGATGACGTCATCGCCATAGGTCCTAGCAAGCAAGATAAGTGGAACACAGACTGTCGATAATGAACATACATTTTTTACAGAAAGCGTTAGAAAACTTCAAAATTGGATTAAAAAAGACAAACATGATACTTTGTACTGAAACTCATCCAATATTAATAATAAAAATATCAATAATAAAAAACGAATTGAAAGAGAGAAAAGTTGTTAAAAAGTTTAAAAAGAAAAGGAATACGATTTGATTTGTATAAAACTGAAGTTGATTCAATAGAAATAAATAAAAATGAACAATAAATATGGTTTGATAAAAAAAAACAATATTTTAAAAATCAAAACTGAAAAACAAACGATAAATTAGTTTAACTGAAATACGAACAATAAATTAGTTTAACTGAAAAACGAACAATAAATTAGTTAACTGAAAAACGAACAATAAATTAGTTTAACTGAAAAGCGAACAATAAATTGGTTTAACTGAATAACGGACAATTAGTTTAACTGAATAACAAACAATAAATCAATAATTAAATTCAAACGAATGTTAGTATAAACAAAGTTACTAAGGCAGAAATATTTCAAACATTGAATATTAAAACTTTTCAAAAATCTGTTGTAGAATTTAATTAAAAGTTTGAATTTTTCTTTTTCTGATTTTTTTTTACTAATATTGTCATTCTCTTTGCGATAAAAATTGTTTATAAGGGAATTCGATGAACTCCATATCAGCATTTTTTCAATTTGCTGAATAGTGTGACGCTCATCACAAAAGTCAACATGAAATAATCGATTTTGATCAGCCAAAATATTTAAAGTTATGTACAAGGCTAATTTTCTCTGATGAATCGAATGTAAAAATGGATCGCATTTTGTAAGTTTGTTTATAACTATATAATTATATAAGACAAAATTATTATTTATATATTTGGGTATAGCAGAGAACCTCGGTTAATACCCTGAAAGTAGCTGTTTAATTCAGCTATTTCTTCAAAAGCC
The DNA here is from genome assembly GCF_053919585.1 of Euprymna scolopes. Taxonomy (NCBI): domain Eukaryota; kingdom Metazoa; phylum Mollusca; class Cephalopoda; order Sepiida; family Sepiolidae; genus Euprymna; species Euprymna scolopes. Next base: position 84,883,466 of record NC_136496.1, read on the forward strand.
TCTCTCCCGGATATTAAAATTTTGCAGCTATTGCATTTCAGTTTTTTTGAAAACTGCATGACAGCAATAACCTGCTAAGTATAATATAACAGGAAGTACTTCGTTGCATTGATTAACATCATCTTCTGTTACATCTATGTTAAATTTATAAACATGGAACTCTTGTTCCCTTGTCATTTCATCCCAGTTAGTTTCTTTACAAAAATTTAATTCAATAGTTCAAGTATTAATTGGTAAGCTCAATTTAAAAACTGACAACATTCTGAGTTTTTCTTTACATTCATACACCTGACCTAACGATATATTATACTAATCTCTACTAAGTTGTCGATACGGGCCAAACCTTGCCTCAAGGTTATCTGTCTAAAACTTTTCTGGTTATATATACACCATGTTCAGTACATTTATACAATATTTAGTCAATTCTAAAATTGCGTACGTAGTATGGTGCAAAGCAGTATATGTTTCCTTTGTTAACTTATCAGTTCTTCCAAGAATGCGATTCCAAGTTTCTAACCAGTCACAGAACACATTTAGGAAACTATAATTATCACTATTTAATTTCAGTGGATTAGCATATTTATTACGAAGTCGACAATCTTCATATGGTGTTTTCACATTCAGTATTGTCCACCAAATATAAAATATCTGAATGTATTCTGCGATTTCTGCATAATTTGGCAAGCATTCCTGTTTTCCTAAGGTTAGCAAACCTTGAATAGTATATTCGTTGAAAATTTGCAAAACCAAATTAGCATTTTGCCTTTCAAAAGTAGTCGGAGAAAAAACTTTTGAAGTCAACTTATAGCAATATTTCACAAGTGATTGAGATTCTATGGCATAAAGTATATGTAAACTATAAAATGTAGCACATTAGATGTTATCTGATTCATGATTTCCATTATAACAAAACTTTGGGTACATCATGCATTTACGTTCATCTTTTTGGCCAAGCCAATTGTTTCTAATGCATTTAAATATATACACTGAGTCGAATAAGAAGAAAAGAGGGATGTTGTCTTCAGGTCGAAGATGAAGTTCACATACCTAAATAAATAATTTAAAAGAAAATCGTACCATGTTTGACTTAATATATAAAAAAAAAAATTACATGACAAAAAAACGATAAAATAAAAAAATAAGTAAAAAGTGCAGAATTAGTCCACTCTCGAAAAATCCTTTTAAATTACCACTTTTATAAGTGTTCAGGGGTGTTGAAAACGAAAAATTACGGAAAACTAGTAGTTTCCAAGATATAAACAGATGTTAGTTAAAAGGGGGGGATAATTTAACCTAAAACGACCTCCCTTTATGCCCAATTTTTTTCTTTTACATGGGCAACGAGCAATTTTTAAAAAAATACATTTTCGCCTCAAACAAGGTGAAGTGCCTCTTTGATGTAGGAATGAACACACCTATACGTAAAATGAGCACTTACAGTTGACCCCCTCTCTCCAACAAAATTTCTGTTTACACTTTTTGAAAGGGGGTGCTCATTTTATGTTAAACTGTGTTCATTGTACGTTGACTCCCAACCCCCAACATAAAGGTGTCCATACTCATTTTTCTTCGCTTTTATTTGTTAAAAAGAAAGCACCCTAAAAAAAGGCGATGGGCATAAAGTGGGTGTTCATTTTACGTTAAATTTTTATAGAAAAGTGATCCCCCATTATTTAAAACTAACATTTCTTCATATCTCGGAAACTACTCGTTTGCCGTAATTTTAAACGTTATTTTCGTTTACAGCGCCACTAGCAGTATTAGAATATTTGGGGGGGGGCGGAGGATTTTCGACAACCCTAACACAAAACTGCGAATAACATATGCAAAACTCGTAATTTCTCCGTTTAAAGTGGGTTGTTTATTTTATTTTTCGAATATACTTCCAAAATAAACTATTAAAATTGTTTAAAAAATAATAGAAATATTATTTTTTATTATCGGCATTTTGTAAACACTTTTTTTTAATTAAAAATAATGTTTCTATTATTTTTTTAAACAATTTTAATAGTTTATTTTGGAAGTATATTCTCCAAAATTCTGACAGATATAGAGCCACGACATTTACCACACATAATTATTAATAACGAAAACGGTCATTAACTTTAAAATAAGTATAATCTATTTCACGCTGATATAAATATTGCACAGTAAAATAGTTGAACTAAAAAGATAAATGATTTTTCTCATTTAGAATTATTTAAACAAAAGAATTCCGTTTTTTACAATATCGCTTTGATTAAATTGTTAGGTTTAAGTACATAATATTTTCACCATATTCCCCATTTTAAATAAGTTTCTAAATAATAATTTATTATTTCAGCACATAACTTAAATTACATGTAAAATTCATTTTTATATACATACTTACATTTTTATTTTAAAATATGTTCTAAAAAAATAAATAAATTACAAAAAGGCGCGTTTTTTGCTTTAAATATCTGAAATATTTTAACACTTATTCTGCTATATTTAGATGGAGTAAAATCCTTTCTTTTTATTGCATTCATCCACTGGTAAATTATTTCCTTTTTTTTTTGGGGGGGGGAATGAAAACACTGTAAGTTTTGGTCCATTGTCATAGTTACCTCGGTATTTTGGAACTATAAATCTCGACGGCATGTTTAAATTTATTTAACCCTCCAAAACTTTAAACCAACTTCCGGTTTAGTCATGAGACACGGGACCAAATGTCAACAGACCGATGTTCATGACGTCACCAGACTAAATTATAGTCGTCGCTAGGCCATCATATTACGGTAGCCACGATTTTAGCCAGAGTCAACAATCCAAATCTGTAAGCGAATTGACATTTACTCTTCCCTCTTAACCAAAACAAATAACTGTTTCCCATGTTTGTTTGGTTGTTGAGTTCAATCTGTAATTCACCAAATGCACATATACATCCACTCTGGTATCTACAAGTGGACGTATAACTAATGTAATCAGGACCTGTAAGCATTTTAGCAATTAGCGAACGACTCTATTTAAAAAAAGTAATGATTGATAAATTATGTGGAGTCTGTTCCGTCCGAAAGAGCAATTAAACGATGACGTATTATACACGAATGGAGCCGTACAGTTACAAATACTGCCGACCACTCTGATCGCAGCAATTCGATAGTTGTTACAGAAATCATAAAATCAACATCCACAAACGGAAATTGAAATTGAGTGAAACACTAATATATCAAGCATTAAAACGAACCCACTTTTTCATTCACAACTACAATATTTTTTCAGAGCTGCAGTATTTTTACGGAGCTGTTTCTGACCATGTTTCTCACTATAATATATGAAAATAATAAAACGTGCTCAAAGCAAATGTTATGTAAAATACTAAAACTTTCAGCATATCTAAAAAAAAAGATAATAAAAGCTGAAAAATATTAAATAATAAGTACAATTGGAAAAAAATTATAAATGTTTGTAAATCACCTTTTTTAAATATGCATTTTCCGTTATAACATTAATGTCCTACATCTAATAAAACTAAAATCGATAAATAGCTCCCTGACAAGTGTGTTTTTATTTTTGAGAAAATATCTACACATTTATACACGTGTTTTTACGATGATTGGAAAAATAACAATTTTAGTTTAATATAAAAGGATTTATAAAAAAAATCAATATCGGCAATTGAATTGTAATCAGGAATTTACTAAGGAATCGCTAAGTGGTCTGGAATCAAGTAAAGTATTTAAATCTCCCCATCATTAATATACATATATATATATATATATATATATATATATATATATATATATATATATATATATATACTAGCATGGGTACTCGGCGTTGCCATCGTCGACATAAAGTTTCGTTTATAACACACCTACTATACTAAGTATATTAATCACTTTCATCTTGGGTAACGTCGATACCCCCCCCACACACAACAATTTCCAAAATAAAAGAACAAATAAAAACATGTGAATGTAACCGCCCCCAAAAAAAGAAGTGATACCCTCTCAACCAGGTGAGATTCTAACAATAGTAAAAATCATTTATTTATGAGCGTCCGAAATGGCTACCCTTAAAAATATGCGAAGGGAATGCGCTATTATATCGGAGCACACTTACACATTTCCTTTACCCTATCTCCTCCCTCTTTGCCGTCGATGACCGTTTAACAGTCGATCAAAGTAAAAGATTCATAAGGAAATATCCTTATTTCGAGAAAGTTCTTCCACGGTCAGTTAACAACCGAAATAAACAAATAAAAATATGAAAAACAAACTATTTTTTTTCCTGTACAATCAAATAATTTACGCTTTTCGTAAACATATTCTTACGTATTTTCTTTAAAAAAATATATATATACATATATATATATATATATATATATATATGCATATATATATATATATAAAATGTCTGTGGCACTCCAAAAAAAAACTTGACTGAACAAAAAGTTTTTAAAAAAACACCTAAGAATTTACGGTGAAAAAAAGTAAAACATTCATCTTTTCTTGAAGGAAAAAAAAAACTTTTTGTTGATAAATATTTTGCAAGAAAAAAATAAAAAACAAAGCAAAATATATGAAATAAAATAAAAAAAAGTATGTTCAGTCCTTTAAAGGTGTTTTTTTGTTATTTTTGATTATTTACATTTATATTTTTTCAGGTTTGTTTGTTTTTAAAGCGTCTGTTACAACGCTCTGCTTACACCGATGATTGCCGGTTTCATCCGATCCAGGCTTTACGGGAATTCCCGAGGATCCGCGTCAAATTATGCAAGATAATTGAATATTTAAAAATAAAGCAAAACATCTTCCTGTCACGAAATTATGTTTTTACGCCAGAAACGTCTTGCGATTACCAAATTAATTTATTTGGTAAGATGTTGTTTTTTTTATCTTTCGAACTTTGGAACGTATAAAACATCATCAGGGGAAATAACTCTACTCGCTTCATAAAAAATCGATGTCGGAAGTAATAATTCCAAATAAATTAATTAAATATATTATCAATATAATTGCTATTTAGAGTTGATGAAATAACAATATTAAATAGTACACTTAAAACAACTCTCTTGCTAGAAATTTAAACTAACATACAACTATTTAGTACAATTGATTTTCCTTAATATAAAAAACAAATGAGGTGACCTCCTAATCGTATATTTTTTAAAGAATTATACTATATATAGAAATAAATGAAATACTAAACTAACGGACATTTTGTATATATTAATCAAACTGTGAAAAAACAAACAAACAAACAGATAGGAATACGAATTCATATATATATATATATATATATATATATATATATATATATATATAATTACTTTTCTACAGACAACAGTGTTTTTCTTACGCAATCATAAGTGCAGGACATGACGATCAACGCTGCTTGAAATGATTCAAGCCTCGCAATTTAGCCACCTTTTGTTCGATTAGCAAGACACATATCCCAGAGTAACTGTTCCTCGCAACGACATTAAATGACATTTTAATATTATTCGTGTTTAAACTTTAATACAGACAATTTTAGAATGATCAAGTAAAAAGATGTTATTATCTTGCACACACACATACGTACACACACACACACACACACACACACATATATATATATATATATATATATAGAGAGAGAGAGAGAGAGAGAGAGAGAGAGGGGGGGATAGAAAGCCAATAAACATCCAACAGCTTCACTCATGGCCAACATAGCGTACGATTCTGGACAGAAACATTTGAGGAAAACGTTTTCGATTACAGTTGGCGTCTGTTCGTTCTTTATTTCAAAACTCACCTCAAACGAAGGTCGCTGAGGGCATTAGTATTAATTATAGCATTGCCAATTTTATTTGGTTGTTGTTTTTAAACTCACCTTCACAGAAAGTGAAAACAGATAAATTGGCAAGTAAAACTGTAATATCTTCCGGTAATTATGGTACATAATGGAGGATAATGTTACTAACAGATATTGGTAATATAATTAGCTAATGTTTACCTCACATAAAAACTTGTGTGCAAAATAGCATGTCTGGAGAATTGATTGGGCATATTTCATGTCCAACACATCGGAATACCGATCATTCTTGACTGACATTCGAGGGAAATTTTATATTCAATTAATGGCACATTTCCTTCGTTGTTCAGCGATAGATTAGTTTGTTTAACGGCATATATACTATCTCTTATTTATTTAACGCTGAATATTTGTATATATCATCAATGATGTATTTTATACCATTAACAGAACACAAGTTGCTCCGTAAAACATAAATTATAAGGGAATTTCCCTAATGTGTAAATAATAATATTCGGTTGCATTGGCGCAGTCAATACTTTTCCCCAAATAGTATCTGAAAAGAAATCAAACATCCTCGAAACAAGTGCTATAAACCTGTAACCACCAAACCTTTCAAAACATTAAAAACAGAAAAAATATTAAATGATAAGTACAATGGAACAAATAATAAATGTAGGTATATTCCTTTCTGAAAATAGTTATTTTACATCGTTTGAATTACCCCATCCGCAATATATATATATATATATATATATATATATATATATATATATATATATATATATATATATTATTTATGCTTATGAGAAGATGATAACCAGAAATATATATTATTATTATTATTATTATTATTATTATTATTATTATTATTATTATTATTTACTTACTCTTGGGTATGTGTCTTGCTAATCGAGCAAAAATTGGCTTATATATATATATATATATATAATTTAAAGGAGATTAGAACAATAGTCTAAAGAGCTGAGTGTATTTTAATGTAACAGTACAATTACTAGTTTAATTAAAATACAGGAAATAGAAAGGGCTCGTTGTAATTTAGATATATAATAAGCTCGATAGTTAAATGCCCTTGAGCTAATTCAATATTAAGTAATGTGATTTATAATTTAAAATGCTATAAGATAAAAAGCTATAAGATAAAAAGCTATAGCAAACATCTAAATGACTACTTTAACCACAGTTCCTGATTTCAAAAAAAGAAAAATTAAAAGATTCATCTGCCTTACTTTTAATGCTAGGTTTATTTATGGTGTCTTTTAAATTCAATAAAAACCCTCCAAAATTTGCTGATGAGGAGACCTTGCTTACCAAAAAACTATATATAATTATTCCACATAACTTGATGTATACCACAATAAAAAGCATTGTTTTCCGAAACGATCGTACAGATAATTGATTTTGTTGTTGTTCCTTCTTATGAAACGGATTTTTAATTTAATTAAAATTTGATTTTTAAATTTTAAATTATAAATCATATTACTTAATATATATATATATATATATATATATATATAAATATATATATGTATGTATATATGTATATATATATAAATATATATATATATTATCTAACAATCAACTGGGATGGAAACCTGTGATTATAAGTCTTATTGCCAGTAATTTTCTTATATTTTCTCCTCTGAAGAGATGGTAGACATCGAAATCCTATAGGATAAGGAGTTATATTTCAAATTTATTCTCTGTCTTACGTAAGAAGACTTTTGATCTGAAATTTAAACATTTCACGTCATAAATTTTTAAAGTCATTGAATGACTAACATTATATATATATATATATATATATATATATATATATATATATATATATCATCTCCGTCGTCTATCAGGACGCATCAATCAATGTATCTATTAGGTTGTCCGGAAAATAATGGCCATTTAAGGAAGTCTGTTTTGAAATTGGATTTTATCATAGGATTTTTATTATATTTCAGGTAAACATCAACATGATTATTGATTTATATGTGCTCTTTAATAATTTCTTACTTTTTTCTTTCAAAAAAACGTTTTATGAGCGAATGAGCCCATAATTTGGAATATGAGAAAAGAAGACTTACGATTACTTTTCCTGCATGAGTTTAAGCTTGGTAACAATGCTTCTCAAACAACTGCAAATATCAATAGGGCATGGGGAGAAGGCATCACAAGTGATAGAACAGTACGAAGGTGGTTTAAGAAATTTCGTAGTGGTGATGAGAGCCTTAAAGATGAAGAAGTTAGAGGACGGCCATCTAATCTTGACAATGAAAATTTGAGAGCCATTGTTGAGCAAAACCCACGGCAAAGTGTCAGGGAAATGTCTCGGGAACTTGGTGTCAGCAGTTCAACAGTGTCGGACCCTCTGAAGCAAATTGGCAAGGTGAAAAAGCTCGACAAATGGGTCCCACATGAGCTCAATGAAAATCAGCAAGCTCGACGTTTTAAAGTGTGTTCGATGCTCTTTTTGCGAAAAATTAATGATCCATTTCTTCACCGAATAGTCACTTGTATCCTTTATGATAATTGGAAACGATCAGGTCAATGGCTTGATTGTGATGAACCACCCAAACATTTTCCAAAGCCAAAGTTTCACCAACAGAAGATTATGTTGACTGTTTGATGGTGTGCAATTGGTGTTATTCATTACAGCTTTCTGGATGCTAATCAGAGCATCACGGCAGAGGTTTACTGCAATCAACTCGAAGAAATGCATCATCATTTACAAAAATTGAGACCTGCATTAGTGAATAGGCGTGGTCCAATCCTGTTCCACGATAATGCGCGGCCTCATGTTCCAAGAATGACACTGCAGAAACGCACAGACTTGGGATACGAAACTTTACAACATCCTCCTTATTCTCCAGATCTTTCACCCACAAACTTCCATTTTTTCAAGCATTTAGCCGCTTTTTTAAGCAACAAAACTTTCAGATCTAATGCAGAGGTTGAATCTTTCTTCAAAGATTTTTTAGCATCTAAGGCAAAGAATTTTTATCAACGAGGCATAAATGATCTAGTTGATAGATGGCAAAAATGCATGGCTGTTCAAGGATCATACTTTGACTAATTTCAATGTCTAGTGTCACCTATTTGATTAATAACTCCTTTTTCTCTAAAATTGGCCATTATTTTCCGGACAACCTAATACAAGACTTCTCACGTGCACTCGATCTCGCATGACAGTTTGCAGGTCCCGAACACTTTACAATCCTACGCTCTGCTGCAGGTTGTCAATGTAGGTCATTCTTCTTCTACCACGGTTTAGATACCAATCTCTTGGTATTCAGAGAACTAGTTTGCTTGCTTTTCCCTGTGTCTTATGTGGTGAACGGCTATTCTCATCCTTTTCTACTGTACTTTCAGTGATACTGGTGGTAGGTCACCATAAAGCTGTTGGTTTGTTGCATGGCTCCTCAATGATGTATTGAGGGTCATCTTGAGCATCCGTGTGTAACAGCCATCCAGTCTGTTCTCCAGCGCATTTGTAAGAGTCCATGCCTCAACGCCATAGGGAAGTGATGTGCCAACAAGGAGTCTTACTTTCAACTTTTCTGAGAGAATGGGTGGCCATATCTTCCTCAAATTGTGAAATGCATTCCATGCCAGGCCTTTTCCTACTTCAAAATCTTTTTTCGTGTTCTCTGATTATGTTCCAAGATACTTGAAGGCTTCAACAACATGGAGCAGAGTCCCATCAAGTGTTTCTACTGCAATTGGTTCAACGTGATTGAAGCTCTTTATCTCTCTTTTCTTGGCATTGCAGTACAAACCCATCAATCACGCTTCCTCTTCCAATTGCATTAGGACTTCTTGGATTTGACCAATTTCCTCAGTTAGTAATGCTAGATCATCAGCAAAATTCAGATCAGTAATAACAATTGCTTGGAAACACTTGCCTTTCGTCTGTGCACACGAAAACAAACCTCATTTTCTCTTCGATTGATGATGTACTCTGGCAAAGAAGTAAGGTGCTAATGTGTTGCCTTGTAAGACCGCGGCAATGATAATTAAAAATTCTGTTGCTTCGTCTGTATATATATATATATATATATATATATATATATATATATATATATATATATATATATTTACTATTATGATATACATATATATATGTATATACTCATGACAAAAAATGGTCAAATAAATTTTATACATTTTATTGCACTAAAAGCTATATTGAACAAAAAACAATTGAACAAGGAAACTTAAACGAGACTAATAACACAGAACAAGACATTTACTTTAATAAATGCTTAGAGTGGAATCGCATTCCCTTTTGATTTCTTTTAAAAAATCAATCCTTTTAGACATGCTCTCAAACAAAGTGGAACACTGTGAAGAGGAGATGCTATTTCATTCGCTTTGCACAGCTTCCCACAGTTTCCCATTGTTCGAAAAAGTTCTTCCGGCTAATGCACGAGATATTATGGACCAAATATTCTCGATTGGGTTTAAATCGGCGCTTTCATCTGGCCCAAATATTACAACAATTGAATTATCAGAAAACCATTTTTTGTTACACAGTGTGTGCAGGGGAATTATCATGTTGAAAAATAATGTTCTGTGATATTTACAGCTTCTGCATACTTGGTAACAGTCCTGTTTTTAATATTTTAATGTATTGCTTTGCATTGATTGACTTCTCACATCTAATAAGTTCCCCGACGTCTGCTGCAGTAAAAGTTCTCCATATCATTATCCCTCCATTCCTGTGTTTAACTTTCATTTTTATTCCACTTGTGGAAAATCTTTCTCCAGTTCTTCGAATCCAGTTCATGAGCATCAGGAGCATCACTAAAAAGACAAAATCTTGATTCATCTAACCAGAATACATTCTTGAACCAGTCTGTATTTTCTTGCCATAACACGAGAAAATCTCTTTCTATCATTGATGTTCTTCTTAAATAAAAATGGCTCCTTTGCACACCTTTTGGAAGAAAATCCCATTTCTTTCATTCGTCTAGATATTGTATATCTAGAAAGAGAATTTTCAGCCCGTTTTGAATTCTTTGCTATGGTCAACATAAGTTTTCTTTCGATCCTTTAAAACAGTTAATTTAAGCATGTGGTCGTCCTTCAAAGTGGATGCTCTAAGGCGACCAGATACAGATTTCCTTTTTACCAGGCATTCGACTTTGAACCTTTGATTAATTTGCTGCACTACAGAAAGAGATGTTTTCACATTTTCTTTTCTTAAAATATCCAAAAGTTGCTTGTAGATTATTATGGATGGCCTTTATCCTGCAATGCGGTTATTTCATATTCTCGCCAAGATGCGGTTTTAACATTTTTAGGATTTATTTTCACTTATTATTATATGCTTTAATAATAATGATCTGCAAAATAGAAATGTTCAGTTGAAATTAATAAAGAAATTCATAGAAAATATATATCTTTCACTCTTGCCCATTTTTTTTTGCTCATCAGTATGTATATATATATATATATATATATATATATATATATATATATATATATATATATATATATATATATATATATATATATGGAAGCACGGGGAAGATAGAAAGTAAAAAGAGCTAGTGCGAGAAAGGGAGAGAAGCAAATACATTATTACTGTCCTCACGCATCTAACATTCAGGAAATTCTTATCTTTGCTATTATATAAAAGCAACTGTGTATGCGAGCATGTCTGTGTGTGTAAACTCGTTCCCTATTAACTCGAAAACGACTCGGTGGATTTTTATGAAATTTCACACGAACGTACTTTATGTGCCTGGCATTATTCTAAAATACGTTTTGTATCAGAATATCATTTGTTAAGTATCGATAATCGATAATCGAAGTAATCTAATGAAAGAAGGGCATGCGATTTTTTTTCCAAAGTTAACGCGTTATACAGCCACATATCACAAGTGCATTTGAAATGTTTTATAGCCACACAAGTTGAAAGGCCCAACATATAAAATTAACAGGATAGTTTTGATATGAGAGGGACGTTGTATTTAAGTCAGAATCAACGCACATCTAGTAAGACCAAATATATAAAAAACAACAGTAGGTTTGTTTTGTTTCTTACATAACAGTGGCGCGTTTGAAAAACAGTTTTTGTTTAGAGTACAATTGGACCATGATATTGGACTCATGCGTTTTAAACTTTAATTCAAGTCGTTATATATAAAAATGAGTTTATAAAATCAATCGTAGGTTTTCTACAGTGCAATGTAGACAACAATATATTGTGAACTTAGTCACTGCGGGAGACATGTGAAACTTCTTTTGGGTGCACTGCGACGGATCCCCAACTATAGCGGGCAATCCATCAATTTATTTGAAAAATGGGCGATTTTACCGATTTCGATGACAATAAAAATACGGGACTGTGAAACATTCATTGACCATCATTCAGTCCCGGGCAACGTCGTGTTTTACTGCTAGTATTCTATAAATAGCACGTGTCATTCTTGCAGCGAAATCTACCTCTATCATAAACGTTAATTGTATATCTTTAACTGAAAATAAGTTGCTCTGTTAAATATAAATTGGAAGAGAATTTCGAGTTTAAACATTTCTCTACTTATATGTATTAGCTAACCGCACGCAAGCTTCCAGTAGTTTGATGATTAGACTTAAATACAGTGGCAAACCATTTGTTCAGTGAAAATAGATTATATTGGTTGTTACAGAACTATTCTATGAAGCCCAGTAGCGAAAAACGATCATGTGTAACTTTTAACACATTAGGCTAAATCTACCCCTAAAATAATAATTATAAAATGGGATTCTCCCCTTTTTTTTAGCTGCATAGCTGTTAAAACTTTGAGAAACTTGGCGAAAAAGCAGGAAAATAAAATATATTAGCATTTATATGGGAGAATCAGTTTAGTATATACATATGTTATGTAAACTTATGATTTTTAAGTCATTCTTACTGTTTAGGACAGATAGCTATTTTTATTTATCGTTAACCTCTAATCGGATTCGCAAGATTATAGAACCACACGTACTTTCATGGAAAATAGAACACAATTAATAAAAACGAGTAAATTATCTCTCTTAGCAAAATTAAATTTTGACCTTCGGTTTAAAATATAAAACCTAATTTGTCTTATATTTTTATTTTATTTATTTATTTTTGTAAATGGGGGTGTTTTTTTTTTTAGTAAATGAAGTGTTAATACACATTAATACTGGCAAAACCTCAACGATTGTTGCAGTTATGAATTGAAATAACATGCAATTAACAAGTAATATGAAAAATATTGCACTCCAAGCTAAATACTATGTGTTTTGTTATATTAATGTAAACCCCTTGTAAAGGATGACAGTAAAAATTATAAATTCCTTTGTTCGAATTACGATTCCTAAAAATAATAGAATTACGTCAGAAACGTAATATTTTATTGCAAATAATTTTAAAACAAAAACAAAACAAAACAACGAACACACCTACTGTTGCTCTTTATTTTAGAATGGAACACTTTTTTCCCAAATTCATTTCAGGTGGCGAAGGTTTTCTATCTTGCTAGGTATTTGCTTTCTCAGTTTCCCTCACCACGAGAAATGCGTCTGTACGATAGCTACAAAATATGATTTTTACTCGCTATCTTTTTTGTTAAGAGGTAATGCAAATGTTGAAAGATAATGTAAATGTATATATATATATATATGTGTGTGTGTGTGTGTGTGTGTGTGTTCAAACAAATTAACATTGCTATTATCATAGTTTTTTGAGGGAGGAAGTTAATCCATTAGTATGCTAAATCTAAATTAATCAAAGTTTTTTCTCTAAGTATATATATATATATATATATATATATATATATATATATATATACATATATATATATATATATATGTATATATCATCATCATCATCATCATCATCATCATCATCATCAAATATAATCTAATTTATACATCTCACTATGCAGGTGCGTGTGTCTCTCTCTGTTCTGTCCCATGAAGAACACTTCTTCCCTCGTCTAGAGCGTGTGTGACGTTTTACAACACCTCTCCAAAATCAAGATGCTGGAGATATTTTATCACATATCAACAGCGAAACAGAAACAGAGAAAATTACCGAATGCAAAAGGATCAATTTTGTTATTAAAAAAAAAAAACACAACTAACTTTGAAAACTCAGCTTTTCCTGTTCAAACAATCTAACTATATTTTTGCACTCTTATTTGATGAATGATGCGTTAGTCTAGGTGTAAACTTGTCATCCCTTAACTTATAATAATCGTATATAGGTTATATCACGATCAGCTCTTCTAGAAAAAAAAAAACAATTCGGATTTAGGTTTACTGTCCGAATCTGGACCGCGGAATAAAGATCGAAGAGGATGGTGACATACAGTCTAATCGCATCACGGAGAATTGACAAAATGCTTTGTCATTTCTGTTATCATCATCATCATCATCATCATCATCATCATCATCATCATCATCTCTCTCTTTCTCTCTCTCCCTCTCTCTTTCTATCCTCTCCCGCTCTCCCTTATTCTCTCTCTCGCTCTCTCGCTCTCTCTCTCTTACTATTTATCTCTCTCTTTCTATTTCGCCACCGCCGAAATCGTTTTCCTGCGATGTTATTCCTGGTCGCCACTATGTCTGCATAATCCGCGCCTTAAGCAGGATTTTGCCCTGTCTCAACAGACAAAGAGTGCTGAATGCGGCAGATTCTTTGGATCCACTGACCTTCCAGATTGAACAGTGGATGTCGATGGTGGAGGGAAAACGGTAGTTCACTCAAGTAGCTGACAGAGAAAAAAGGGAGAAAGATGGAGAGGGATACAGAGAGAGGAAATTAAACAGTGGTTTGGAGAGGAAGAATCGTTTAGGAAAAAAAGAACGAACAAGGAGAAATAAAGAACATGAGGAGAAATAAAGTGGGTTAAAAAAGATAAAAGAGAATAGTATTTAGAAAGGTAAAGAGACAAAAAGGCAGAGACAAGGAGAGTTTTAATAATGGGGGAGGATGAAACGTTTATTAAGCTCACGAGAAAAAGAGGCAACGAAATAGAGAGAGTGAAAGTAAAGGAATGGAGAAAGATTAAAGGAAAATAAAGAAAAAAGAGGGAGAGAGTGTGTAAGAAAGGAGACGGAGGAGCGATACATGCTTATATAGAGAAATAGGAAATCAGGTTAACGAGAAAGTTCCTGCGGGATTTTTAATTTTCAAATGATGTATTTTCACATAAGTTTTCGTTATAATACCTTTACTTTATAATATCATACAAAGAGTACTTTTCGCTATTTCTAATCGTTTAAATTGCAATCGTTGTAAAACAATTCTACCTTCTTTTCAGAAAGTTGAATACAAGATGAAAAAAAAGCAAATTCGCACAATTTTCTAATTTCAATTGAAGCAAGGCCGAAAAGTTGCTAAACCCGCTCGCGATATCAGCGATGTATTTAGCCCAGGTTCCACTACTGAACGCCAATGCATAATGATGGTTTAAGAAATTTCGTGACGGAGAGGAGCGCCTGGAGGATGATGAGCATAATGGTCGGCTATCAAATGTTGACAACTATCATTTAAGAGCCGTAGTCGAAGCCAATCCACACACAACTATTCAAGAACTTGTTTCTGAATAAGAGGTAACGTATACAACGATTTACAACTATTTGAGAGGGATTGGAAAGACAGAAAAAAATGGGTGGCCCACGTATTGAACCACAAACAAAAGAAACGCCATTATGAAGTATTCTCTTCTTTTACGCAACAAGAACGACCCATTTCTCGACCTGGTTGTGTCTTACGGTAAAAAGTGGGTTCTTGGTCACAACCGGGGGTACTCAGTCCAATGGTTAGACGCCGATGAAGCTTCACGGCATTTTCTGAAGTAATAATTGCACTAAAAATAGTGATACTGACTGTTTGGTGGTCTGCGACCGGTTTCATCCATTACAGATTGTTCTGTTAATGCAAACGAAACCATTACGGCGGAGAAGTACTGTCAGCAGATAGATGAAATGCATCACAAACTTCGACAATACCCAGAAATAGTCAATACAATATGCCCAATTCTCCTCCACGACAATACCCTACCGCACGTTACTAAATCGACCCGGCAGGTGTTGAACTAATTCGGCTAAGGGACGCTGCTTCATCCGCCACACTCTACAGACTTCTCACCTGCCGACTACTATTTATTCAAACATCTTAACAACTTTCTGCGTGAGAAGTTGTTCAACAACCTAAGAGATATCACAAACACCTTCAGCGACTTCATCGCTACATAACACAATATTTTTTTATGTTATGAATACACTTGTTTTGTGTTGGCAACAGTGTGTTGATTCTAATGATGCTTATTTCGATTAATAATGTTTTTTTCTTTGAGTCGAGATATATTAATCTGAATATAAAAGTTGATAACCGCAAGAACTTTCTTGTCAACCTTATATTTATATTTATATACATACATGTGAAAGACTGAGGCAAATAAAGAGATAGAGAGAAAACAAAGAGAGAGAGAGATAGAGAGAGAGAGAGAAATATGGATATTGTGATATATAGTTCGCTGAGCAGAGGAGTAAATTATCTGTTATCTGTCTATCAGTGTATCTAATTATCGGTGTATTTATCTGTGTATCTGTTTATTTATCTACCACATCTATTCACATGTCTGCCGAAGTGACTTAGTCCAAAATATAGTGTTGTCTACATTGCACTGTAGAGAACCTACTATTGATTTTATAAAATTATTACTGTAATTTCCCGTTACAGAGAAATCATGTCATCAGGGCAAGGATATGACTTGAAAAATGCGCTCAAGATTAAAAACTTTATACCAAATATTCATTTCAGGATGACTACCGAAATTAGTGGGGGGTAACTCAGTGTGGAATATTATATTTAACGGGGAAATGCAGGGTAATAATGGCCACTTTATATATATATATATATATATATATATATATATATATATATATATATATATATATATATATATATATATATATATATACATGGGAATAATAATTTAAAAAGGTAAGCATTTAGCTGTTAAAATATAATGAGTACGTATTAAATATCGCGTGTGAACTTATACAAAACGATTTACTAAAAACTATAGCGCCACCAGTTACACACCCATACATACATCCACACATGCATATACATACACATACATTTTTATATATATATATATATATATATATATATATATATATATATATATATATATATATATATATACATATATATATATATATATATATATATAGAGAGAGAGAGAGAGAGAGAGAGATGTACACACGACGAAGATTTATCCATTTATACATGCACATACGTAGAAACATCAACACGTATAACACGTTTTACACATGCATCTAACTATACACACCTATTTTAAAATGAATCAAAAGAATATCTACTTTGTCATCGCATAGATACATACGACCATTAAAAATGTCAACCGTATTTACTTATTATTAATGATTATGAATAAATCTTCATCTGTTATTTTCAGTGTAATTATTAATCTTTCAACTTAAATGTAAAAACACACACATACAAGGGTATTTTATCGTTTATTGCTAGATCATTTAAACTTAAGAACCATGATCCTCTTACACCTGAACATGTAATCACCGTGAAGGCCAGATTGAAGGACTTGGCTCTTCGTTACTCAAATTCAAACATTGACTCTGAAGATTTTGTTTGGTCCAGCACACACTTTAACACCATTAAAACACTTAAATCTAATAAATATATTTTTATTTGTAGATCTGACAAAGGTGCTGGAGTGGTTATCTTGGACCAAGCGGACTATGTCCAGAAAATGTCAATTATTTTAAATGATCCTGATAAATTCCTTTGTATTTTTCCTGCCGATATTCACGATAGCACCTATAAAAATGAAGTAAAAATCTAGAAACGGCTTCTATACCTCTACAAAAAAAGTTTATTTTACAAAAGATATATGGGAAAAAGTAATACCTTCTGGCTCTCTGAGACCTAGACTGTATGGCCTTCCTAGAATCCACAAAGAAGGTATTCCGCTTAGACCTATTTTGTCTATGGCGGGGTCTGCCAATACTCCTTAGCTCAATGGCTTCAAACCATTATAGAACCGGTTCAGGCTCTATACACTAAACCTTGTATTAGTGGCTCATTTAGATTAGTTGATTACTTACACGAATTGCAACCCGGTGTTGAGAACAGCTTTATGTGTTCTTTCGACGTATCCAGTTTATTTACCAATGTCCCGCTACAAGAGACTATAGATATTCGTGTTGACTCCCTTTACAACAGTGATTTAATCTCCCTACCCTTCCCTAGACAAATATTTGTTGAAATTTATTAATCTGTACTAAAACTGTAGAATTCACCTTCGATAACATCATGTATAGTCAGATTGATTGGGGTTCAGATGGGAAGTCCCCTGGGCTCGGTATTAGCCGAGATTTTTGTGGGATATTATGAGTCTGCACTATTTAACAGTATATCAAAATCATCGATATACTTTAGATACGTCGACGACACCATTGCAGCTTTTGCATCAGAAAACAAGGCATTAGCTTTCTTCGATAAACTTAATTCCCTCCATAAATCATTAACATTTACTATGGAGGATGAGAATGACGGTTGCTTGTCCTTTCTTGACTTTTAATTGAACGAGGTAAGAACTCTTCTCTTACAACTGTTTATCTTAAGCCGACAGTTACCGGCCTCTAGACAAATTGGCGTTCATTCGTCCCTACTTCAAGAAAAATAGGGCTCATTCAGATATTAGTGTATAGAGCCCTTAGAATCTGTTCTTCTAGTAAACTGGATTGTGAATTAAAGAAGATTAAAGACATTTTTATTCACAACGGTTATCCGGAGAAATTGGTTGATAATATTTTTATAATAAAGTTAAAGCTCACAATTCTCGTACAGTTTTTGGTCCCTCCAAGTGCCCTGTTTATTTAAAAATCCCTTGGATTGGTGACCCTGTCAGTGTTTGGGTAGACTTGTTATCAAGTCTGTATCAAATTGTATCCCATCTGTTGCTCTTCGCTTGGTTTATCGTTTTAAGTCTGCATTTCCTTCAGTTGTGAAGGATGGTTTACCCTACATCACAAATAGTAATGTGATTTATCAATTCAACAGTCAGTGTGATGATGTCTATGTAGTTCGAACCCGTTTAAATTTGCATATAAGAATACACCAACATGCTCCAGCAAGCATCAGACTAGGTAAGACTCGTCACCCCTCGTCCACCTTGGAATCTGGTATTGGTCAGCACCTCGCTGAACATCCAGCGTGTGCCAATGCATATTAAATCGATTGGTTTAGGATTTTACACCGGGCTGACTCTTCGAATTACCTGAGGATTCTGGATTCAGTCTCTTTCCTTTCAGGCAGGCCCTCTCTCTGTCGGCAGAAGGAATTCGTAAAATCTTTGGACTTATTTAGGGATATATTTTAAATTTTAACCTCCCCACATATCCCATTTTGTACATATATTTTATACAATAGTATATATTTTACAATGTATAATTTACTCGTAATTTTTTACTCGTAATCCCATTCGCGCTTCATTTAATTATATATATATATATATATATATATATATATATATATATATATATATATATATGTATAATTGTTTTTTTCATTTCATCCATTCGTTATAATTTTATAATTAATCCCCACTTAAGTCTTCGCTCTTGCGTGACATATATATATATATATATATATATATATATATATATATATATATATATATATATATATATATATGAAAGAATAATCGATTTTTGGGCATGGAGAAATATGCACGAATTTTCCTGACTTCGATACCCTAAGTAGTTCCGGTTTGTTCGATTCGCTATTTCGATTCTAATAAATCGTGCGAACACTATATTTTTCCCCGCATTCGTGCGCTTCTGATTTTTCTTCGATTGATTACCCGTACACACACACATACACACACACACACACACACACACACACATATATATATACATATACTCTCACACACACATGCACTCTTGAACACACATACACACACGCACACACACACGCACGCACATATACTGTCACACGCGCATACACTCTTGCACACATATACACACATACATACATACACGCGCGCGCACCCACACACACACACACACATATATATATATATATATATATATATATATATATGTGTGTGTGTGTGTGTGTATGTATATGTTGGTGTGTGTTTTGTGTGTGAGAATGTTAGTGTGCGCCTGTGTTCCTGAGCGTGTATGTTATTTTAAACATACTTCAGTTTCATACTATAACCTTTTTGATATCTCTATAATTATTTATTTCGATAATTACCCGATGTCCTTGACTGCCAATAAAAGAAATTGCTTTCTTGAAACAAGCAAATAAAATGAATAACTAAAATAAGTAAGCGGGTGATTAAAAGCTGCGAGAACAATTGCACATTACTCCTTATATAAGATAGCGTGACGAGCAAGGGAAGAAAAAAGGGAAAATAAAAGAACTTGGAAATGATTCCTCGTCTGGCGAACAGGAAGTGCAAGGAGCGAGGGTCAATAAAACGGTGAGGGAGAGAAAAAAAGGCAACAGAATAAGGGGAGATAATCATGATGATGATAAGAAGTTGAAGCATGATGGCGTGTGTGTAATTAATCTAATGAGAATCAATCGCCGCCTCGTTGGGAAGAAAATAAATAATTACTCGATTTTGACGTATGTTCAACTCCAAGTTAATTACGAAGTAGGAAGATAGGAATTAAAAAGAAAAATTTAAGTCGATCGAGAGCAACAACATTTTACAAGAGTACAGAAGAGATAGCGATGTCGAAATAGAATTGACATATGTTTGTTTTCCTTAAGATATGTTCATTATAAACAAATTTTACTTTTATGTTCTTCAGCTTCTCTCGTTGCTATATATCATCCTCTCCCTCTCCTTATATATATATATATATATATATATATATATATATATATATATATATATATATACACTTGGGCAGCACTTATTTATACAGGGCTGGTGGAATATCAACGCTAAGTTCTGCATATTAATTTTTTGTAATTTTTTTTTTTTTTTTTGCAATATGTCGGGCTTACTTTCTCGCGTGTCCGGCTGGATGATCTAATAATTCTATATTATTTGAAGATAAGTATTCTTGTGCTTGACAGGAAGTGTGTATCGCAGCGTTGTCTTGCTGGAAAATCCAATTTCTTCTACACAGACGTGGACCTTCAGTTTTAGTGAAAAAAAACAACATATAGACACATATATTCGAATTAAGAATTTATTGTTTGACAAAGGGAATATATAGAAGTGGTTATGTTGATTTCCTTAATCCATGGATTTTCAATAATGGGTATATCATCAAAGGAAATGAAATGCGGTTAGCAAAATGCTTAGCTGTGAGTAAACACTTATTTTGCTTTTCAGCACAAATATTGAAAATAGTTTTTTAAGTGGTGAATGATAATTATATGGAAATAATTATAGAAAAAGGGAATTGGATACAACCTGAGTAGTCCATTATCGGAAGGAGTACAATGTCCTCCGGGATTATAAATCCAGGTAGACAGAATATCGGTCCAGGGGAGAAGGCAGTAGTCCCATATAACAAAAAAACGTGATTGCTCCTTATTGACTTTCCGAAAGGTATACGGGGCAGCCGTATTCGTTGGTGCGTTGAGTGTGTTTTGGTAGATGTAATCCAAAATACTTTAAGGTGTAGACACAGTGTATCAGATGTTGAATGGATATACCATTCCATTGTATATATCCCCGTGGGTAATAGAATTTGAGCATTGAATTATGTATGCAATGGACCTCGAAATCAATAGCATGGGTAGCAGAATAATCCGGGAGATGATAAATAAACAATACAAAAAGTGGGCACCATCACAAAAATAAAACCAACACAAAAGACACATATGTAACAAGTAATAATAATAATAATAATAATAATAATAATAATAATAATAATAATAATAATAATAATAATAATAATAATAAATCAACTCCGGACAACAACAACCATACTAGAAATAAAAATACTAATAACGAACAAGATAAATGCAACTGTAGATACCGCACATTCTGCCCACTTCAAAATAAATTTCTAACCAAAAGCATAGTCTACCAGGCCACAATATTTGTGAAAGAAACCCGAATAACAAGAAATATTACGTAGGTATGACTTCCTTTGTTTTCAAAACTCGATATTATGACCGCAAAAGTACATTCATTAATAAAAAAAAAAGCACTGTATGAAAACAACGCTAGCAAACAAATACTGGGAACTTAAGGAAAGCGGACGTTCGCCGGTAGTCGAATGGAAAATAGTAAGACAAGCAAACACGTGTAGAGACCTAGAGGATCCATGTAGATTATGCCTTCATGAAAAATTTGCTTTCCTGTACTTTAAAGAACCCCAGCATCTATTAAACTGTAGAAGAGAAATAGCGAACAACTGTGTTCACAGGTATAATTTACTCTAACTAACTTTAAAATAACAAAAACAATAGAAAATAAAAAAATACAAAGAATAAATGAACATGCATATACATAAACTATCACACGCACACACACACACTCACACACACACACACATACACACACACACACACACACATATATATATATATATATATATAAGCTACCATATATAAAAAAATCTTAACCTACATTTAAAACAGGTCCAGACACTAGATATATACGCTAAATAGCACACACAAAGGAACGGGTCAACCCGATGTCAAATGACCCTTGTCGTATAAGTGCCTGTTCATTGGCTGATTATGAAGGACGCGGTGGATACTAGAAAGCTGATTGGCTAACTAAAAACTCCATAGAAGGTGTATATATAAAAAACGCGAGACAACCACAAAATTCTCGCATAAGCCTGAAGAATGCTTGAGTAGATGAAACGCAGAATATTCAGTGAAGCTTAATCGCCATATATATTTTATAACTTACTATATATATATATATATATATATATATATGTATATATATATATATATATATATATATATATATATATATATATATATATATATATATATGAATGTATACAATTATAAGAGTTTGTTAATAATAATTATTATTATATTTTATTATTTTTGGGATTAAAAAAATATTTTTATAATAATTTAATGTTTTTATTAATTAATTTTTATAATAAAATTAAACGTATGTTGTTTACTTTTATCTCCATTTTTCTCATGCGAGCATTTGCTTGTGCATCATTGTGTAGGTGTCTAGTTTAGGAGAATTAACTACGGAAGTAATTAACCTATTATTGCGATTTATTAAATATAGCTGCTAGGTGTTAGGGGTCGCAATCCAGGCTATATTTTGTTTGATTTACTCTCATGCGACAGAACTTAAAAAGATGGAAGTTGTTCATTTAAATACGGATATCCTCAACTGTTTTGTAATTTTCGACAATAATTAAAAAATATTGTTATTATGTTACGTGCATCATCTTATGTTAAAGGGATGTTAGTGAACATAATATAAGCACAACCTCACATTGGGAATATGAAATCCATAGGAGTTACCTTTTGTTACATGGTGGTCACCACTTATCAAGGCCCGGAAGCCAATCGGGGATAAGGGTTATTGCGTGTACAGTAATCAATGGGATAGTATCGTAGTAATCGTTAGTATTCGAGATTTGATAAAGTGTCTTACTTAAGGGGCGGTTCATCAGAAATTTGTTTATTTTGGACTTGAAGAAATCAAAGTTAAGTCAGGTGGGAAACAGGCTAACGGCAGAGAGTTCCACAGGCGTGCACTTCTAAGAAAGAAGCTTTGTTTATGGAATCTACGTTTTGATTAGGCGGAGATATAGAGTGGGAAAATTTATTTACAGTGGTTTCAGCTAGAAAGTGGCAACAAGTCTCTTTAGATTTTCGGTACACTTTATATACTGTTTCCAGATTTTCTATTTATTTTTTGTTGATTTCATAGTGTCTGCTTCTGCGAATCAAAAGTATTGCAAAAAAAGCACGACACGCACGTTAATAAATCTTAAAACTTTTGATTTTTGTGTGTTGATTGATTGAGAAATCTTTCTAGAACGAGACTTGAGGTTGTCTTAAGAGTAAATAATTTAGCATCGCTAATTAAATGCAATGTAAACAACAGCATTAAAAACTGGAAGACAAATAATAATTCTTTAGAACGATTGTAACCGTAAGATATAGAAGAATAAAAATAAGAATGATATAATAGAAAACAACAATAGTACTAATACGTATACTATTAATATTACCACTCCTACTACTACTACAGATACAATGCCTCAAGAATGAAACGTTCAGAAAGTAAAAAATCTCCTTTAAGTTAAAGAAATATATATATATATATATATATATATATGTTGTTTTTTTTTATTTAAAACAGAAGTAAATTTCGACGCAACATTTCGAAGGCGTCAAATGCACTTTCTGCTTCGAATCTCATGTAAAAACCATACAGTAAATTGTTAATAGCCAAAACAAATCACCGAAACCTGTGTTTATGATTTTATTTTTAATTGAATATGAAGCATTCAAACTGCTAAGTGATTCCTGAATATAAAGAAAAATAAGGTGAACATCTCATTGTATACTCATGCAACAACGATATTTTATAGAAACCCGTTCGTAATATGGAGGAGCGTAGTAAGTTAAAAGGGTGAAATTGTCGTGTACTTATGAAAAATAAAAAAAAAACGTCTAAGCAAAAGTACCGGTAAAAGATGAGTTGACTGGAAAAATAGAGTAACGTATTATTTGGCGTCAGTGTATCTGTAACCATCGTTGTCTTATCCAGTTGGTGAAACAGGTGGGTACTATAAGCAGTAATCGCCATAAAATGATATTTTTAAGGTTTTAAGACCGTCACCAAACCGAAAGAGAAAAAAACAGGTTATAGTTCGTGGCTCACTCGCTTGCTACGCTTGTGAATTAAGCTATATTTAGAATTAATGCAAACGAAACAATAAATATGTTGTTTAATGTG
This sequence comes from Euprymna scolopes, assembly GCF_053919585.1. Taxonomy (NCBI): domain Eukaryota; kingdom Metazoa; phylum Mollusca; class Cephalopoda; order Sepiida; family Sepiolidae; genus Euprymna; species Euprymna scolopes. The sequence continues at coordinate 84,908,197 of NC_136496.1, forward strand.
TGCGAATAGCTTGCATTTTCGTAGATGAAGCTGGCAGAAAACTTATGACTCGTTATTTAGGGAAACGCTTTAGCTGAATATGTGCCGTGCAACCAGGGTATAACCGTTCGAAAAATACCTAAAATCGAAATTCACTTATTCCAAGAAGTGCAAATGAATACCTGCTAGGAGTTCCCGGATTTTGTGGACAGAGCGATCATTATTATAAGAAATGAAAATCGAAAAACAAATGTCAAATATATTTGTAGAAGAAGCAAATACGGGGGGTGCTATATGTAGAAGATTTTTGAAACAAAACAATTTTAGATAAAACATAAGGTTTACTTTAAAATAAGTTCTACCATATTTACGTGTGGCCTACTTTTAAAATATAGCATTTTCTTATCTTGTTCCTAATATAATAGACATAAAAACTACTTAATATCCTATAAAAGAGGTTGTTGTCGCTTGTAGATTAGAACCATTTTATTTTTGAAGACGTTTATTTCATATTAGCATTCTACTACAAATCTTATAGAAAACGAAACGTTATTTAATACTTAACTAAAATAGTATACGTCCCAGGAAAGGTAAAATTAATTATCAGAAAATAACAGTTTTGCGCCACTTTCCTTTCTTTGTGTAAATATTAAAATCCACATATAATATACTTAACTAAATGTCTAGACTCTGATTTTTTTTAATTCTCATCAAACTCTATGATATGATTTCAATTCTTAAGTTGTCAAAAATAAAAGCTTTAATCGTAAAGGGTTTTAAGAAGAAATGAAAACTCAGGGGAACATGACTTCATTACTGTTTAATGAATGTTGATCATATTTAATGTAAATCTGAAATATTTACATAAGTGTATGCATGTATTTTTGGTGAAAAAGTATCAACAATTAAGTGTGGTTAAAAATGGACGATCCTTAAATTAAGTTAATTAAAGCCAAATCACGTCAATTTTAGTAAATAGAGATAAGTGATAGTGAATTGGTCGCACAGCTCTTCGGCATTAAAACATACGAAAAAACTCGATAGTTGGATACATTCTAATTTCACCTGCTATTATTTTTCTACTGAATCGTTTTTGGGATTTATACTAAGAGCTATGTCATATGATAGCATAATAATGCGTTCACGTCAAATGCTTTGGTTGAAAATATCAGGAATGTAAATAAGCAACACTGAAACGAATGTAGCTGTTATAAAGAAGGAACCATTTATTGTTGGGGAAGAGAACAATAATTTGGCATCAGATTAAAGCGAACATACTGAGAGCCGATATCGTGAGTGTGTTTCGAAGTATCGTTATTTCATGCCGCCTGGAATATGAAATTACATACGAGAACAGCAGTATTTTAACCCCGACTGGAAAGGAACGGATTTACGTAGAATATTTTTGGAAAATCAGTCGAATAAGTGAACTCTCCAAATGAGTAAAAAGAATACGTAGAAAATACGCAGCGTTCATTTCCTCATCTTTCCGTTCAATGCTTTTATCTCTCATCAGATACGTAATCCGATCAGCCAGCGTAACTATGATTTCTTTTGTCAATGACCACCGGGTGGTGGATCGCCTCTTTGACTCTCTATCGGCTTTACTCTGTGATCCTTTGCGAGATTGATCGACTAGTTGAAAGATTGAATCCTTTCCCGGCAAATGATTCGATCATAAAATGGACAACCTGCTAATTTTTTCTTCTAATCTGATAAAAGCTTAGCCTTAGAACAAATCGCGTTCCTTTCCCAAATCGAAGCCTGTACACACACAACCCTCAACCTTATTCACACATACACACACGCGCGCACACACACATACACACACATATGTATATAATGGCATATTAAAAATGTTTATATTTAAGTAATTTAAGTAATAAGTTGGTGCTAAAAGAATGTAGTTTTTTAACGAAGTTGAATGGCAAAAAAAACGTAAACTAATAGTATATCTACCCTTAAATTATATATGCATGGAGGGATGTATATATATATAAATATATGTATGTATATATGCATGCATATATACAAATATGTATATATATATATATATAATATATGCATAATCATCTCTTTATATATATATATATATATATATATATATATAAATAAAATCATCTGAATTTCATTATTCCTCAATGTATTTCCTTTCTAGAGCTATGCAATAATTAAATCGGTTTCTAACACCAACACTCGTCCACACACACACACACACACACACCTATTTTCACAAACACAGATACAGACATACGTAAGCATAATTGTATAATAATTATTATACCTTTTAAGTAATATATATTTATATACTTTACCTATCCGCCTATACACAGATAGAGATTAATATACATGTATGACGTATGTATATATATATATATATATATATATATATATATATTAACATAAGTTTGTGTTAGGTCATGCCATATGCTAATGGTACCATGTAACCAAGTACTACCTGCCTCATGGTCGGGTCACCGGCGACTAAACTGGTTCCCCCACCAGACTTGTTTGGTGAGGAGGGCGGCTAGTCTCCCTGAAGGATTAAAAACAATACCTTCCAAAGGGCGAATGAACTCTTTTTCTGGGTCAACGGCCAACTAGCACCGTGTATATTTGTGTGTGTGTGTGTATATGTGTATTGGAGTAGAGAGGGCTCCCGTAAGCCGTGGTGAAGACAACCTTTCTAGGAGAAGCAAATCTCTGATTTAAAAAAAAACATAAAGCGGAAGACCAGTACCCGCATTAAGCTGGTCTGCAGTTTAATTTGTTGCTGGCTATCTTGCTCTTGCTTGTTGCTGGATCTCAACATTTTGAACCGAGAGAGAGACTTAGCTGTCGTACAAAGTTAAGACTCTTTAACATCATATTTGTATAGATACTCCCTCAGACATTTGGGCTCATGGATTTTAAATGTCTGAGGGAGTGGCACTCGTCTAACAAGACGTTGCAATCATCATCATATATATATTCATATTGTATAAAGTCATCTCTCTTTTATTTCTCTCCCAATATATATATATATATATATATATATATATATATATATATATATATATTCTTTTTCGAATAATAAATTTGTAGCATTAGTTTTCTTCCCGTAATTTAATTCCATGTTTTCTTTTATACATGTATATGTGTGTGTGTGTGCGTGCGTATATACACACGAATTCGATTATTCGAAAAAGAATATATATATATATATATATATATATATATATATATATATATATATATATTAAGAGAGTGAGAGAGAAGGAAAAAGAGAGATGACTTTATATAATATATATATATATATATATATGTATATATATATATATATATATATATATGTATATACTGTTTAAAGAACCCTAACAAAATGCTTTATTATAAATAAATTTCGATATGAGAGCATACTATTTGTTTTAATTTTTGAAGATAATCAAAGAAGAACATTAAGTTTGTCGATTTTAAATTGAAAAGATGATCGGTTTTTAGTACAAAATATCTTCTTTTTAGCCTCTTTTTTATCTGTTTTCGGGGGAAATGGCGACCCCAAGTCGTTTACTATTATTAGGTAGCCATTCATTTTAATTTTATCTTTTTAATTTATATATATATGTATAAATATATATATATATATACATATATATATATATATATATATATATATATATACTCATAATTTCTTATATTTTCAGTTTATTTAAAGGACTTACGATTTATGGGTTGAAAACTTCGCTTTAACGATTATTTTTTTACTTAACTTCAAAGAATATTGTCAATGGCGATTACTCTTGAAATTTTATTTTTCTTTTTTTACAAAATTAGTCAACTTATAATGAACACGCGTACATACACACATTATACTTCTTTAAGATCATATGAATACATTCGTGCATATATTCATTTATATTTTCATTTGACGTTTTTTTATTAATATTCATGTAATTTTTTATTGAGAATAAATTATATGTTCTTATTCTATCAATCTATTCATAATTTAATAATTTCCTTTAAAAATCTTTTTTTAATTTATTAATTTTGCAATCTAAATTAATACACTTCGTATGCATCTACTATTATATTATTTATTTCAATTTTAAATTTAATTTATTTTTTATATATTTTCACATGCATACATGTATATATATATATATATATATATATATATATATATATATATATATAAGTGAACGTGTCTGTATGTCTGTGTGTCTGTGTACATTTTCCTTCGCAATAAAGCTGTTAATTCTCAGTACAGTCTCAAAATTTGATATACAGGGTACTGAGATTTGGGAAAATCATTGTGATCGTGTCGGTTTTCGGCCAGAAATTTGCCTGTTAAGGGGTCAATGTTCAACGATTTGACCTTTGAGAACTCTACCAAACTTCTCCGACAATTTGGGGTGTAAACACTTGAAATTTTAGATATAGGTTCCTTGGACATGGATCTAACTTAATAACTCGAGTTGAGCCCAAAACTATAAATGTTTAGGGGTTATAATAGGGGTCAAAGTTTAAAAAAATAACCTTTATTTTTGCTCAACATACACCGCCAGACACCTGGGCAACGCCTGGTACCCATGCTAGTATATATATATATATATATATATATATATATATATATATATATATATATATGCGTGTGTGTTTGTATGTTCTGTACGCCTATATTTAATATGTATTATGCAAATTCAAAAACAGTTCTTTTTATTTATATGTATCTTATTTGTACATGTTTTTATTTCTTAATAGATCATTTTTATTATGCGATTCTATTCATTATTTTATTTTTAAAGTTGTTCACTTTGAATTACAAATTTTAATTTTAATTTTTAATTTCTTCATATTGTAAACAGTACTGGAAGCAATAAAATCTCATGGGATGCGTAACTTTACTAGAACAAATAAAACTGTTAGTGCTCGATGGAGGGGGCACATTTGTGATTTATCATGCGATCAAATTTCGTATTTCTTACTCTGAAACTGACCTGAAGTGTTTAGATTATAGCTCGAGGTCGTTTGTTGCCTTTAAGTTCGACCGAACTATATCCACGCTTTTATCAGTTCGATAATATCGATATAGCTCCAGTTTTCAGCGAGAGAATTCCTCATGAGATCTGTAGCCATTACGGCCACCATTTATTTTCTCTTTTATGTCAGGCTCACTAGAGGTTCAAGATTAACATGCCCTTCCTCAGATTGATGAAATACATGTAGTTAGATCAAGATGTGAGAACTATTGATCAAAAAGTTCCCTGCTCCACATGAAAAAATGGCCGAGATGTTGAGGCCGATATTCAACGTAAAGTCATAGCGATTGTAGACTAACTTAAGTAAGATAGAAAATGTCTACTTTAGCTGGACGATGGAGGTAGACTCTAGGATATTTCGACAGGTATGCTCTGTAAGAATAGTACTTTTGGCGATATTTGTGCTGAATAAAATTACACAGACATTAACATAAGTTTGCCTCGGTGAGAAAGGCGATCCATCCAATAACCTACCCAAACGTAGATTTATGGAGAGGTAAATAAGATCAATACATGAGATGTCCGCGGAAGCGAAATAAAAAAGCCCACCCGAGAGAGAGAGTAAGGGAAACTTAGCAAATTTACAAAGGTGGTAAGACCCGCTCATCAATCATCATTGATCAAGCACTTACTTTTAACGTAGTGAAATGTCAGAGTGGGGCAGGTTATCTCAATATTCTATACGAATCTTTCACTTAGTGATACAAGCACCAAATCAAAAAATTGTTTCAGCAATCTGCCCCACTAGATGGTAAAACTAATGTGAAAGGGACGTTGCCAAACTTGTTTTTATAGCAGAATAAATTTTAATGCATAAATAATTGATTACTTTTTACTAGTCCTCTGACAACTTAAAACAGAACAAACAAATTACGAAGAATAAGTTATGCAATCCTTGTAAGAGTTGAAAAGTTATCTATTGAGCTTTTAAGTTAACGCCCCTCTCACTGATAATGAGTCTCTAAGGAGAATAATGCATGTTCCTGTCGACAAATGCCACTAAAATTGAAAAATATACCCTTGAATTAAATTAGAGATTTAATATGCCACCATACAAGGTTACAAACACTACCTTTCATGCTTTTGCCTATAAATACGGAAATTGTGTTGTGTTATTTTGATATTGTCTGGACTTTTCTGATTACCTATGGATATTTCTTGGCATAAAACTCTACCGTAGCAAAGCTTAAAAAAGTCACAATCTGATTTAAAAAGAAAACACGCGAAGAACATCGATTTGCTACTCATATTTTGGCTCAAAGCGAGGAGCAAATATTAACTTACGCAGATAACCGAGAGCCTAATGCGTGTTCGACCGTATTCATGTTAACCTGTTGACCATGGCCGAGTCAAGACCTCTTGATGAAGATTCTTATGTAAATATAAACACGCTACTTTCTGATATGGCCTAAGACATGCAACCGTTGCGTGTTTGCGCCACTTGCTTTAATCAAATATTCTGTTCAGTAATTTACTAAAATAAAGATTGTGTTTTCAATAACATAGAAATACAAATCGATTTATGTAATACTAATACCTTAAAAAAAGTGTCTATATCTGTTTATTTAACTATAAATATCGAAGCGGAAAGATGTCATAATGTCATCAGGACGTGACTGGAACATGGATTTTTTAGATAGATCCAAACACACTACTGTTGCGCTTTGCAGCAACTTGTTTTACGTAATTTAAAATTCATTTCAATTATTATCAATAATAAATAAAGTTCGATTTTAATAAATCTATCTATCTACTAATATTGTGGGGCGGATCTGAACAAGAGTCACACCCCTATAATTTTTATAGTATGTTTAGTATGTAGTATAGTTTTCGAGGTTCAGGGTGTTTATTCCGAAAGCCGTTCTTAACATGGTAAGGTTGGGGGTATACTACGGTTAGGTCGTAAAAAATACCAACTACGGAATATCGGTTAAAATTATAGGCGGGGGTGATTCTCGTTCAGGTCCACCCTCTGTGAAACTTGCTTGTTTCTGTGCATTAAATAATTCAAAGAATAAAAATGATTTGGACAAGCGTTGTGCTGATCTGCAGCCAGATGAGCCAATGTTGCGAAATTCAGCCACTTGATTTAATCTAAGGGGCCTTCGTATTATTTATCAAAATAGAATAAGTTCATTTTAATAGCAACACGGATCCACATTAAGACATCTACTACACTGATTCTCTGAATGATATAGGTTATCTCCATTTACTTAACGTTTAAGACGGAAAACTCGTTCCATGTGACTACCACGTGATTTAAATGACCCAGCTTGCGATTTTAAGTATATCTATTTATCTACGTTTAAAATTCAAAGAAAAGAATGCTTCTCTTTAATCACTAAACAATTTAAGAATGATAAACAACATTACTTGGCACTGATTTGTGTATTCAACTTTCTGACCTGATGTCAAACGCATGGCCTTTTCACCAAAGTGATACGTGTTGATTTCAAGGAATTGTTTAAATTATTTACCAAAATATAATTACTCAAGTTCAAATAGATAGTCCTATAGGGCAAACTCTCTATTGGCCGTCATGACAGAGGGGCACCGAAGAAAAGATATAAAAAACCTCTGAAGAAGTCCCTCGGTGACTGTAACATTGACCACATCCAATGGCCTGATCTCGCTGTTGACCGTGTTACCTAGCGACGTACTGTAAACCAGGCTGTCGCCTCCTTTGAGATCTCCCGCACAGAGAATCTGCGGGAGAAGCGCTGCAGGAGGAAGATTCGGGAAGCCTCAGCAGCCACACTTGACCTGTCTTGACTGCAGCCACTGTGGCCAAACCTGCTCGTCCCGCATCGAGCTCCTCAGCCACAACCCGCTTCATAGAATCTTCGGCTGCGAAGTACAGCCAAGAAGTTCAAATAAAACACGAATGTAAAGTAATTTTCTACTACATTTTTTAGATTAAAGAAGAAATAAAAAAATTTGTATGACCAAAGTGTGATTTTAAAGGCACAATTTTCTGATCTAGAGTTGGCCGTTCTATATTTGTTTAATTCCAAAATGACTTTTCCATTATATAACAAAGTCAGATTAATCAATTTCAATGTAAATACGTATGTAAGTTTTTCTATGTACTAACAGAATTTTGAAATAGTTACTGTTTGCTTTTATTTAATGTTTAAGACAAGAAGATCGGTGACACATGATTCCAGTGTGATTGGAATATACCATTTATTGATCTGCAGCCAAATGCATTATTGTTGAAACACTGAGTCAAAATTCCGTTAAATTATGTAGCAAAACTAAATAAAAATGCTACATGAATCCTACCCAAAGGCGGCCAAATGATTAGTCGACGAAAACATGGTGAGACGACAACTATGGAAGGCAGTAAGTACTGAAGATACAGTTGAGAGATTCAGCAATCCTTTTCCGTCACAGTTAACAACCTGCCGAACGCCAGGGAAATAGCTGGCCTAAACGCCGTGAAACAGAATCTATAAAGATAAGGATAGTAGACCGCAAATAAATAAATTATATTAAAATGGAAGTCACTCGTTCTACTGCTAAAAGTCCTTAAAAACTTTCTTGTCTCCGTGCATCTCAGGACTAAATTTTTAAAAAAATGCGTTACATCGTATTCTGGCGTGTTTTGGAAATACAAATTTCTGATCAAGAGTCAGATAATTTAAGCAGAAGAATTACGCAATGTGATTTGAACACGTCACCTACTGACCTGAAGACAGACGCCGAACAATCAAACACTTAGACTATTTACTTCTATACAAAGTGTTTTCAAAGTATTTAAGAAAATGCAATTAGTTCTCTCAAATACAATATTAATCCAAATATATTTATCATTGAAATGCTTTTTGTTCTTTCGATTTAAGAAGAGAAAGCATTTTACATATCAACCTGACGTGAATACAACACGCATCGTTTCTGATTTAGATGTAATTACGAAACCGTGTGCAAAAGAGCTTTTTGCCTCAATCTAACATGTTCTTCGTTTATTTAATGAAATAAAATTATTTCATTTCAAATTAAATACGAATGCAATTTCACTAAAAATCTTGCTTATCTTCTCTGTCAGAAATGTGAAATAAACATTACATATACCTGGAACCATTTAGAAAAAAAACATACATCTTCTGATTTGGCATCAGACAACCTTCCATATCGTCACAGAGCCACTTGCTTTAATCCAAGACTGTTACGAAGTTTTTATCCAAATAGAAATCGATTGACTACAAAACCTCTTATAACCTTGCTCATTAAAACTTTACATATGACCCGGAACCAACTTTCTGATCTGAAGTCAGACCTGATACGACTGAGCCACAAAACAACGTGCATTATTCTGAAATTCCTTGCAATAGTTAAACAAAATACGATTATTTCCTTTAAAATTAAATTAAGAATGCAAATATATCTATCTACTATATGAAATATGTAAAAGAAATAACTTAAACTTATTGCTTTTTATAACTAATTTAGTCGTTACGATCAACACAGAAGTTATTTGAAATCACAACCTCCTGATCCGGATCAAAATCTAGATTGGATTTCAGATGTGCCAATATTCTCCTATAGTAATCCGATGTAGTTTGCAAGTACTTAAAAAATAGCATTAGCTTGTCTGCTCATAAGCTAATCCGGACACCGATGTTTATAAAAAGGAGAGGCATACCAAAAAATCATAGTCAGACATGTCACATTCATGAGCGTAAGAGGAAAATACAACCATGTTGAGAGAGAGAGAGAGAAGAGAGAGGGGGAGAGAGAGGGGGAGAGGGGGGAGAGAGAAGGAGAGATATTGGGGGCAGCAGCTATACACGTCTATTCTTCTTGACGTCTCGCCGCCGAAACAAAAGGAGAAACTCCTTGCACGCATATCACGTGGTTTCCTCGTCTTCTGCTAAGATTACCTGTAACTATTAAGATATCACATTTTCCATTTAATTACAACCTCCATTTTGTAAAATATTCAATAAATGCCATAGACTTTTCTACAGGAGTGAGAACAGATTTCAACCTGTATCACCGCTAAGTAGTATGCAAAATTTATCCGCTAAAAAATATGCATCAACCATTTGCTTTCAATTAGCGATATTTACGCAGCGTGAGTAGAATGTCGCCGTAGGGAATTTGGCAAAAGTATTACTCGTTTGCATAGATAAAATATGTTTGACGATCTGCTACAATATAATTGATAAATGTGTTTTATTGAAGTTTTTTTTTCTGTAATTTACATTACCTTGTTATTCGTTCTTTGTATTATTCCCGGTCTTTCATCGCAGTTGTTTATTGGAGGCTGTGCTATTATGGCGAGCGAAATGATGCTGATTCTCATCTTCGCTTCTGGTGAAACGACATTTAAATTACATTCTTGATGCAGGCCGGAAAGAAACAGATCGGGAATAATTGTTACAGTTTTGCACTATATGGGCGATGTGTGAGGGTAAAGACAAAGTTTTGTGATCAAAGTGAAGTGGATGGCAGAAAACGATTTTTTTTTAAAGAAGAACAAGTGGGAGATATTAAGAAGAAAAGAAATAAAAAGCAAATGAAAGAATCGGAGAAAATAAAAAAAAAAACAGCACGTTAGCAAGATAAAACAAATACAGAGAGAAGGTTAAGAGAGAAAAAAGAAGACTTAATGAAAAAGAGAAATAAATGGAGTATTAAATCAAATATCACAGGAAGAAAGACGACATGCAAAAAAAAGAAGATACAAAAGCGTTAGAAGACATTGAATATAAAAGGAACAAAAATAAAGAGGAAAAAGAGGAAGAGATACGGGGAATAAGATGGTGTAGTAAAGAAAGAAGAGAGAAAAATAAAGGGAGTAATAAAAGGTTTATAACAATCGCTGATGAAGGAGAGCAAAATGATAAAAATCTTTCTATATTTGAAAAAGAAAAAAGAGACAGCAGAGCAGAAAAATAAAACAAATAAAATGGCAGAATTAATAAACATATTACTTCTAGATTCAACAAATAATAACAACAACAACAACAATAACAATAATATTAATAATAATAATAATAATAATAATAATAATAATAATACCAATAAAAATAATACCAATAAAAATAATAATAATAATAATGATGATGATGATAATAACAATAATAATAAAAAAAATAATAATAATAATAATAATAATAAGACGAAGAAGAAGAAGAAAATGAAGAAGACGAAAAAAAGAAAACGAAGAAAAGTAATGATCAGAAGAAATGTATGAAGAAGAATAATAAGCAAACGAAGAGTATAGCGAAGAAGAAGAAGAAAAAGAAGAAAAGTATGAAGAAAAAAAAGGACGAATAAGAAGACGAAGAAAAAGAAGAAAAGGAGGAAGAAGATGACGAGGAAGAAGAAGACGAAGAAAAAGAAGACGAGGAAGAAGGAAAAGAAGATGACGTGGAAGAAGAAGAATATTTCAATGAGAAAACAAAGAGTATTTCCGTCACGAGTATCGTTTAGTAACAAAGTAAATTGTTGCAAAAATGCCGCGATTAATGTAAAGACAGAAAAGATATGTCATGTGCTTGTAAGTCTCATAATAAATAATCTATTTCCATTAGCATCAGGTTAGAAGTATCACGTTGTAAAGAAAACATTGTCGTTTTTGTGCAACATATTTATTTGATATGAAACATGCACATGGCCTCATTTTTAATCTATGGAATAATTTGCCTCATTTTCTATGAGTTCTGTAAACTTTTGGATTCTTTCTTAAAAAAATTCCTTGATTTTTTAGAGGAATACAAATTCAGTTCATTTTTTAGTCGGTAATCATTTTCATAAACTGTATTGCGTAAAAGATTATGCAAAAACTGGACACCATGATAGTAGAATGGAGCAAAATCAGGTGAATAAGGAGGATAAAGCAAAACTTCCCAATCGAAACTCGTTACCTTTTCCTGAGTGTCTCTTACGTACGGTCTCGCATTATCATTACGCCTTTGATATTGAGTAATGCTGGCTGTTATGTTTGATAGAGCAGGTATTAGATCATCTAATTGCGAACACTATTTTACTGCTATGATTGTTTGGTTATGCTCTAGTTACTTATAATGAAGCAGCCATTTCATGTCTACCATAAAGAGAGCATAACCTTCTTTATAGCTTTGTTTTGAAAAAAAATTAAATCGTATGGTATAACTAATCGTATACTAGATCCTTCTTTGACGATAGGACCATCCAGGTTGTTGTTGATGGACTACATCCAAGCATCATGACATTAATACGGAAGTACCTCATTGGCCCATTCTTAAACAAGTATTATTCTTTATATTTATAACGACCTCCCTAATAATATTGTGTCGGAGATGGGTATATTTAATTATTTTACGTTCTTTTTTTTTTACATTATTTTATATTTAATTTTTTATAACCCTCTATAACATGCACGAGGAAAAAAACGGATGTACACAAATCTAAGACAATAACTGAATCGTAAGAAAATGACCTTCAGACCGTAGTGGAATGGGTCCATAAATGGACGGTGACATTTAATGCTAGTAAGACTAAGCTGTTCTCTTTTAACAATGACAACACACCTTTCAAAATCATCGATATCCATGACAAATAACACCATACCAGATAATTCATCTTCTAACTCTTAACATTCCATGCAACATCAAGTGGAACAAATACATTGAAGATATTGCGAAGGCTGATGCAAAGAAGGCGCGTTGCCTCTATCGTGCTAAAAGACTATTCACACTTGAGAGTATCCTGTCCTTCTACTAGACCACCATTCACCCATGCATGGGGTATTGTTGCCACATCTGGGCTGGTGTATCTACCACGTATCTGCCCCTCTTGGATAGGGTTTTAAAAAGAGTCTTCAATCTAATAGGTCTCACTTTGTACACTCAGCTTCAACCACTGTCGCATCGCCACAAAGTTGCATCTCTGTGCCTGTGTTACAAATATTTTAATGGAATATGCTCTCACAAGTTTGTTGAACTCTTGCCCCCTTGACGTACATATGCCCGACAAAGCCACTTAGCACCAAACCAAGCCCCTTCACTGTAGATGTCCCTAAATGCAAGAAATCTTTTTACTCTATTTTTTTCCTCGAACAGCTCGACTTGTGGATTCCCTTCCTTCTACCTACTTCATTTGCTGTACTGATATACATAAATGTAAATGTTATGTAAGCCACAATATTGTTAATCTTTTCTAGGCATGATTCCAAATAATATCCCCTCAGCTAACATCTTTTTTCTGGACTAGGCAGAGAAAAGTGTTAATCTTTCAGCCCCTGCTTAAATTTGTTAGAGAAATCTGTACAAACACGAATGTTTTTATGTGTTTTTACATTGACTGTAGACAAAGCTCACTCGCTGTAGTCTAGTTTCAATAATATACCAATTTTTTATGCTATTCAATTGCTTGACAGTTTGATTTTGTTTTAATTCAAATTTCGTTGTTATTTTGAAACACTTTTTAGAACTCACGCACGTAAAAAAACGCCGAAAATACTTTTTATTTAGTTTATTTATTTCAGCATTAAATGTTTACATATGCTTACATGAGTGTGTTGTTGGTTTTGTGATTGAAACTTCAGCTATCTTGTAAGCGCCGAAAATATTGTTTAGATTGTGAATCGTAAATATTTTCGATTTTAAAGTTCTTTTAGTTCAGTTTCATTAAGTAACTCACGCGTGCATTGTATTTTTTCTCCAGTAAAATTTAGGACTATTATTAGCGGTTTTATCAAAATTGTGTTTCTAATTCTTTCGCGTTTGCGGATTTACTATTCAGAATCGAGTTGCAATTTTATTTTAAATTCAGCATTCATACTAACGAAAACTTTATGATAATTTGCAACTTCGTGGTTCTCTTCCTTTTAATTAAGTTTACTTTTTATCTTAAAGCTTGTTGTGTGTAATCTTTTGACCCATGCTATGGCAATTAACAGAAACCGTTTTCATTTTATATAGAGTATTTTTGTCAAAAAGAGCATTAGTCACATGAATGGCAAAGAATTTAGAGGAACCAAGAACGGAGAGTGATAACCAACCCTCCACCAGATGATTCCAAAAAGTGCTGGGAAGTTTGGAGGCGCTTATTGCCTACTAAATTACAATGCAGCCAAATTATCCTTCTAAGCAATAAATCGATGGTAAGTTGTGATTATGCAAAATTATTTGAAAAGGTAATCGAAAGAGGTGGAGGTACAATACATCTATGGAGACTTGTTGTCACGCAGACTCTAGGAAACACCAATGTGTTTTATTTTGAGTGACAATAAGTACAGAAAATGATTGTGGGTCTTAGAAAAAGATTTAACAAAACAAAAACCTATGTTTGTTTTAGAACGTGTGTTAGGAAGGGAGTGTATTTATTTCGTAGTTACATACTGTCTGAAACAGATGTGGTTGTGTATCTAGGCAACGTGATTTTGAACAAGCACTCGTTGGATGTTGAAATAAGTAGACTTATTTAGTAAGCTGGTTTCACTTTTGGTCATCTTGAAAAGCGAATGTGCGCATTACTGTTATATGTAAGCGTGTCTGGGCTACTCCAGATAATCTTCATCAATTATAAGTAAATTTGTGTTTCTTAAGTGTAAATGGAATGTCATCTAAAATAGGTATTCTATAATGAAATATGTATTTATAATAACTTTGGAATTTTATGAACCGTACAACTTACAAATGTCAAGATAAACATAATATATTATGTAAAAACATCAGGGGAAGATCGTAGTGTTATGAGTATTTATGACATAATGATAGGAATAAAGATTTTGAGACACGCACATTTCAGTTGAAGTTGGGTCGTGGGAGGCAGGTGTTAGAGTTGATTGAAAAGGTGACCCGTTGTAATGGCTCGAACCCCCGGAGTGGTAAGATAGAGTCATACGCCTTTCAAATGGAAAGTAACGTAGGGCCAGCGAGCAGCTTTTTAATTGAGAAACATTTCTAATAACATTTCAGCAAAGACACACCGACATTTGTTGACTCATTCGAATAAATCGCCCTTGCAGCTTCCCATCAAATAAAACCAAAGATGTACCAGGTATAAAAGTTCTGAATTTTTAGACGAGTGCTGATTGTATTTATTACCTATATTGATCGGAGTATTATTCCCATCTTGAGTGTTATTTGTGCAACGTTTCGGTCGCATTGTCTTTCGACCGTCCTTAGGCATGTTGATTGTCGTCTTCTATTTTCTTTTCCGAGCTACAACCAACATGCCTGAAGACGGTCGAAAGGGAAATCCGGCGGAAACGTTGCACAAATAACACTCAAGATGAGAGCAATAGTCTGGTCAATATAAGTAGCATGTTTCTCCGATTAGAAAAATCTAAAACCTCAAAAAGAAATGTATCCGTTCCCTTTCCTTATGCACAATTATATATATATATATATATATATATATATATATATATATATATACGTATATATATATATATATGTATATATAGGTATATATACGCATATATATATATATATACGTATATATATGTATATATATATATCTGTATGCATATACATGCATATATATATATAGAGAGAGAGAGAGACACACACACACACATACACACACACTATAAACTTGCTATCCCATCAGATCAGAAATTCTCCAGAAGTAGGGAGTTGCGTAGGAAGATCTTTCACATTACGTTTAAATAGCTTATGTGACCACAGTCGTGAAAATAGGGAGTCACGGTGATGGTACTTATTTTTTATTTTTTCGTTTCGTTATATTTTATAAGTTTTAATTTAATAAATTACCATAAATGTTGTTGGGATTACACAATAACCTAACCAAAATTAAGGCTAAATACTGTCAAAAGTTGGAGGGTTTTGGGTGTATTTTAGACGATAAGTGACGCTACTTGCTCAAATAATGAAGAAAGTTATATATATATATATATATATATATATATATATATATATGTATATATATATATATTAGCATGGGTGCCCGGCGTTGCCCGGGTGTTTAGAGGTGTCTGCTGAGCAAAAGAAAAAGGTCAATTTTTTAAACTTTGACCTCTCTTATAACCCTTTAACATTTATTGTTTGGGGCTCAAAGCAAGTTATTAAGTTAGATCTATGTACACGGAAGCTATATCTAAAATGACAAGTGTTTAGACCCAAATTGTCGGAGGAGTTTGGTAGAGTTCTCAAAGGTCAAATCGTTGAACTTTGACCCTTTAACAGCCTAATTTCTGGCCGAAAATCGATCACCTAGATTTTATCAAATCTCAGTACCCTGTATATCAAATTTCGAGTCTGTAGACTAAAAATTGACAGAGATATTGCGTAGGGAAATGTATACAGACAGACACACAGACAGACACAAAGACACGTTCACTTTTATATATATACAAGCAGAAGTACCTGTCATTGACTGGGTTCAAAACAGCCTACAGAAAATGGACTGCGATTCATAGGTTATGAAAAGGAGGGAGTTGTAAAGAGATAGGTTTTGATACTCAAAAATGTTACCCTAAGCAAAATATGATGAAAGTAAAGATAATGTTCGCGAAAATATATTCTTATGTCAACTTTGTTTCCATTCGTAGCCAAGAGTGACCAACAAAATGATGTTTCCTTATAAAGAGGAAATGGTATATGTATAATAATATAAATATACAAGAAATAAATGTTACCATAGTCGATAAAAGTTACTTTTATGGTAGAAAAGTTCATTGGTTTGTATTTTTAAGTAGTTTGTAAAAAAAAACAATTTTTTTTTAATTCGCGAACCGGTTAAAAAAATCAAAATGTCAGCGACTTTGAAATGGAGAGCCCCGTTTCCAATTTGAATGAAGGGCACCTGAACATTCTGTGTTAACAATTTAAGAGAGTTCCGTCAACGTAAGGAATATTTATAAACATATTTTAATGTTTTCCGTTATTTTCTGCTCATGTGCGATTATGGCATATGTAGTTTGTATAAAAAATTCATTTAAGTAGTTATCGCCTCAAATTTCGTTTTAATTTCTGTTCACTGAAATTATTTCAAGTAAAGAGCATTAAAAACTATTTCGAAACAAGAAAAAACATGAACTGAACTTTTGCTGACTATGGTAACATTTATTTCTTGTATATTTATTTTTTCGAGTAGTCGTTTGTTGGCTTTTCTGCTAAACACTCTTACTTAATAATATCGATGAAATATCGGAAAACAAATAAACAAAAACAGTTTTGAAAAATAATTCAGCTTTACTTACTTTAGTAAAATAATCCGAAACAGAAAAATGGGATATTAAAAAAGTAAACACGTAATTATTTTAGTTTTTTGAAGCAAAGAATCGATATAAATATGAATAAGAAGAAAATGCCGCTCTTTTCAAGCAGAGCAGTTTTGTTTCAGTTTTACAGCATTGAACGGTGTAGTATTGTGCCGTCGGATTCAGGGTTGTACTCTTGTAATGTAAAGAACACGGTTGTAATCAACTGAATTCCTTCTAGTACACTGACAAAAAGCTTAAAAAGATATATAAATAAAAATAAAAAGGTTATGTAAATGTTTTTAAAAAAACACGTAATCACGCGAGCAGGATTTTTTCCTTCTTTTGACACAATAACAAGTAACGTTCTTATTTTTTATTATTTATCTATTCATCTATTTTAGAAAGAGTGCGACGTGCAAGTGAAGAAAGAAAAAACAGAGTTATGCAAAATTTGTGTCAGGAATTGTCTAAAGTTCCGAATTTTCTTCTTTTTTTTTGCTTTCACTTTAATAAGAACGTGAATTTATGAGGTGAATTTATTCGACACAATATGATTCAACTCAAACAAATACATAAAATCTAACGTGAATTAAGATTAAAGTTAAGGTGTTATTGTTGACCGTCACCCTTTTTTTTTATTTGCATATTATGTGGACGAGGCGCGAACGCAGACCCCACAATTTTTATGAACTACCGTTCTGCCAGATCAAATATACCCATTCCTAGTCCTTGATACATCTTCTATCATTATATGTAATCAGCTTTTTAAAATAGTCAACCATATAAGAGCCTATTCGTGACCAGACACCCGCACACACACAGGCGTTCAGCTTTATATTATAATATGTATATATATATATATATATATATATATATATATATATCACTTTACACGAAAACTTAATTCATATATATAAACTGATATATACATATACATATATAATTTAGCGTGTTACTGAAATTGATATTGCTTTGTATATAACTTTTCACATGTATGCGTATGCATATATATGTCTGCTTATATATATATTTAAGTATTTTTATATTCGCACACACACACAAACACGCACACACACACACACACACACACACATATATATATATATATATATATATATATATATATATATATAAATGCAAATAGTTATACATATACTTATATATGTGCGTGCCATTTTTGAAATTTATTGATTACATTTCTATAATGGTGCTTTTCTAAGTAGCGGGGGTCGAAGAATTGGGAACGAGAAAGATAAAAGAAAATCATGGGTGTGTGTGCGGGCGGTGATCATTTTCACGAATGACATTTTTCACACTTACCTGTGCTTTGTTTATAAATGATTTGCACCTAGTCACCTGTTTAGATGCACGATGCTTCAGATCACATGACCAGACTGCATGATATTACGTGCAAACAACCGGAAGACATTAGTCGGTGTCATTCAGTGCATATATATATATATACATATATATATATATATGTATATGTATGTATATATATGTATATATGTACAAACATGTATATGATATTTATGTATATATACATGCATATATATGTATGTATATATAAAGACAAAATAATAGATATGTTTATAATCTGGTTATTGTAGTGGGTAACGCAATGAAATTCCTTTGATTTAACAAATATAAAATAGAGTTATAGAAAACGTCACACATAACTATTATATGTTCCATTCCTTTACACAGACTCACAGGGTCACGGGATCAGCAAGCTTCACTTCTGAACCTATTTCTGAACACAGTCTACGATGATTGTCTTACAAGTGTCTACTGCTGGTTTCCTGCTCAAGTAGTAATAATAGACATCAGCCAAATTCTCAACCCCAATTTCTTTTTTCAAAGGCAGTATCCATATCGCATATCTATTTCAATTAATCCAGTCAAAACAAACGAAATTTTATAGAAGCTGGAAATAATTGCCAGAGCGAAAGCTAAGCAAAAATATGCCGAAACCACAAGGAAACGCACTAAGTTGTAGAAATTAGGAACTCGTTATTTCTATAACATTCATAACAGTGTAGGAAATAATGAACAATCAACTATTCCCCAACTATTCAACAATCTTCATATTGATTAAACGGCAACCGAAAAGGCTAAGCTGCTTGCCTTACGGTTCTTACGAAAAATAACCCTTTCCCAAATTCGTGATATTATCAAAGAGCTAGATACCTTACAGGCATCTGGATCTGCTCTCATTCTGTTTAGGTTCGCTGAGCATGTCCCGTGTCTGGCCAAATTCTACAATGCATGCTTTATCGAATTTGCTTTTCTGACTACTGAAAATTTGCTTCTGTGTACCAGTTTACAAAATGTCAAGCGAAAGAACTGTCCAACAAAATATCGTTCTATTAGCTTCGGTCCTGTCATTGCAACATTTTTGAGTCCTTAATTAATCAAGAACTAGTCCAAAACCTCCCAAGAACTAAACTTCTTTCTGATCAAAACTATTGATTTAGATAAATCCATTCTACTGCATATATACTAACTGTAATATCTGAAGTATACGCCAGAAATAAGATAAGAAGGGAATATAGGACAGTAGCTGTAGATATATCCAATGTCTTTGCCGGGGTATGGCTCGATGTCTTCTCATAAAAATCAAATCATATGGTATTACTGGATGAATATTTGACATATTTAATCTTTATTAATAAAAAGAAAGTCTAAGTTGTCCTCGCTGGTCTTTTTTAAAAAAGAAAACATGGCATATGGCTTATAGGTCGCTTTTTGGACCTTCATTATTTCTTTTATTCATAAATGATTTTCCTGGTGAAATTGTATCCGAGATGTGTATATTTACTGACAACACAACGCTCTATAAAATACAGGAGGCGAAATAAAATGAACAAATATTTAAGAAAATGGCTGAAACCTAGGAGGAAGACATCCAGTCTGTAGTAGAATAAGGACGTAAATGAGTGGTAACATTCAATGCTTCCAAGATTAAGTTTTTTTTCCTTTTATAATTACAATAAACCTACTTAACCAATGATAGCCATAGCTAATGATACTCTAACTGAAGGTCTTCGTTTAAACTTCTCAGCATAGCGTTTACAAGAAGATAAATTGGAACAAATATATCGAAAGCATTGTCAGAACTCCTGCGAAGAAGGTTGGTTCTCTCTACCGTGCTAAAATTTACTTACAACTGAGAGTATCCTGCATCTTTACAAGACAACCCATGCCTCACGCATCGAGTGTTGTTGCCACATCTAAGCCGGTGTAACTGGTGCTTGTCTCTCACGTCTAAGCAGAGTCTCGCACTATCAACCAAACCCCATCGACGAAATGTTGTATCCTTTTGTTTATTGTAATAGATGGCGCTCCGACGAAGTCCAATCCCTCGTATCCTCTCATTTTAATATCATCAACTAAACCGAAAAGTAGCAAAATCCTGTCCCTACACTGTAAAGCACCCTAGATTCTGGATAACATTTTGCTCGAATAGATTCTTTACTTTGAAATGGAATTCCCTCCCGGCTGCCTGCTTCCATGATTGTACTAACATTCAGAAGTTCACGTGTAATATGAACAGACATCTTGCTGCTCAATTTCCTATATAGTATTCGTGGCATATTTTTTCTCAAATAGTATCCTCCTGCATCGAAGTTGCACTGTGCTTTTTTGGGGTGAAAAAGTAATTAAAAAAGGTAAGATGATATATAATTTATATATTATATGCAATAATAATTTTAAGCGATTCCTCATTCTTTCTTATGAAATTTTAAAAAGTTGAATAAAAATGAAACCTTGGAGATAAAATGGATTTTTTCGAGTGACTTTAATGGATCTCTGTCTGATCCAATATCAGTTGAAAACGCTGTTAAACAAGGTGATATACTTGCTTCTACATTATTTTCCATTTATTTCGCTGTGATGCTGCTGCATGCTTTTAACAATTGTGATATTGGGGTGAAGTTTCGGTTCCACACATCAGGTAGACTTTTAACCTTAGAAGTTTCAACGCAAAGTCGAAAGCTTTTCAGAATCTTGTTCTTGAATTCTTATATGCAGACGATGCAGACATTGTTTCACATTGACAAGCATATACATAGACTTTTATGGACAAGTTATCAGAGTCTTGGAAAACTTTTTGGCTTACCATCAGCATCAAGAAAAATATGGTATGTATTTTCCTCCTATAGGATATTCCATCTGTTGAACTAAACATCTTGGTTGATGGTAAAATGTTAAATGCGTGGACAATTTTGTATATCTGGGTTATACACGGAGTAAAGACTGTACGCTTTATGCTGAGATGAATCACAGATAAGTCAATATCAGTTCTACTTTAGCAAACTGGAGAAACGTATATGGTCATATCGAGGAATCACTTAAAAAAAATAAGTGTTTACGAAGAATGCGTTATTACTACGCTGCTATATGAGGCAGAAACTGAGACAACATATAGAAGGCATCTCAAGTTATTGGAAAGGTTTCACGAACGTTGTATTCGGAGAATACTTAATATTAACTGGAATTCTCTTACGCCTTACACTGTAGTTCTTGAACGATCAAATAGTAATAGTATTGAAATGAAAATCATTCAAAATCAGATGCGATAGACTGGACACTAAACAACTGTTTTATAACGAGATATGTAGGGGTAATCTTTTAAATCATTTATTGTTTTGGGTTTCTTCTCATAAACTTTGTTCTTAACAGTACCCTAAAAAAAAGAAATCCATTGGGGTTAGGTCAGGTGAACGTGGTGGCCATTCCATGCTGCCCCTTCTTCCGAACCAACGCTGTGGAAAAACTTGGTTAAGGTTGTCTCTTACTCTAGACGCATAATGTGCTAGTGCTCCATCTTGCTGAAAGAAATGTTCATCAACGTCAGGTTTAGTTCTGAGTTGTGGTACTACTACTTCACAAAGCATGTCCAGTTAGTTCTCCCCATTTACAGGTCCATTAAAAAAAACGGGCGCATGCTGTTCATGTAAATAAGATCTATACTCTGTGGAGTATTTTATATTGCTTGTATATTTTAATTAGCAGGTAACTTCAACAATATAAAAGGTAGTTCAATAATTGTAAACCTACTTTTGGGGCATTCTATATATATATATATATATATATATATATATATATATATATATATATATATATATATAATACATTTGTATATATATATATATATATATATATATATATATATATACAAATGTATTATATATATGTATACAAATGCATTATATAGTAATGAAATCAAAAGGATATAGAGTTTACCTGATATACGCAATGGTAAATTTCAATCTAATATAAATAATAGCATTATATATTGATAATTCAATCCCAACCGAATAAAAAATCACAGTACGCAATAAAGAGCAGAGCTTATTATTAGAGAAAGAAAATTAAAACTGTAAGTTGAAATTTACAATCAAAATGTATTTTTCGACTGAATACCCCCCCAAAAAACAATTTACAAAGTGCTTGTTCGCAGAGTTTGAAAGAATGCTATTCTTGCTATTCTTCTCATCAGAGGACAGAAAGAAATCAGCAAGTTATATTTTTTGGAGTATTCAGTCGAACAATAATTTTTTATTGTAAATTTCAACTTACAGTTTTAATTTTCTTTCTCTTATATATAACTATGTATACATATATATATACATATATATATATATATTTACAAGGAAGTCACCACTTATCAAGGCCCGAAGGGCACTCGAGGATAAGGGATATTGCGTGTACAGTAATCAATGAGATAATATTGTAGTAATCGTTAGTAATGGAGATTTGATAAAGTGTCTTACTTTAGGGGGGGGGGCGGTTATCAGGAAATTATTTTTGTTGGACTTGAAGACATCCAAGTTGTAGTCAGGTAAAAAACAGGCAAACGAAAAAGAGTTCCACAGGCGTGCACTTCTAAGAAAGAAGCTTTGTTTATGGAATCTACGTTTTGATTTAAGCACAGACAAAGAGTAGGGGGAATTACTGAGACAGTGGTTTCAGCTAGACGGGTGTGTTTCGTGAACGATTGGCGAGAGGGGCAGAGATTGGAGCTCAGACGAGCAATTCCCATGGATATAATGATAAAACAACAAGAGACTCGCAATGCCCCTTCTGTGGGAGAGAGGTTGCAGGGAAGAGAAAGAGGCATCCCCCACTAGACTACGAAATCTATTTCGTATATATAATTAATAGGGAAAGTTTAATAGGTAAACGCAAAAGTAAGCTTCAGTCCAATAAACGTATTAATGTTTATATTATCCCAAACCAAGTAAATAATCTGCTAACCAGAATATTTCATTGCCTTTAGTTATTGGAGGTATTCTGTAGAAAAATAAATTTATATTTATATTTCTGATTTAGATTAATATACATATATATATATATATATATAATTTTACTGATAATATTGTTTTATAAGCAATACCATTCCATTCTTAGCTTGTGCCGACGGAGTAACTGCTGAACAATTAATGTAAAGCTGGGTATTCAATTTCTCCCTTAAATATGCGCATTGCTAGTCACGCTGAGGAATCTTTTAACAGTGAAATAATATGTCTGTTTATGACTATTTGCATGCCGGTATATCATGTCGGGTGCTGAAGTCTATGGTAAGTTAAATAGCCATCCGTCATAGTAAGAATTTCAATGATATTTGCTCAATAACGTATAGTAATCTCATTGAATGGTGCATTTTTTATGTAAAAAGCGCCGTCTCCACATCGTCCTATCAATGTCAATGGCAGCGAATAAACGCTCAGCTTCTTGTAAAAGCGTCAAGATATCAGCCTGAGGAATTAGCAAATCTAACGTTATTAAAAAGCTATCATGCAGCTAAACTGTGTGTCCGTCATTGAGGATCATGGTAGATCAACCGCTTGGGTCAAGGGTTCGAATATTGTTGGGTCTAACAGCAATACATAATTGTAGGAATGACATACCACGCGTACGTATGTAAATGAATAACTACTCATATGTGTCTGGTTTTTATTGTCTAATTTCTTAAGAAAGACCCAAATAACAGTTCGTCTTACATATTGGCATTTGATTCAATCGCCTATATTTTTTAGTTTGTTCTATCGCTATGATATCGAAATAACTATACTGAATTTCGGTTCGTTCTATTTCTTACGATATTAGGTTGAGAAGAAAGATCTTGCGGATTTTTTATCTTTTAATACCTTTACTTTATATATCATTTTAAATAACTTCTTTCGCTCTATCTAATCGTTTAAATTTCAATCGTTTTTAAACAAACGTATTCTTTTCAGAACGTTGATTACAAGATGAAAAAGAAAGCAAATTAGCACTATTCGCTTATTTCAATTCAAGTTAGGTGGAAAAGGTGCTGAAACAGCTCGCGATGTCAATGAAACTTTTGACCCCCCCTAAAAAAAACTACTGAACGCACATCACAATGGTGGTTTCAGAAATTTCGTGACGGCGACGAGAGTCTTGAAAATGATAAGCTTAGTGATCAGTCATCAGATGTCGACAACGATCAATTAGTCAAAGCCAATCCACGAACAACTGTTCTATAACTTGCTTCTGAATTAGACGTAACGTATACGACGATTTCCGACCACTTGACAGAGATTGTAAGAACAAAAAAACTTGATAAATGGGTGCCTAAGGAATTTAACGACAACCAAAAGAAACACCGTTATGAAGTGTCGTCATCTTTTCTTTTATGGAACAAGAAAAATCCGTTTCTCGGCTTGCCTGTGACTTATGTGGGGTTTTACCACAAACAACGACGCTCAGTTCAGATGGTAGATGCCGACGAAACTCTATGGAACTTTCTGAAGCTAAAGTTGCACCAAAAGAAGGTCATGCTGATGATCTGCAACCGGTTTCACCCGTTAAATTTTTTTTAATGCAGGTGAACAATTACGGCGAAGAAATACGCTCAACAAATGAACGAAATGTGTCAGAAACTGCGACAACATCCAGCATTAGTAAACGGAAAAGGCTTAAATCTTCTCATCAATAATTTCCGACCACACGTTGTTAAATTGACCATGCAGAAGTTGAATGAGTTGGACTACGAAACTCTGCCTCATCCGCAATACTTTCAAGATCTCTCCGCTACTGACTACCACTTGACAACTACCTGCGGTAGAAATGTTTTGTCGGTACCAGCATGCAAGATTTTTACGTGGATGGCGTAAATACACTTGCTTTGTGTTGGAAAAGGTGTGTTGATTCTGATGGTGCTTATTTCGATCAATAACGAATAATGTTTTGGAAACAGCACAAATATATGAAGCTGAAAATGGGCAAAATTTAAAAGACATTAATTTTCCTAATTGAGGATTGTTTGAATTTTGCAGTTTTTTTTTTTTTTAATTTGCCCATGTCTTGTGTTAAAATTACAGAAAGATATCAAAGAATGTATTAAAGTTCAAAACCGGTCAGTGACTTTTGTGGACACCCTGTATACCATACGTCTGATCGTGTGCCCTTACGTGTTTTTTTTTACACACTGATCACAACTTATCAAGGCCCGGAAGCCACTCAGGGATAAGGTTATTGCAAGTACATTACGTTAGTGTGGAGATTTGATGAAGTGTTTACTTAAGGGGACGGTTCATTAGGAATTTGTTAATATTGGACTTGAAGACATCCAAGTTGTAGTCCGGTGGGAAGCAGACAGACGGAACAGAGTTCCACGGGCGTGCAGTTTTAAGAAAGAAGCTTTGTTCATGGAATCCGCGTTTTGATTTAGGCACAGATATAGAGTGGGGGAATTTTTCACAGTGGATTCGGCTAGACGGGTGTTTTTCGTGAAAGATTGGCGAGGGGTGACCAGAGATTGGAGTTCAGACGAGCACCTGCCATGGAAATAACGATAAAACAAGGATAGGCTCGCAACGTCTCTTCTGTGAGAGAGAGGTTGCAGGGTAGAGAAAAGGGCATCCCCCACTAAGCCACGAAGTCTATTTTGTACTCTGTCAAGGCAGGATAAGCTGTTTTTAGCAGCTCCTGCTCAGATATGGCAACTGTATTCCATCCTTGGACGTACTCGGCTTTTATATAGATGGAGAATTGCATCAGTAGTTAGATATCTTCTGTTTTCCCCAACAAAAGCATCTAGCCAAATCAATATGTGTTGGAAGCATCTATCTTGCGTAATGTGTGTGAGGGTGTTGTTCTACACATACAACAATACAGTTCATCAACATCAGTCTGTCTCGTACAAAGGAACATGACTCTCTGTTGTTTCGCCATCTTCTCTTTATCAACGTTCATCTTCCTCTGAAGGAAACCAACAAAGAATAGGTTATATGTTTTATGTAACTGTATCTGCCTTTCTGACTCAGTGTCCATTTCTTTAGATTCTTGCATCTTATTAATGTCACGTTCATTGAAAACTTCCCGAACGCAGAGACAATCTTTTTCTGTTCTAACTCTTTGCTAGCTAGGGCCAAACTCCTCTCGAAACCGATCTCCTCTGGAATTTCATCTCCTCTTGCCTACGTGACTACGTAATTATAACAAGGTATCACAATGTACATTCACCTAATCAATAACTTGTCACGCTACCAATTTTTTGTTATTGCTAACTAAATCTTGTTTTCCTAGGTAAAAATTCCTTTATATATATTCCATTTTCCAGACCTGGATATGACCTTAAACTATATCCAGTGGTGAGGCCCCAGCTTGCGGACTTTGGGGAGTGTGGAGCCATCCTTTAATTACCATTGTTCCCAGGTCCACTCTGACCCGGAGTGGTAGTACCTGTTAGTATCCCAACTATGGGTTGAATAGAATCCGACTTGAAAACAACAAATATATTCTATTAAAAAAATTTTCTTAAACATCTTTGGATTCGGCATTAACTAAACTGAAAAGGGTTGATATGCCGTAAAACAAAATTAACCAACCAACCAACATATTCCATGTTTCCAGAATTCCAATCGTCTATTGAAATATTTCATTTCAATGACATTTTTTCCTAATGAATATTTAGCATTCAAAATACCTTCATTTCTATAACAATAATATTGTCCTTATTAGGCAAGTCAACGCTACCTGCGAGTTCAATGGTCAACAAATGCAATATTTTCATATTTGATATGAGACATTTTTGATGATTAAGAAATAAGGGAAGTATGTCAAAACAATAATATCCCCAAAATACAATTGGCGATCATTAAAATATAATATTATAAATAAAGACTATTTTAGAAATGTATTATCTTACATGCCAAACGTCAAATATAATTTAAATAATTTGCTTGTCGTTACGCTTATTGTTAGTCCAGTAAGCGAACAAAAAGTTTACTATTCTGAAAATAGTGTCTATGATTAGAAGAGAAAGCGGTATATTCATAACTTAATAATAAATATACAATGCTATTAAAATTTGGGGCGTTATCTATAGATTAATACGATAGCGTGTGTATTATTTTCTGTGTCACGCTTACATTCGGGCCGTTTAAGTGTTATGTTCTTCCATTTCTTGTCATAAATAATTTTACCAAGAATTCCCCATAAGTTTTGGTTTCCTTTTCGATTATAGCTAATAGCATTTCATTAATCTATTTTGTTTTAAATAATTTTCTCAATAATTATTCATAAGTCTTAGTTTCGGTTCGATTTAAGCTGATGGCACCTTAGTAGTCTATTTTTTTATAAATAATTTTATCAAGAATTCTTCATAAGTTTTGGCTTCGGTTTCGATTATAGCGGAAGGAACTAAAGTTGTATATATATATATATATATATATATATATATATATATATATATATATATATATATAAGTTTGAGATTCGGTTTCACTTCAAGCTGATGAACTCAAGTCATATAAATATATTTCTTTTTTAAACGCAACTTTATAATATATAAAACCGATAGAACATTAACTCTGTAATAACATATACGAAATCTGCAAGAATTGAAATATCATATTTAAGCGTACTTTACGACCTGGCTACGCCGGGCGTCCTTGCTAGCTTGGATACGTTTTTTTTTCACTTTTAGCAAAATAGCTACAATAATATCAGAGCGTCTTCATTTACGCTGAATATCTACAGAATGCCAATATCAATATATCACATATGAATCAGTTCCCTGTGGAATTTCCACAGGCCTCGGTTGTTATATACTATTAGCATTCATAAAATACTACTCTGTGTGCTTCGTATTTATCTCAAAGCGCGTTAAGCTTAATGTGGAGTTTTACTCTTCTCGTGCCTTTAGTTTGGCTGATTATTTTTTCATTGCCAAGTATTAACGCGTGGAAAAGTGTTTCTGATTGGCATGTTGTTTATTTGTATTATCTTAGGTACATTATTCGGGCAGAGACTAATAGAGGCGCATTTTAGTATGCGTATTTTGAAGGTGTTATGGCTTATAGTTATACGTATGTTCTCTGTCTTCCCTAAAAATGACATCGATCAGCCTCTCTGTGTAAATTGATACTAAAGGTTTTCTCTTATTTTAGTACATTTTCACCCCAAGCAAGGCAAAGTCCCACTTTGATGTAGGGGGGGGGGGTACTATCAGGGATATAAGTTGCAGGGATACTATACTTTTTCGTTTCGTTCGACCACTTTAGTTTGCAGCACTTTAAGGACCAATACCCTATAGAAGTTTATGAGATTACAATTCTTGTTAGTATATTGGCGGCCACAAACATTTAGGACTTAGTTAAACAATTTATTTGCATTTACACTCTCGTACTGTGTAACATATTTCTGCCTATGAAATCTTCATAATTTGATAAATCAATGTCAGTGGCTTCAAATGGCAGGATGTGAATCTGAAAGCAAATTTTATATGAGAATTGCGCATGCATAAATATTAAGAAAACTCAGAATTAAAGATAAAGTAGAATTCCAAATTTTCAATCCTAAACCAGTAATTCTCTACTGATTTTACGTAACGAAAGTCATGTTTGAACAGTAAAGTTAGAGGTAAACCAAGACCAGAGGTAACTGCAAAACGAACTTAATCCAATTTAAGACAAATTGTATCTGAACTTTCAAATAGGATTGTTATATTCATATAATACCTACTAAAACCATTTCAATTACCACCAAGAAACTTGTATTTATGTTAATATTAAAGTTGTATCTAATACATATTTTGCAAATATTTTAATTTTTATTAATTTGATGAAACTTAATTAGACTAAAATATCTCACATAAACAGCGCTTCGGTCTAGTAGCTGGACTTTTAAATTTAAATAATCGTTTTACTTTAGAATTCGGCAGATACAAATGTATAAACATATCTCCCTGTGTACATATATACTAGCAGACTGCTCGGCGTTTCGCGGGGAATCTTTAATGTTTTGTCGTAAGACGTAACGTAATCTGCTCTGACATCATGTATGGCATTATTTTCTGGGAGGTCATATGCCAAAGCATGGTTGTAATAACGACATAAATTACAGGGATACTATACTTTTTTGTGTCGTTGGACCATTTCAGTTTGCAGCAGTTTAAGGCTCAATACATTATAGAATTTTATGAGATTACAATTCTTGTTAGTGTATTGGTGCCCACAAAGTTTTAGCGTTTCGTTACATAATTTTACTAGCATTAACACTCTTGTACAGTGTAACATATTTCCACCTATGAAATCGTCATAATTTGATAGATAAAAGTAAGTTGCTTGAAATAGAAGGATTTGAATCTGAAAGCAAATTTCTTTTGAGAATGGCAGGTGCATAGGTGTAAAGAAAAGCCAGTAATAAAGATAAAGAATAATTCCAAACTTTCGGTTATAAACCAGTAATTCTCTACTGATATTATGTAACGAAAGTCATGTTTGAACGGTAAAGTTCGATTTGAACCAAGAGCAGAGGTGACCGCAAAACGAAATGGATCTAACTTAACACAAATCATATTTGAATTTTCAAATAGGATTATTTTTTTATTCACATACTACCTAATGAAACCATTTCAATTGCCACCAAGAAATCCGTATGAAGGGAATATTAAAGTTGTACCTAATAATGATTGTCTAAATATATTACTTGTTCTGTCCCCTTTAGATGAAACTTAATTAGACTAAATATATCCCACATGAATACCGCTTGCGTCTGCTAGCTGTGCTTCCAAATTTGCAATAATATTTTTAGTATAGGATTGGCTTCTGTAGATACGAATATAGAAAAGTATAAACATATTACGCTATATATATATACATATATATATATATATATATATATATATATATATATATATATATATATATATATATAGTGGCAGACTGCTGGGCGTTCCCCGGGGAATCTTTCATTTTTTTATCCCCATACATGACGTCAGACCTAACGTAATCTGCCCTGACGTCATATATGATATCTTCTAAGGCGTCATACATGATGTCAAAACATAGTTATATATGCCAATGCCGTCATTGCGAGCCAGCAAACAAACACATAAATACGGATTTATGATAATATATATATATATATATCTTTATTCTTCTTCTTCTTCTTCTTCTTCTTCTTATTCTTATTCTTATTCTTATTATTATTATTATTATTATTATATAAAGCTGAATGTCTGTGTGTGTGTATCTGGTCACGAATAGGCTCCTATACGGTTGACTATTTTTTAAAAAAACTGATTACAAACAATGATAGAAGATGTATCGAGACACAGGAATGGGTATGTTTGATCTGGCAGAACGGTGGTTCATTAAAATTGTGGGGGCTGCGTTCGCGCCTGGTCTACAAAGTATGGAAATAAAAAAAATTAAATTAAAAAAAAAGTTTACAAGTGTTTTTAATATAGATGTACATAAGAATACTTTGATAAGTATGTTTTAACTTAAATATGGATGGTGTAATAAAATTGTTGGGTCTGCGTTCGCGCCTGGCCTCCATAAAATGATCATAGGTACAAACTTTAATTCGAAGCTATCTCTTTACAACCCTTCCTTTTCATAACCTATCATACTTTCATAAATCAGAGTTCATTTTCTGTAGGCTGTTTTTTGAACCAAGTCAACGACGGGTACTTTTGCTAATATATATATATATATATATATATATATATATATATATATATATATATATATATATATATATATATCGCATTATAGATATGTTTGGACTATGGTAGAGTTAGGGAATTAATGAGTATATGTTTCTGTTTTACAAGAAAGATGAGCGTCTTCCCACAACTCATCTAGCGTTTGTTTTTTCTTGTTTAGATTTTAATGAGAAATCTTTTCAACGTAACAAGGAAGAAACGAAACTGAAGAAGAAGAAGAAGAAAAAGAAGAAGAAACAAATCCGAGTTAATTAAGCAATGCACACTATACATTCATCTCTTTGAGAATTCGACTAAACAAGTGTACTCGATGTGAGCAGATGTCTGTAATGGCTTCCCATAAATAATTATTGTATCGTAAAAGAAATCATCGACTTTGCTTTTCACAGATATATATATATATATATATATATATATATATATATATATATATAGTCATCCACATAGTACTGTTTCATTGTATCACACATCGTCAGCGCAGCTAAGCCATAAGCCAACAACTTCCCCTAGACAATGATTGAGCCTACAATCATCGCGTGATAGTCGGCAGTTCTAACTTTCCGCCCATGGGATCAGTGCTCGTAATATATATGGTCAGCCGTATGCAGACTATTTCACAGCGGTTCATTATGGCTAAACCAGTACCAATGCCAAGCCCGGTATTTAACGGTTCGATCCGTGGTTTGTGATTATTGTTGGTCTAGCCACACTAAGAAGCTGACACATAGCGTAGTACTCTGTCGTCGCGTGATTTTTAAGCAACCTTTTTGGATTAAGCAGTGTTGTTAGTGATATAGCCGGCTACTACTTTAGACTAATGTCAAGCTCTTTTTAAATAAACAAATACAGCACTGTGAGAGTGGCGGCCAATGTTTGTGCAAAGGTATTATAGATATTTCTAGCGGTGCCTGTCCCCGTGGCTTGATGGCTAGAGCTAATGACTATCGACTCGATGGTGTGTGCGTGTTTAATATCATTATATATTATTATATATTGCATTGTAGAGTATCCTGTGAATTAAACTAGCTTTTTATTGGTTTCTTACCACAGGTTTCCTAAAATGTCAGGCTGTCCCTTTTTTGATGCACAACGTGTATAAATCACGACGGAATTTTGTAACGATATTTCTTTGCTTATGAATTAACATACACTGTTTACAAAACATTCTGTTGATCGATATTTTGCACGCCTTTTGAATCTTTTCCTGACGAGATGTGCTGAATTGCGCTCATCTTTTCTTTCTGAATTCCATTTTCCGATCACTTAGATGTGTCATATATTCACCGCAGCCGGTCATCCTGTGTGTTTTCCGTCTATATAAGTTATAAAAATCAACTTTTTTCACTGTCTCGATATATACACTTGGTAGCGAAATGCTACACAGCTGTGTTATAAAATATTTTGTTTATTGGCGATGATAACCTTTTCAATTTTTGTATAAGGGTTGTGATATCACTGAAGGCGCTTGGCAGAGGTGTGGCTGTTTAGGCAGTGAGGAGAATATGTTTGTCCTCGCTATGTGACTGACTCTCCTCGCTCATTTTGTTAGTTTTTTTTTTTGCTGTCGATTCATATAAACATTCTTTCATTCAAGAAAGTTTATACTTCTTTGGCCAATATTTCTTTCACATATTTCTGGTTAAATTATGCATTTCAATAGACAAAGTTAGAAACCTCGCATTCCTCGAATGGAATTAATTTACGTGTGTGCAACACATTGAACGCCTCTGTACACAGGATTACCTGTCAAATATTCAACAGATGTCATAATCAAGATCAAAGTAAATTGTTAACAAAATCTCTATTGTCCTTCTTCATCAGGTGTATCAATACTCAATAACTGACTGAGACAACCTTTAATGTTGGAAATTCCCCCGTATTCTGTGTTTAACATCATGTGCTCTGCATCGCATCCGACATAGCTAATCCATTATTTTTTACAGGGGAGTCATTATTTATCAAGACCCAAAGGCCACCCAAGCATGTGGGTTAATGAATATAAATTGGTAGTGTAATATCGTTAACGGTGCAAATTGTTAAACGGTTGAACAAGAACTTCCTTACATTGGACTTGAAAACAAACTCCCCATGAAAGTCCAACACGAAAAAAACGCGAACTGCAAAATATACTGGCGTCATTAGACACACAATCTATTATTCCAATTACTTATTATTATTATTAAATAGATGTTCTGCAACAAATGCAAAATACATCACTTTCTATATGAGATAAATTGAGAAGTTATCATTAAAAAAAAAACGGTGGGCAGAAATTAAGAGACAGTAGTGTTTGGGGGTGAGGGATTGGAGTGAGTTATTGTCTCTTACATTCATCGTGATATCAATTTCAAAATTTAAAAAAATCCTTATTGGTGATATACACAATGCTATTTTTTAATGTTACAAACAAACTATTAAACATAAAACTTAATGATATCAGTTCCTATTTATTATTCTGCAACCGATGCCTTAGATGTGTGAATAACTACGTGGTTACAAAACCGGACTGAACATAGTAGTGCCCCAAATTCGAACCCCATTCGTTCCCTAGAAGGAGTGATATTGACAACCTGGCGTGGTGACTCCACTAAATACCCGATGTCTTTCTTGAAAGAATTCTAACAAGAAAGACATCGATCCAGCGAATGCCAACAATCATTATCTATATTATTTAATTGGAATTAATTGAGGTGAGTATTATTTATTAATTTTCTTTTCTTAGTTGTTTCACGACGTTTCGGTCAACTATTTCTCTGGCCTTCGTCAGGTGGTAACCGTGACGGATAGGAAGTATAAATCTCCTGACTGCATTCACTGAAATTACTGCCTTCCGTAGTTGTTATCGTTTCACCGCGTTTTTTGGCCAAGTAAGCCTCTGATCGGCTTTGGGTAGGATTGAAACCGCTACCTTCAGACAATCATCAGCAGTGTTTGATTTTTATGTTTTCGATTGTGATGTTAAAAGATGAGGATAATTTTCCGCAATAAAATGAATAATCATCTAATTCATGTGTACTGAGATAGATGAATAATATTCACCACCAACAACTGATACATAAACATAACAGGGCAGACAAGCGAATTAGTTTTGCGCTGTTCTCTTCTATTCGTTCAACAATATTGTTTGATCAACTGCAAGGCGGTCCAATTTTAATGACGTCATACACTTACGTTGTTTCTAATTTCATATTTATTTAATATTTTCCTTACATCCAGAGAAAACGCAGAGAGACTCATAACTTTACTCAACAATGTTATTGTACCCCTCAAAACACTCGTTTCTCATAGATGGTGTATTGCGCACGAGCCGGCAACTTAGGCCTTAATAACACGTTATAGACTCCATCGTAAGGAACATAAGAAATGAAAAGGAAAGAAATGCAATTGGCTGTTTCAGCTTTTAACCACAACAACAAAAAACTTTATTCCCCTCTATACAGCCAAGCGTGAATTCTCGTCTCAGCTGTGACGTCACTTAGGTGTTTCTAACGTTATCATCGGTCGGCGGACACGTTCTCCTTTTTATAATTTCTTTCTTCTTCCTTGCTGTGACGTCATCTCGCACACGGTTCGGTTATTTACATAAAGCTGCAATACGCGCGTCCGCGATCTGTTACATTCGTACGTATCTCTACAGTGTTTGATTTTTATTTTCATGATTGTGATGTTAAGAATATGCAAAATTTTGTCTTAACATTCGTTACACCTGGTTTATAAATATATAAGATACTATATTTTTTGTCTTTTTTATGGAAATTGCTTTGGACAAGGATAAAAGCACTTAATTTAATGAGCTAAAAAGTGCCAAATCCAGGTAAAAAGAAAGTAATTAATGAATGGATTTAAACCCAGAAAACAGCAATTTTACTCCTTTGTCAGAAACCGAATCATCACGTTCACACATCGATTTTCGCTAGATCATCGAAAGAAAGCCAGGTTGAGTCTTGCCAGTACAAGATGGCTGACCAATTTTAAAATAACAAATGCGTGGCCAATTTGAGAATACAAAGTGCTGCATGTAAGCAGACGTCGACATCTTCACAGCAAGAGTTATCAAAATCTAACGCGGATGTGATGCGTCTAGGGATCGTTTGTGAATTTCACACTTTCTTGAAAATTCCTTCTGCGGAGGAAGCCGGTTTAACCCACATTAAAGTTAGTGCCGCAGTTTCATTTCATTTCATTTGTCAGAAACCTCGCTTATGGGATGTGACGACTAAAGGATAAAATAAAGGAAGCGATAGTTATGACGATTGGCAAAAGGAAACCATCGGTCCACATCTTACTCCCTGTATGATTAGTTCTCTTTCAACGAATCACAAACCTCATTACAATTGTGCTATTTAAAGGTAAGATACGCTGAAAAACCTGTTAAAGTTCTATAATGCATTTATAACATATATATATGCATATATATATATATATATATATATATATATATATATATATATAAAGAGTGTAACAATAAAACTGTCGTCCTGGAAAAGACTACATGGTCAGTTTCCTCTTTTTTTTGCAGACCATCAAGACGGATAGCAACCTTCTATCATGTCTGAAAGTGACATAATGTTCAACGAGCAATATCAGAGATGCGCCACTATACAAACAATACTCCCTACCGATCCCAGTTATGACGACAGGACCGTTGCCAACAGCTTCTAAATGCATCGCTGGATTGCCACGAACGACAGTGTTTGTCCAGGGTGATGAAAACAAAGTTTTCAACGACAATTATGGTATTTGGTGTGGTTTCTAGTGAGGACCAGACAATACCTACTCACATTCTCAAAGTCGGCTTGAAGGTCAACACCAAAGTGTACCTGGATGTACTGAAGAGTGTGATGACCGTTGGCAGACCCTGGGTGTGGCCGTAGGACTCCGCGCCGGGCCACACTTCTAAAGAGACCCAGGCTTGGCTTGAGAAGGAGTGCAACGACTTTTTACGCTTTACTAACTTGCCAGCTTCGCCTTCGATCTCAACGCGCTGGACTAATTCGTTTGATCATGTGTCAAAGACATCACCAACATGATTCCCCACAGCATTAAAGTAAGCGTGATTGCCAACATCCGCTAAGTATTCGCCAAGCTCCCGCCGGCGCTTGTTGATTGGGCATGCTTCCAATTCAGGGGTCCTGGATATGACCTTAAACTATATCCAGTGGTGAGGCCCCAGCTTGCGGGCTTTGGAGAGTCTGGAGACACCCTTTAGTTGCCATTGCTCCCAGGTCCACTCTGAACCGGAGTGATAGTACCTGTTAGGGTCCCAACTATAGTTTAAACAGAAACCGACTTGAAAACAACAAATATTCTATTAAAAAAAATTCTTCAAAATCTTTGGATTCGGCATTAAAAAACATGAAAGGGTTGATATACCGTAAAACACAACCAACCAACCAACAAACCCAATTCCGAACACCTATTGAGGCGCTGATTGAAATTGAACGCAGCTACATAAAATAGATGATAGCTCTAGTGCATAATCAAGTTTCAATAAAAGTTTAAAAATAAAAACTGTAAAATACGCTTAAATAGGATATTTTGATTAATGCAGATTTCGTATGTATTATTATATTATATTAGACCCAATATATAATGATTTTAAAAGTGTTTTTAAATAATCGCTAGCTACCACCGAGAATCGAAACTTAAATGTTTTACTTTTCGATTGACGTTAGTGCTTGAACTATGAAGACATGTTTGCTGCAAGGCTTAAAACTATGACAGTAACTTATAGCTATAACATATTCGTAATGCCTTCTTTCGACCTTCACTTAGCAATTTTCTTTTTTTAATTTTCACACTTTCGCACCGATTCTCTCTGGGTAAAACACAAATATAAAGTTTCGCAAAGGTCCGAATACCTTATATATAAAATTTCATGTCTCTAGAACAAAAACTGACAGAAAGGTTTGGTAGGCAATTTAAAATATATATATATATATATATATATATATATATATATATATATATATATATATATATATATATATAATATACGTATCCATAAATATATAGAAAGGGAGTTGTATTTACTTTAATCTTTTTACGCAAATATTACGCAAGTATAAATCATGTGAAATATCTGCATGAATATAATTACTCCTAATAGTATACTGGAGATGATCATCCCATGAGAGAACCGAAAAAAAGCTAATAGGGAATTAATTAAAATCAATGTTTAAAAAAAACATGCAAATTAGCTAGATCTTTTGAAGATGAATGCAATTCCACGATCCATATATAAGAAAATTGTATTTTCTTTTTAAATAAATAGTAAAAACTGTTTTTAATATAAATATCTGTACACGTGAGAAAAAATAAATTCATAAGAGTATATATATATATATATATATATATATATATATATATATATATATATATATATATAACAGAATTTTCTTAAATAGATTAGATTCAGTAAAATGTTTACTAGGATTAAAATGCTATTTACATTTAATATAAGATTATGGTGATTGGGCTATAATGAGTTATTATCATGAAAATGCTGTTTTTATTTAAATAGATACCAGGCTAATAATAGGAAAGCTTCCTTCCAATCCCTGACTTCAACGTTTTAATGTACCTCTACAGAAAAAAATTGAGTTAAGAATCTTAATGTTCACGAGCAAACTGAATTGGAATTAATATATAGGTGCTAATTCTGCTACACAAAGGTAGTCTCCATTGTTCGAGCTAAAAAAAAAAAACTATTTCTACCATAATCCCTTATATATATACAAAGCCACCATTCTCAAACACGGCATAATAACATTAGTACACGAGTTCCTTTAAGATAACCGAAGTTTACAAAAATGAGTGACCATTGGGGAATTCCAGGTGCTGTGTGTTTTCTTCACTGATGTCAATATTGTTTTAAGTCGCACTGAGCTTCTCCTTGCCATTGGACTCCAGCAGCGCCGATTAAGGAGAGGTGTCGATTTTGATTGTTCAACTCTTGCTTTATAATAACATGCGTAGGTATCTTTGCAGGGGTTATCCATTGTCTTTCAACACTGAACGAAGGCGATGACGATAATTATCAAGTGCACGGATTATTATTGGTTAATCTGGTCATTAGTGTCTTCCTCTTAGACAATGTCAAAAATTCTTTTATATAAGCTATTATATCCCATATTGTCTATTAACCTCCAGCTCCTGTTCCATCGCCACAAAATTACATGCATGTTATTGTTTTACAAGTACTTCGACGACATGCTTTCGAGGAACTGTGTTCACCTCAAGATAAATACCTTCGACGATTCTGACTGGAAGCAAAAGTAAACGCCCCCTGATATCGGAAAATGTTCCACTCGAAATGTTTTTCCTTGTTTCTTTGACTGCATTAACTTGCAGAAACTAAGATATAACGTTAACAACCCTCTTGCAACATAACTGCTAATTTAGTCGGTTACGTAGATAAATGCCCTTTTATTGTAAGTATATTGCGTAACATTGCAAACCTTGCCTTTGTGAACTGGGAAATAAATCGAAACAATTATGTTAATTTATTTGTGGCAATAATTCTTTTTTTTTCTCTCATTTTTTAACATTTATATTCTTATCTTTTTCTTTCTCTTGTGGGATGTACACTTTCTCTACCCTCTCTATCTATATACGGTATACTCCGAGATAGATAAATAGATAGATAGATAGATAGATAGATAGATAGATACACTGCGTACCATATTATTAAGAGTTTACATTTTTGTTAATATTTAAGGAACGAGTGAATAAAAATCAATGACCCTTTCAGAAACTGCTTACAATACTATTCAACTACTTCAGTCAAAAAATAAAAGTATTTAAAGCAGTATTAGCGAAACTATGGCAGAAGATAGAAATATCTGTAGATTTCAGTGTGTTAAGTCATTAACGAGGTTGAGAAAAAAATACCCATAACTTGTTTATTGAAATAATTTTCAAACATTAAATGAACTAGGAAAAATGCTTAGAACACGATAACTTCATAGCAAATTCTACGTTGGCATAATTTGTAGGAGATATACAACCCTTTTTTATGAATGACTTGTGAAAGACTTTGTGACTTTTATGAAAGGTGTAGATCCACAGAATTAGTCAAATTTGTGATTTCGTCAACAGTTATCCCTCGCGATATCTATTGGGGAGCATCCCACACCTCATTTTTGCTCTTAAATTTGCGTCCACTTGCATAGAGATGTCGCTTCATGATACTCCAAAGGTTCTCAATTGGGTTAAAATCTGGCGAATTCGCAAGCCACTCTATCTTCCGTAGACCAGAGAACCCCAGTTGTTGTAAATACTCTTTGCTTTTGTTTGCTCCATGCGAAAGAAGCATTATCCTGCATAAAATAATAATTCTTCTGAACATCAACCTTAGCTCCTTCAGCCACAGTTCAAAGTGCTCCTTCACAAAAGCTATGTAAGCATTTAACGTCATTTTTACGCCCTCTGGGATTTTCCACGTGCCAACTAAAGTACCTCCGATAATCCCAGTCCAAATCATTATCCTACCACCACCTTGTTGGCGCCTTAAACGCGGATGACGATGTCGTCTATCTAGGACCCATCCCTTGCTCCAGCCATCTGGGCCATCAAGAGTGACACGCACTTAATCCGTAAACAAAACTTTGGAAAAATCCGTTTTCATGTTGTCCTCTGTTCATTTCAATCAGTTTTGTATGTGATGCTGCTTTAATGGAAGTTTTGTCACATGCTTAACAGACTTTGCCACTTCTTTTCAGAAGGCGACATCAAGTACTTTTTGAGACATTCTGCCATCTGTCTTGGTCAAAGACTTCTCGACTTGTCTGCCCAGGGTTCGTAACAACTTCATGTTTAATTTTGAGTACAGAACGGCGTGAAACAACTCTAGAGTTACCTTTATCAGATCTCTTACGTACCATTGTTGGGTCATTGACAAAGTTCTTCACAATTTTATTGTATCTTCCTATCATTTTCGATATTTCGAGTGTAGTTTTACCTTTGGCTCTGTAATAGTACTCTTTTCAAATCTACTCAAACCACCTTTACGACCCATTTTATTTCCGAAACAAACTGCCTTGTGAATAATTTGACACACCTCAAATACCGTGGATTCAGAAATTACAATGGCAAGTTGTTTACATTGCGCGGAACAGTACGAAAATTTCACAGTACGCGCAGCTAAGCATTGCCAACGTTTCCGAAGCTTTGATACAAAACTACCGGTAAGTTTCTGAAACTGCCAAAAAACATTATCTGTATAATAATTTGACACGCAGTGTAGATAGATAAAGTTGCGGTGCAGAATATGACAGTTGGCTTTCTTTTTTATATGGGACAGACGCTTTCCCGAAAATTAATCTCAGACTTTCTTATTTCAATAAATTCTCATATTATTGTTAAAATAGATTCTATACTTATATTTAGAAATTTTGGTTCGCTTTTTCACTATAAAGCATTCAATTTTTAGCTGATAGTATCTCGGTGCAGATAATTAATTCTCTGGGGAGAATTAATGACATTAAATATGCTAACCAAACAAAATTGTACAACGTTGGGATCAATAATTTGGTTTAATTATCTTTCAAACATGGGATTTAACTTGTAATTAATGGTATTGCCGTTGTACAAAATAAGTGGATTGGGAGTATCGTGCACCAACTGTTGTTTCCGTGCTACGATCATTAAGGGATATCCAGGGGTATTCCCATGGTGCGCACACAGTAAATTACAGATCCCAATGAGCGATAGTACCACGTTAAGATGCTTCTACCATCAGCCCCTCATCGCATATTACGGTTTAGTAGCATGTTGCATTGTTTGTTTTTTAAACCAATATTAAAAATACAAAGAAAGCAGTTTACGAAAAATTATGAAAATATTTAATTTGTACTGTTGATGTTTACAATGTTAACGCTTACACGGCTAACATTTTATTTTATATTTTCTCTTTGTTTTGTTTTTGTTTTACGGTTGTAATAAATTTATGTTGAAAAGAATATATGAAAACAAAAATTAAAATCAAACTTTGCTTTCATTGTTAGTTTTCGTACTATACCTTCACTTCTATTCTTGTCTTATCCTGACACGCACACACACTTAAGAATCTATGAGCGAAGGGCTTCTGATATTTAATACGTTCCTTTTAGATTCGATTGTCTTTTACGCCGTCTACTGTTCGACATGAACGGATATATATTTAGATAATTTCAGCGAATCATTCGAACATAAAAGAAAACGAAATGCTACCTGGAGTCATTTGAACTTTAAGTTCTAACAAAGTTTGGAGCACATCTATTGGAGAACGCCTGCTAGGTCTGACATTTCAACTTCATTTTTAGCAACTCTTTGATTTCATTGTAAGATTTTAATTGAAGATTTTTACTTTGTTCCGTTTTTTTTTACTTATCTTAATCTTCTCTGAAAATTAAAGGGGGTGGCGGCATGTGAATTTAAATGATGAACACAAGAATAAACATATTTCAATAATAAAAAAAATATACGCAACATCTTCGTTCTCAATCTACACAAACAAGATCATACATTCTGAAAGTAGCGAGGAAAATGCTATTTTCACCTGATATGTTACAAACAAGACGGCCGATCGAATCTGACTGGTGCACGAAGTTCACTGTGGCTTTTTTCTTTTGTTATGTTTAAAACGATGCTTCCCTCTTGTCAACTCCAAGGCTTAGATCTCCACTTTTCTTTAATTGAAATGAATGTACCTTTCCCTGGGGAAGCCAAATTATTTTTAAACTTCTGGGACTGACCTCACTTCAGACGTAAAATTGAAGATTTACATCAAATTAGTTAGTAAGTTCGCTGGAAAAATTATTTGATCACTGTAAAGCACCAAAGCGTATCTTCTGCCGGTGTAATCATCTACATATATAAGAGTCGGATGCAGCTTTAAATGAAACACTACTGTTACTACATCTTGGAATGTTTCGCTCATACCACTGTTCTCTGTCTTGACGGAGTTCAAACACGATTTTGTAATCTCTTCTGTTTAGTCAGTTTCTCGCAGAAAGGATTTTGCTAGTCTTTTTCTGCTCTGTCGTTATGTATATTGATAAGTGCTAAATTGAGTACAAATCTATGGGTCATCTTGGACGCATTTACAATATAAACTCGTCCCGCTACAAGCATTATCTCTAATGAAACTAAATGGCCGCATCTAAATGTTATTTGAAAGTTAAGCTTGAGTAGCACACTTACCGATATTTCGTCGGTCTCTCCACTTACGTATTTTTAGTTCTGTCATTAAATGCACGGATAGAATAGGCGTACATCAGCTGAGATGCATATGATCGATTTGTGCGGTTAGCGATAAGAAATTTATTCAAAACTCCTGCGTGACAGACAGGCAGACAAACAATCTTATTTCAAAATTAAGTTTGATAAATGAACGAAAACGTGAAGTCTTACTTCAGCTTAATAGACTGATGAAAATCATATTTTAAATGTCACCGTGACAGACCAACTGACTGATGGTGTATCTTTGTGTGATGGTAAGGTATACAAAATACTTAAATATAACACGTTGTATTATGTGCAATAAATGCGTCCATTCCCCTGTAGGGAATGTAATTTGAGCGCGACCTAAAAAAATAGTTGTATTTGTAATGCTTGGCACATTTAAAGTTAAATTTGTCTCGTACTCGAAAAATAACATATTCTACAAATGGGAATTATAATTTAATATTGACTAGCAGAACCTGTTGAAATTACACGGATGAGAAATATATTAATCCATATTTTGATGAAGCGCAAAAAAAAATTCAATAGCACTCGGCAAGTATGAGTTTATTAACATTTCTATAAATATTAGTGTCCATTGTATTGTAGATATAAAACTAATCTCCCTGAAATAAATTTTATGTATTAATAAATGAACATAAAATGATACTGTGCTGCGTAGTGCATTAGAAATAATTAAATCAAATTGTTAGAGACCATTTGAATGCATTCTTTTGACAGACAATTTTCTCTTTACTTGACTTTTTTTTTCGAATGTTTCCTTCTTATAGTTGACCCTATATCTTTTTCTATATTTTAGAATATTTGTCAATTTTTGTTTTGTATTTTTTTTTAACTTTTACTGGACATACAAGCATGCACCTATAGAAAACTGCACTTTAGACAAGTAGCTCTACACTGTTTTAATAGACCTGGACGTTGGCTGGACCCATAAAAAATATAAGAAGTAAAATGTGTAATATTTTTTTTAATTAGAGCTTCAGTTTCTCGCCATATCTCGATCAGTTTCTCTTCCCGTTTCCTTATCTCTTTCCCCAACCGTTTCTTTCCCTAACTGCCTCTTCAATCCCCCATTTAACTGATGTGTTTTTACAAAGCAGTCACCACTTATCAAGGTCCAGTCGTCGCTCGAGGATAAGGGTCATTGCGTGTACAGTAATCAATGGGATAATATCGTAGTACTCATTAGTAATGGAGATTTTATATAATAGATTACGTAAGGGGGCTTTTATCTGGAATTTGTTTGTGTTGGACTTGAAGACATCAAAGTTGTAGTCAGGTGGGAAACAGGCACACGGAAGAGGGTTCCATAGGCGTGTAATTCTAAGAAAGAAGCTTTGTTCATGGAATCTACGCTTTGATTTAGGCACAGATAAAGAGTGGGGAAATTATTGATAGTGGTTTCAGCTACACGAGTGTTTTTCATGAAAGATTGACCACTTGCTATGGAAATAACGATAACACGAAGACAGGCTCGCAACGTCTCTTCTGTGGAAGGGAGGTTGCAGGAAGGGAAAAGGGCATCCCCCACTAAGCTACGAAGTCTAATTAAGAAGATTTGCAGTTATTCCCCAAATTCGGATACACAAGTAGGTTTGTAAATAGTCTGTGTAAGACAATAAGAATGTGGGATATCGTGACCATATCTAGTTTTGTTATGTCTTGATCTGGTTGACTACCTATTCACTATTGTGAATCTGCACAGACGTAAATATTGGTAGAAGGGTAAGTAGACAAGACATCGTCAATTTTCTCAGAGATGTTCTCAAAGATAATATTTCCGTAAACGTAGTGACAATAAAAATCGAATAGAAATACGGCAATGTAGTTTGATCATTAAAGACTTCCTTGCTATAAAGAAACCATCCTTAATATAAGCGCAAATTGCATATTCCTGTCGAATAGGGTGGCAGGTTGAATGTCCTGTTGGAGTAAACTTTATATACAGAAAACGACCTCTAGTGCAAGTTTCGTACAGAAACAAGCTGGACTACGATTTTGCTTAAATGGATTTCAGCCTCTGGAAGTTTTGGATGTAGACACCTGATGCAGGTAGGGATGGGGGGAATCTATATTTGAACTAATGTTCTGGGTTTAATTTTAAGCTGTTTTTCGTTACTTGTCATGTTCTTCAAGAGATCAGCAAGACATCACATACAGCACATCCCAAATAGTAACCAATTTTAGGACTTACCGGGCTCAACGTTGCTTAACTTTGATGGTCTAACGAGAACCGGTGTGTCAAAGAAAACTATGCCGTATTTACATAGAGATACGTGTGACGAACTATCTCATAATTCAATAACCAATTATTTTCTGGATTTCTATTGCAGCTATTTAAAAATAGGCCTGTAAACATTGCAAAGTTTTGTTTTTTTTGTTGGCAATTAAATAGTGAATGGAAACGATCTGTGATCTCTATTTCGACCAAGAAAAATATGAGTATAAAGAGCATTCATCCTGTAACACTGTTACAAGGTGCTTTTACTTGAGATGGCATTTATGCCATACGCTGGCAGTGGAAGAAGGGGACCTTGTTCTTAGACGCGT
This sequence comes from Euprymna scolopes, assembly GCF_053919585.1. NCBI lineage: Eukaryota > Metazoa > Mollusca > Cephalopoda > Sepiida > Sepiolidae > Euprymna > Euprymna scolopes. The sequence goes on from NC_136496.1 coordinate 84,953,123, forward strand.
TACAAAGCTAACTGTCAACTTTTCTTTAGTGCGTCACCCCCTCTCGATGACAAGTGAAAATCAGCTCCTTATTACAAAATCATTTAGAGAAGCCGCCATAGGCAAGCGTATCGTTTACATGTGACACTACAGAATCGCCTATTCAAAATGTTAAGAAGTGAGCCATAAAAAAAGTTGTTGAAAGTAAATGACCCCGGACAGCAGAAAGAAGTGACCTACCATGGCGCACAAAAGCGATCTGAAATATAATGGGTAATTAGCTAGCAATTGCCGAGAAGTTGAATCATTTCCGCTTATCAGGCACTCTTAGACAAAGACGAGATATTTAGAGTTCAGATCTCGAGTCAATAAATTTGGGACAGTTGATGACAGATCGGGAGAGATTTAGCAGATACGAGTAAAACTGACTTCAACAGATCGACAGTGATAGTCTTGATAGATAACTAAGGTTTGGGCTTTAGTGTTTGGTGGGTTGTTCTCCGCGATGGTATGACACACATATCCAGCCTATAACTGATATCTACAAAATGTGTGTGAGGTTTTGTTTTGTTTTGTTTTATATTTTTGATTTCAGTAAACCTAGATCTATTTTGTTTTTTTTTATTAATAAGTCATGGCTAATAAAGCCAAAATAAGTATGATAGCTAATGAGTGTGTCAGATGAAAATCAGACTAAACTGTGGGGATTTTATGAAAATCGCTTCGGACAAGATATGAAGCCACTTGATATAAAAAGGGAAACATATCCCACTGTGGGGTTGAAAAAAACTAGCCAACTGAAAGGCTTAAATTGATATATTTGGATTCATAAAACCGCAATTCTTCCCACTTTGTTAGTAACATCGCTCATGGAATATGGGCTGAACGACAACATAAAGGGAGCGTTATTAACTAAACAGTAAGAACTAAACTCATGATCTATTTTTTACTATCCACAAATGGGGTAAAAATAAGGACATAAAGCTCTTGCAATTTGACCATTTCCAGTGAATTTAAACAAATTGAAACTAGTTTTGTCCATGAATCACAACAAAAATTGAACTACCTTTAAAATGTCAACATTCAAATCTCTAATATCACAAGATTTGCGTCTCTGCCCATCAATGTAACAAAAAAGAATTCGGATATAGGAGACAATGGTTGAAATTAGATTGAATTTCATTATTTAAAAGGAAAGTTTAGCATATATGTATTTACATTAAATGTTAAAAGACCATGATCTATCACTTAGAAAGTAGTCTTCCGATACTGCGTTCAATAAAAAAGTAGTTATTGTAATAAAAAAAAAACTCAGTTCATTAATGTTCCATTTATTTTTAGGCGCATAAAGAGAAATTATTGAAAATAGTTGAAGATGATGAGTTTTTACTGTATATGTTTATCATTAGCAAAAACCAGAGATTAGAACTTGATCACTGAGCCTCACGTGCCCTTAAAATAACAATAGACTGGGGTATGAATCTGCAAAACATTTCAATGGAAAGAAATAACACCCTACTTGATTTTGAAATCGCTTTTCTATTCTGTCAAGTTAGGAAAAATGTTTTAAGCGTCACTTCCTCGGATGTGTAAACGATAATCCGTAGTTATTTGCATTGTTTTACAAGATGTATTAAATATTTAAAAATGTGCATATTACAACATCCTATAATTGTAAAATGCACATGGTATTATGGTGACTCAACGCTATATATCTCTATTAATTCCAAACTCAGCATCGAACGGATACCATATTTATTTCGCTGTATCATATCGAAACAAGAGCTCATACAAACTTTCACTTATATCGGCCCAGCGGTTCTCGTGAAAAAGTGAAACGGAACGACAAACTTAGATAAATATAATATAGACTATACATTATGAGAAGAGAATATAAAATTTGATTAAGGAAAGAAAAGAACTATTTTTATTACTACAGCATGAAAAAAATATTTAAACACACAATCGAAATTATCAGGTCCCAAAATACCCTTATGTATATTTTAATTAATGCAAATTTTGTATTATTTTAAATAAAGCCAATTGTCCATTGATTATTATATTGTACCCAATATCTTGTGCTGATCTCGAAAGTTACAAAATATAACCTAGGTGCCATCAGAAAGAATCAAAACCAGAAAGTTTATCTCTCTAGCAATATTCGTTATCGTATAGCCTAAAGACGCACGTATATAAAAACTTTAAAAATATTAACACAATTAAACGTATAAACGTAAATTAGCGCATGCGTGGAGGATGCAAACTAAGTCTATTTACAGATGCCAAGTGCAAATTGTTCAATTTTGACTGATTAGTAGCTATTTTTTCTGGCTAAAAAACAAACTGAATTTGCTCCTTAGTTCATAATACGCCATATATCAAGTTTCAAGTTTTCAACAAAATATTGACAGAGTAGTATGATAAAGACCGTTTTGCATACAGATACACATAGACAGAAAATCACTTTAGTATATATATATATATATATATATATATATATATATATATATATATATATATATATATATAAAGAAAAAATAGAAAAAACCGAATGAAATTATTAAAAAATCAACGTTTCGTCCCTGTTTCAGAGGACATCTTCAGGATAATTGAAATAAAAATGTGATAAAAGAAAAGTCATAGACCGTGCGAAAGAAAGACAGTTTTTTAAAATCCAACCCATGTCGGGAAAGGACGAATATGTGTGCGTATGGGAAGGTTGTTTGATGTCTATATATACAACTTTTAAAATGCATTAAAATAAATATGTATATTATTTTTTTTTTTTTTTACTCATTTTCCTGAAACATTAAAAAAAAAAATAGGCTAGCCAGGATCCACCCTGATACCTTGCTCTTTGATTATTATTTTCCCTATGCTAGGGGTTAAATGGTAGAAGCCTTTTCTTTGCATAATAGTATTAGTATTCAAAATTAGTGCTGATTCTAAAAGTCTTCTTTTAGCTCTATCTATCACGTATTTAATAATTTTCGCTTGATCTAAATTAAATGAGTGATCGTGGTCTGCACAATGGCAAAAGAGTGCATTTAGGGCGTTACCATTCCTTATATCTCTTCTGTGCTCGTTAAGTCTTAATTTCAATTTTCGTTGTGTTTCACCTATGTACGCTTGTTGACAGTTGTTACATGGGATGGAATATATACCGGCATCGGATGTGAGGGTTTGGGGAGAGTGCTTGGTAGTTTTTAATGTCTGTTTTATGGTTGAGGAAGTTGTTTGTATCAGGTGAAAACCAAGTCTATTAAGAGTGTCGTAGATTTTTGTATTTTTGGTGTGGGTGGGAATGAAAAGATGTCTGTTTAATAGTGAGGTATCTGTTTTATTTTTCTGTGTGTTTATGTTATAGTGTATTTTCGTAGCTTTTTTCTTTGCGTAAGAAATGAAATAGGATGGATACTGTAGTTTTCTTAAAACATTCGTAATATATTGAAATTCATCATTAAGATATTGGGGACTGCATATTCTAAAGGCACGTAAGAAAAAACCTATAATCATGCCCGTCTTTATTTTATCATTGTGGTGTGAGTAGTAATGAATATAGTCGTTTTTGTGTGTGGTCTTTCTATGTACTTTGAAACTCAGGTCGGTTTCTGATCTGATGAGGAGTATGTCTAGAAAAGCTAGGGAGTGGTCTTGTTCGGATTCATGTGTAAAATTTATAGATGGTTCCACTGAATTTATTTATTTCTAATTTGTTCTATTTGTGTGTTTTTAGGGAGAAAAATAAGAATGTCATCTATATATCTAAAATATGTGGAGTTTTTAGGAAGTCTGTGTTTAAAAGAGTTGGTTTCTAAGAATTCTAAGAATAAGCAGGCTAGTACACCACTAAGGGGGTTACCCATAGGGAGTCCAAATTTCTGTCTATAGTAAGAATTATTAAATTGAAAGTAGGTTCTATCAGTGATGAGTTTTATAATTTGTATTAGTCGGAATTATAATTTGTATTATCGGAAATGATAAAAAATGGATAAATAACATAGAATACCACCCCACTATTCCTATATTATACGGCCTCCCAAAAATACATAAAGAGAACGTCCCTATGAGACCTATAATATCAAACATTGGAAGCGTCACCCATAAATTAGCACGAGCTATTGCCCAAATTTTAACTCCACTAATGGGCACCATCAGCACTTCACATATCAAAAACTCTGGTGACCTCCTAAATAGAATAAAAAATATGGACATGCAAAATAAAACCATGCATAGTTTAGACATAATTTCCCTGTACACCAATATTCCAATCAAAAAATGCCTTAATCTACTCCACAAGCACTTAATCAAAATTAAAGCCGACCTACCTTTTTCCTCAGATACACTAATACAAATTATAAAACTCATCACTGATAGAACCTACTTTCAATTTAATAATTCTTACTATAGACAGAAATTTGGACTCCCTATGGGTAACCCCCTTAGTGGTGTACTAGCCTGCTTATTCTTAGAATTCTTAGAAACCAACTCTTTTAAACACAGACTTCCTAAAAACTCCACATATTTTAGATATATAGATGACATTCTTATTTTTCTCCCTAAAAACACACAAATAGAACAAATTAGAAATAAATTAAATTCAGTGGAACCATCTATAAATTTTACACATGAATCCGAACAAGACCACTCCCTAGCTTTTCTAGACATATTCCTCATCAGATCAGAAACCGACCTGAGTTTCAAAGTACATAGAAAGACCACACACAGAAACGACTATATTCATTACTACTCACACCACAATGATAAAATAAAGACGGGCATGATTATAGGTTTTTTCTTACGTGCCTTTAGAATATGCAGTCCCCAATATCTTAATGATGAATTTCAATATATTACGAATGTTTTAAAAAAACTACAGTATCCATCCTATTTCATTTCTTACGCAAAGAAAAAAGCTACGAAAATACACTATAACATAAACACACAGAAAAATAAAACAGATACCTCACTATTAAACAGACATCTTTTCATTCCCACCCACACCAAAAATACAAAAATCTACGACACTCTTAATAGACTTGGTTTTCACCTGATACAAACAACTTCCTCAACCATAAAACAGACATTAAAAACTACCAAGCACTCTCCCAAAACCCTCACATCCGATGCCGGTATATATTCCATCCCATGTAACAACTGTCAACAAGCGTACATAGGTGAAACACAACGAAAATTGAAATTAAGACTTAACGAGCACAGAAGAGATATAAGGAATGGTAACGCCCTAAATGCACTCTTTTGCCATTGTGCAGACCACGATCACTCATTTAATTTAGATCAAGCGAAAATTATTAAATACGTGATAGATAGAGCTAAAAGAAGACTTTTAGAATCAGCACTAATTTTGAATACTAATACTATTATGCAAAGAAAAGGCTTCTACCATTTAACCCCTAGCATAGGGAAAATAATAATCAAAGAGCAAGGTATCAGGGTGGATCCTGGCTAGCCTATTTTTTTTTCTTTGAATGTTTCAGGAAAATGAGTAAAAAAAAATAAATAATGTACATATTTATTTTAATGCATTTTAAAAGTTGTATATATAGACATCAAACAACCTTCCCATACGCACACATATTCGTCCTTTCCCGACATGGGTTGGATTTTAAAAAACTGTCTTTTTTTCGCACGATCTATGACTTTTTCTTTTATCACATTTTTATTTCAATTACCCTGAAGATGTCCTCTGAAACGAAACGTTGATTTTTTAATAATTTCATTCGGTTTTTTTCTATTTTTTCTTTAAACATAACGTCAACCACCGCTGGTATATTTTTTTCATTCCTTATATATATATATATATATATATATATATATATATATATATATATATATATATATATATATATGTACGCAGACGGCCCGGCGTTGATCGATCGTAAAATACACTTAAATAATATATTTTATTTTATGAAGAATTCGTATTTATTATCATCGAGCCAATTCTTTATCGATTATTATATTGAGCCTAATACATAGTAATGGTTTCAAAAGTTAAAGAAAATAACTTGTATGCCATACGCCAGAATCGAAACCAAAACGTATAGCTCTTTAGTTTTATTCATTAGTGTGTAACCTAAATGTATACGTACGTAAAAACGGAAAAAAATGACCTATAACTTGCATGTGCTAACAGAAAACCCATATAGTCAACTTACGCCAGACAAAGGTCAATATTTCTTTTGTTCAATGTTGACCCTTAGCAGCTATTTTAGGGCTTCTAAGCAAAATCGGATGTGTGCTGCATGTCCAAATAATTATATATATCAAATTCTAAGTCTGTAGACCAAATATTCAGAAATCAGTTTGTTCACAGATACACCGACAAGGTCACTTGGCTCTCTTTTCCTCTCTCTCTCTCTCTATCTCTCTCTCTCTCTCTCTCTATATATATATATATATATATATATATATTCAAAATTATACACACTTATCAAGGCCCGGAGGCCACTCGAGGATAAGGGTTAATTGGTATACATCAGCCAATGTGGTTATAGCGTTTTAACATAGGTATTGGTATTTTTGTAAGGTGAATTACATAGGGATACGGTTCATCGAGAACTTGTTTACATTGGACTTGAAGAGAATAAGATTGTAGTAACATGAGAAGCAGGCCAAAGGAAGAGTGTTCCACAGGCGTGCAGTTCTTAGGAGGAAGCTCTGCTCATAGAATATACGTTTAGGTCTAGGCACAGATAAAGACTGTGGGAAACTATTGGTAGTGGTTCTAGATAGACGAGTGTTTTTCGTGAAAGTTTATCGAGGGAGGACCATAGATTGAAGCTCAGACAGTCACTTGCCATGGAAATAACGATAAAGACAGGCTCGTAACGTCTCTTCTGTGGGAGAGAGGTTGCAGGGAAGTGCATCCCCCACTAATCTAGGAAGTCTGTTTTGAACACTGTCAAGGCAGAATAAGCAGCTTCTCGCAGTTCCACCCTAGATTTGGCAACAGTCATCCAGCATTGGCCGTGCCTGGCTTTTATATAGGTAGAGAATTGCATTAGGAGTTAGATATCTACGTAAGCGGTAGAAGGGTCCTACCATTTTCCCAGCGACCTTGATAACGGATTTGATATATGTGTTTCATTTCAGATCGAGAGTAAAGGTCAGGCCCAGAAGCTTATCAATACATGAAGCCTACCCTAAGACGAGAACCATTCATTTCAACTGATGCCACATAGACATCAGAGCGTTGATAGTGTAAGGATAGAATCATGGTTCTAGATGCATTAAAACCAGCCACCTCTTTCCCCATTGTACCACGTGCTCAAGATCAGAGGAGGGAGAATTAGAGAGACCTTGGTCGTTTACGATCTTTGATTTGCTGCCATAGATGGTTGGGTCGTCAGCATAAATGTCTACGAATTATGTAAGGATGTGATTTGGAAGATCATTGATGTAGATTATGAATAGAGTTGGGCCCAAGATGGACCCCTTAGGGGCCCAGCGTTAATACCGAGAACTTCTGATTTCTGTCAGTCAACAACTACTCTTATGAACCTGTCAAAGAGAAATGACTTAATGACTGAGAAGACATTTCCAGCTATATCATAGCTAGAGATCTTGTGAAGTAAACCCTTGTGCCATAACATATCAAAGGCCTTTGATATGTCAAGAGCAATTGCCCTGAAGAGGAAGCCTCCATCGAGAGATTCGCTAATCCCCTGAGATAAAACTGTAAGCACGTCTGCGGTAGATCTAGCAGAACGGAAACCATATTGCATGTTATTTTCGCTGAGATGGTTGACTACTTATCTATTTAACACTTACTCATGACGCAAAGGAGGCTTATTGGCCTGTACTGAGAGGGAAACGAACGATCACCTGAATTCTTAAATGCAGGGCGTCCTGATGAGATTTTCTATGGAATTGGGAAGCATTTCTCCTTAAGATAACGCTTAAATAACTTTGTAATTATGGGCGCTAGTTCTGGTCGATGTTCTTTTAGTACTACAATTGGAATGCTGTCACGGCCAGTTACTTTACTGGGATCGAGGTTTCTGATTAGCTTGGCAACATCACGTACATATATTAGTATGTCGCAAAGCATGTTTTCAGTTACACGAGTAAATGCTGAGGGTTTACGGCCTTGGTCGTTAAGGGTAGAATTAGCTGCAAAGTTCTTGGAAAAGAGATTGGATTTGTCTGATGCTGGCGAGATTACCTCAGGTCCATTGTTGATAGTTGGGATAGAGCACACGCTCCTGTTTAGGATTGTTTGCTATTTACCAAAACTGATGGGAAACAAGCCGCTGCTCATCTACTTTGGACTTGACGGACTGAGCGTACAACTCTCTTGCGTTCTTCATCACTTTTTTTTTTTACAGTGGTTGCTGGCGGTCCTAGAAAGAAGCCTTATTTTCAGTACATCTATTACGTTGAAAGCAGAGGAAAAAAGTGATTTCTGTGCGCAATGACAGCAGCACATTCTGGAGAGAACAACGGCTGGCTAGAAGGTTTTGCTGGAAAACACCATATATATATATATATATATATATATATATATATAGAGAGAGAGAGAGAGAGAGAGAGAGAGAGAGGAAGTGGGAGAGCGGAAGTGAGAAAGAGAGAAAAAGAGATTTGTCTTAAGCTTTCTTTTTCTGTAGAGATAATGTTTGGGGTCATTATCTTTGACCTAGAAATCATACAGAGAACTAAACTTAGCTTCTAGTGTAATATTGGCCAATTATCTTACTTGAAAAGAAAGCATCTTTGTTGAAAAAAGGACACATGTTTGAGGAGATGCTGATATATTGGGATTGAGAATTGAAGTTTCGTGTTCGCGTCGTCATAAAAAGGCTGTCTTAACTGAAAAGCTCTCATGGGACCATGGCTCCACACTTGTTTTTTTTTCTAAGTTTATTTGAGATTGAGTATTTTTACAAATATCTCGTAATTAGGCGATGAAAGGGAGAGAGAGAGAGAGAGAGAGAGAGAAAGAGAAAGAATGAGAGAAAAAAAAACCAGAATTGTCAATTGTATTTTTGTAAGAACCACACTTTCGATTCTATTTATTTTATTTATTTTTTTTTTTGTAAGATAAGTCGCGAAGAGTGTTACCATTATGACTAATAGAATGGGCCACAAATTCTTTGCGCTCCCAGACACTGTCTCTGTATCGCTTCTTTCGTTAGCAGGGTCGACAGGTTAGAATTTCAAAGTTTTACAAAAGATAAACAAACACACGAGAACGTGTGATCTAATTTTCACTTAGGAATTACGTCACGTTTTGTGTGTGTGTCTTTTTTTTCCTTCTTTTTTTTCTTGTTCATTTGCTGTTTTCTTTTATTCCAATCTCCTTTCGGGCAACTCTTATTCGCCAATTTACCCCTATTTTTCTCTCTTTCGCTCTATTTTCTCTATCTTTTTCACACACACACACACACACACACACACACACACACACACACACACACACTCATATATACAGACAGAGTAGTCTCTGTATTTCTTTTATTATTTTATTTTTTCACTCTTATAATTCAGCCTACATTTTATTTTATTTTCTTCACTATATGTTTATGTCAAATTTGTCCAGACGAATGATCTTCTCCATGAGGGAAATTAATTTTTGTTCAATAAATTGTCGTGTTGTGAATAAATGAAGACGTTAAACAAACGTGACCTTACGAAATGCCAAAAGCGTTGTACTCCAAGATGTATTAATGAATTGTACAGAAACTTTAGTTGTTTTTTTGTATGTTTTTTTATTACATTTTCACCCCAAACAAGGTACATTGCCACTTTGTTGTAGGGTGCTACTATCAGGGACTTAGGGATCAGGGGTACTGTGTAGGGAGTTGGGCAGCAAGCTGTATGTTCACGTAACACTTGAACTCCTGCATGTCAGTACAGTTGGGGAAGCAGGGACCCGGAAGGGAATTTCAAAGTCTGGCTGTTCTGGGGAAGAAACTACTGGAGTAGAAGGCTCTCTTATATCTAAGGATCTCTACTGTGTAGGGGTGAGATTTAGCTGCTTGTCGGGTTTGTCGAGGGTATTTACGTCGAGGGGGCACAAGTGGTTGCAGTTCGTCAGAACATTTACCGTTAAAGTACTTGCAGAACAGGCAGAAGGATGCGGCGTTTCGTCTATGGGACAGAGGCTGAAGTTTAGATGACAGTTCAGGACCTATCAGATTGGCGACTCTCTTTTGAACCTAATCTAGGAGTGAGAGTCTAGTGGACGATGCACTAGCTTAAATATGACAACAATACTCCATACATGGGCCAATGGTTGCCTTATAGAGGTATAGGATACCTTCGGGCGTTAGTATCTTTCTATCACGGTAGAAAGAACTCACCTTCTTCGCAGCGGTCCTGGCGATACTCTCAATGTAATTGCTCCAACTCATGTTTCCTGTGAGCGTTAGGCCGAGGAGTTTAAAAGATGTACTTTCAGATAAAGAGCCATTTGGCCATTGCTATTCGTGGCAAAGAAGGTTTCTTGTAATTATTGAAGGAAACTATTTTAGTCTTGGCAGCATTGAATGTGACCATCCATTTATGCCCCCCATTTCACTACAGATCGGAGGTCATCCTCTAGTGTTTCTGCCATTTCTTTAGATATGTGTTCATTTGTTTTCCTGTCGTGTCTGTTATAGAGCGTGGTGTCGTCAGCATATATACCCATCTCACAGGTAATTTTGTCAGGGAGGTCATTTATGAATATTAGGAATAACAGAGATCCAAGGATAGACCCCTGAGGCACTTCCGCATTTATATTATATTGTTTAGATGTACGACCGTCGAGGACAACCTGGATTTTATCTTATCTAAGAAGGATTTAATTATGTTATGCATTCTTCCAGTAATACCATATGATCTGAATTTCCTGAGAAGACCTTCATGCCATACCCTGTCAAAAGCCTTAGATATATCTAGAGCTACCGCTCTACCCTCCCCCGCTTTGTCCAAGGAAGAAGCAGCAGCACAACATACTCTCGATAATGCATCGGCAACAATGTTTTCACTTCCGGGACGGAGTTTTATGTCATGTGACAACAGGAGAAGTTCCATTTTCCACCGTATAATTTTATCATTTTTAATTTTTCCTCGGTTAGCAGATTTAAACATAAAAGATACGGCTTGTTGGTCTGTTACAATAGTAAAGTGCTTCCCAGCAAGGAGATCCTTCCATTTTCGGACGTACTCGACTATGGCATAAGCCTCTTTCTCGACTATGTGAAGTCGTATTTCAGATGGGTTTAGCAATCGAGAAAAGAACGCTACATGTCTCTCACAGCCTTTTCTGAGGCATCATCTTTCTTTAGTTTTTCAAAAGAATTGATAACTATAGGAGGCATGGGAAATTGTTTGTTTTCGAATTCGGTATGAACACTTAGGTATCAATTTCGCGTGATATCTGAATGTACGACTTGTACCAAAATAAAACCTCAATTCTTTGATTCTACTTATAATACACTGATCCTTTCTACTGCTCCCTTTCAGCGCCTCTCCGTAGTCTACAAAGGACCTCTCTCGGTATCTTCGACGGGATATCGTTACATATTTACTGTTGTCTATGAATACACTCGATTTTCGTTTGCTTTTCCTTGTCGCTATTGTTCTTCGCAAATCGCAATCCAGTGTCTGACAAATATTTTCTCAATATTCGGACTCCCCTCATTTATCCATTCCGATCGAGGAACTTCGTTTATGTCGGAAGAATTTACAAAGAATTTTGACGCGACTTGGAATTGGATCCAGCAGCACTACTGCATACAACCCAAGAGGCAACAGTCAACGCGAGCGCTACAACGGCATTATTTGGAACACTCTGTTATTAGCTCTGGAATCTAGACGATTGCCTCTTAGCGCTTGGCAGGATGTCCTACAGGATGTCTTAAATGCTATTAGCTCCCTGCTGTGGACTACTACAAATGCAATTCCTCACGAACGCATGTTCAACTTTGAAAGGCGCTCTTCTACTGGTATTGCTTTACCTGTTTGTGTCTGTGACCCTGGAGAGGTATCATTAAAACGGTTTGGTAACAGGAGCAAATATGACCCGGTTGTCACGGTAGTGCAACTCCTCGAAGCTAACCCTACACATGCAAGAATACGACATAATGATGGCCGGGAAGATTCAGTAGCGCTAAGACATCTAGCTCGCTTTCCACGCTCTGATAGACCTCAAACCCCTGCTAAAAGTATTCAACCCGACATTGCAAATGCAGACCCGACCCAGTTTATCGAAACAAGTCTTGTTAGTTCAACGCCTAATAGGGAAAATGGATTTGACTATAATAATCAGAACTCTGAGAACTAACCTTCCCATAGGACCACCGGTCCTCTGAATAGCGAACTACCTCCACGTCGATCTAACAGAATTCGCAGACTAGTCCAGCGACTGGATTTATAAAACAAAAAACTATTTACAATCTCTTTTACAAGTGGGGGAGATTGTTATATTTTCATTTAAATTGTTTTGTTCTTACTAATTAAAAAATAGATATGCAAATTCAGTTTCTTGCCACGTGATTTTGCACGTGTTCCTTTTTCTTTAAAAAACTGAGTTCTTTCTCTCTTTTTAGCAGCTGTAAATTTTGTTCAATAAAGCCTTGGAAAGAGGTTTGTTTTACGTCTTCATTCATTTACAACACTACAATCAGTAAATCTAAAATCTATAGATCACTCCACAAGTGGATTTTGACGTTTAGGAAAATATCTGCATGTTTAACATTTTCTTTGCGAAGATCGGGGAAAATAACAATATTTTAGTTGAATAATTAGAGATTTATACAGAATCGGAATCGGAATCAGGAATCAGGAAGTGTGTCGGAATCGGGAATTTAGCATGGAATGTGTAATTGGGAAAATATTGGAATGGTCCTATAACTAGTGAATGGTATAGATGATACCTCAATCAAATGCCTATATTTGTGCAACATTTGATATCGAATCATTATTTATGTTTTCGGAACTAATAATTTTGACATTAGTTTTCAAATTTTTCAGAATTTTCAAAGTGTAGTGATCAACGTGTATGAAACGTATATCGGAAAATCATCCTCAAGTGCGAAGTCTAAACCAAGTTTTTGACTTTATTTTTCCAATTCCTATCTTACCTATAGTGTTCTGACTTTTTACAGAGTAGCCGTAAAAAAACACTACAGCTTTATTTTAAAACTTTCATTTAAAAAATACATTCAGGTAACTTTATTATGTAGTAGAGCTGACATCTATTCAATATACTCGCCTTCAGCTTCATTCACCGCCTCGACACGGGTCGGAAACTGGGAATATGTCTTTTCCACAAAGACCGGCGCCAGCTCAGCGTATACTCGGTGGATGGCGACGATAAGGCTGGCTTTGTGGTATGAAAGGTCATGTTGGTGATGTATCACCAAACGAAGCCAGGGTCTCTTTGGACTTGCGTGTCGGTTCTAAGTCCTGTTACCACACCCAGGGTCTGCCAGCGGCCACCTGATTTCACCATGGGATCACCACACTCTTCAGCACATCCAGGTACACTTTGGTGTTGACTTTCAAGCCGACTTCGAAGATGTGAGGTGGAATGATGTGGGCCTCACTTGAAACCATACCAAAGACCATAACCGTGGGCCGTCCGATGGGTTGAGCTGTGCCCCCAGGCGTTAAACCGTCGGAATTTGAATTTTGAGGGTACTGGCAATTGTTCTGTTGTCAGAACTTAGATCGTTAACGCAATTAATTTGCAAAGACTATCGAAAGAAGTGACCAGTACTGGAATTCTTGAAAGACTTGTTGTCACGCAGTCCGGGGGAATATCATCAGTTGTTGTCAGTGAGCAATCCCTAATGAAAGCCTGTGTGAGAACTCATAGTGAGTGAAATAATAATAATAATAATAATAACAATAACAATAACAATAACAATAATAATAATAATAATAATAATACTAATACTAATACTAATAATAATAATACTAATACTAATAATAATACTAATAATACTAATAATAATAATAATAATAATAATAATAATAATAATAATAATAATAATAATAATAATAATAATAAAGCAGGGTTTAATTAACATAAAAATGTTGTAATCGGAAACTTAATGTCATTTAAAATATAAAAATACCAATACCATCTATTGCATATAAAAGGAGTAGCGACAATTGTAAATGTTTAACGTATATAAATGTAGGGTGTCGGCCAATACTATGTAGTGATTACAAAAATAAAAAGACGTAAACAATTGGAGATTGATTTGATGTTAGTGTTTATTTATTTTGTCTGTCGTATATTTATGCATTTTAAGAACTTTCTGCTTATTTGTGATAAGTCAACGGAAAGAAATATTCCGTATTCTTACATTTTATATATGGTCCGTTCATTGGTTCGTTTACATAGATTTAATATAAGGACTCTATTAGAAATACTGCTGTGACGATTGCACTAACACTATCCCACTATGTTGTATCTGTTGCCAGAGAAGATTCCCTTTAATATTGTTTTTACAAAACTATAACTTTATTTTATTTTGTTAAAATATACTGAGTTTTTTTATCAAAATGTTTTTGTTCCAATCAAAGGAAAGCAAAGTGTACGAATTAATGCATTTTCGATAGAAGGTATTTGAAAAACAAAACTCCATAACAAAATGCTACAGCAATACACAATAATAAGTTACAAGCCAGATTCAAATATTAATTTTTTTTTTGTTTACATGGTAGTCACCACTTATCAAGGGCCGGAAGCCACTCGTGGATAAGTATTATTGCGTGTACAGTAATCAATGGGATAGCATTGTAGTAATTGTTATTATTGGAGATTTGATAAAGTGTCTTACTTAAGGGGGCGGTTCATCAGGAATTTGTTTATGTTGGACTTGAAGACATCCAAGTTGTAGTCAGGTGGGAAACAGGCAAATGGAACAGAGTTCCACAGGCGTGCACTTCTAAGAAAGAAGCTTTGTTCATGGAATCTACGTTTTGGTTTTGGCACAGATAAAGAGTGGGGAAAAATTTTGGACAGTGGTTTCAGCTAGACGTGTGTTTATCGTGAAAGATTGGCGAGAGGGGACCAGAGATTAGAGCTCAGACGAGCACTTGCAATGGAAATAACGATGAAACAAAGAAAGGCTAGCGACATCTCGTCTGTGAGACAGAGGTTGCAAGGACAAGAAAGGCACCCCCCATTAATCACGAACTCTATTTTGTCAAGGCAGGATAGGCTGTTCTTAGCAGCGCCTCCCCAGATGTGGCAGCAGTGCTCCATCCTTTGACGTACTTGGCTGTTATATAGATAGGGAATTGCATCAGCAGAGAGATATCTTCTGGAGCGTTAGAAGGATCCTATAAATTTTCCAGCGACCTTGGTGTACGTGTTCCATTTCAGATCAGGAGTTAAGGTCAAGCACAGAAGCTTATCAAAACATGGAGCCTTCCCTAGACGAGATTTTGTACAAGGCAAAAATATAGATGACAAAATAAAAATTGAAGGAACTTAACCTTATAGATTATTGTATATTCCAAAACGAAAAATATATTGTGTGTTATTTAAGTTTTTGTCATTTGTTACTTTAAATTGAAGCTGTTATTTTAAACCCATGTTCATTTCAAACAAACGTAAGTTTCGTCATGTTATTTTACATGAATTTGAAAAACAGAATCGCGCAACTGCAGCAAATGATCCCCAACAAAATTATGGTGATATCATGATAACTGAAATAAGATGTAGCTGCATGTCATGTTTCAGATCAAAATGTAGTATCTGTTGATGTCTATCAAAATGGGAAGAAACGTCAGCAAAATTTTTAAATTACCATGCCCGTTAAAAATGTATGTTTCATCAGATTAAATTGACCTTATATGTACCGGAGCCTATGTTAGGCATAAACGCGTAGTAACACGAGGCTTCCTATAGAGACGTGCTCAGATCAATGTGTATTATCTGTTCCAATACTTATCATGACTCTTTGAGCAGTTGATCAATTGCGCGGAGTGGAAAAGTATTTTTGATCAGAAAGTGTGAGTGTGTGTGTGTGTGTGTGTGTGTGTGTGTGTGTGTGTGTGTGTGTGTGTGTGTGTGTGTGGTTGAGAGAGACAGCCAGACAGACAGACAGAAACAAGCAGACAGAGACAGAGAGTAGCATCTTTTAAATGACGCTGACCAGTGAAATATTCTTATGCCTTTACAGTAAATCGATCCTGTATAGCACTGTATCAGGCTCCATAGGTTATACTTTTCTTTTATGTCTGTATTTGTTTTCGTTCTTTCATCTTTTAAGTATCTGCCAGAAGAGAAAGCGATCACATTAAGGGGTTCTCGCGTTAACTGCTGGAGATCGCACGAGGCCAATAACACCTTGTGAAATTCGAAGTGAGAAAAATATCGCGGACACTTCGAAACTTTTCCCAACAGAATATGCCAACTTTTTTGTTATCTCATTTTTTTTATGTTTCTTTGTCGAGGCATGTATTTAAACTTCTTGCAATACACATATTTCTTGAAACACAACTATTTATAAATATATATATATATATATATATATATATATATATACATATATATATGAAATAAGTATAACTAAACATTGTTTACATACTCATCGACGTTTTCCCTTTATTCCAAGATTTTCTAAAGATGACTGATTCGAAAAGCATGAAATACAAAATTTTAAAAGACATTCGATTTTAGATTTATTTTTATACGAAGGCTAATTGTTTATATAACTTGTATTCATCGGACAATTTTGAATGTTATTTTTGCAAAGTTTCGGTCAGATTAGGTTTCGACCGTCCTCAGGCTTGTTGTTTTGTTGTTTGGAAAAAAAGAGAAAAAATATTGGCTCCGTAGATATTTAAAATGCTTTGTTTTTCTATGATGTAAAGAAATGGTTTTAACCTGCTTTCACATCATAGTCGTTCCATATTCAAAATATATGGTGCGTTTAGAAAACGAAAATAGAAAGTGTGTCCTTTAATATCAATGTTATATACATTTGTTTGTGTGATGATGTCATAAATAGTTAATCTATAACTAAATTAAAGCCAGTAAGTATTTGTTTGCTGATTAATGCAGATTAATTGAAGAAGCCGCTGTCTTATTTGCTTATATGAGAGTTTATAATGCGTCTTGATTCAAAAACTATTCAGCAGAATTTATTTAAAAACGAGTGTATTTAGTCTACCTTGTTTAAAATCAAAGGAAATAACATATTGTAATGTATGAGAAAGTAGATGTTTTAGAAAGTTCTTATTTCATGCATATTATATATATATATATATATATATATATATATATATATACTAGCAAAAGTACGCGTCGTTGACTGGGTTCAAAAACAGCCTACAGAAAAAGGACTCTGATTTATGAAAGTATGATAGGTTATGAAAAGGAAGGGTTGTAAAGAGATAGCTTCGAATTTGGGGGCATCAAAACCAAAGCAAAATATGATGAAAGTAAAAATAAAATAGATAAGCCCCATAATTTATTATACCATACCTGTTCAAACTGAAACACTTATCACAATATTCTGTGGATCCATAGTAAAAAACCTTGTTAAACTTTGTGACATATTTCCATTCTATGGAGGTCAGGCGCAAACGAACACCCCATAATTTTATTATACCATATTTCTTCAAACTGAAACATAATTATCAAAGTATACTTACGCAGATAGATATGAAAAGTCTTTGTTAAAGTTTTTGCTTATTTCCATTCTATGGAGGACAGGCCCGAACGCAGAACCCACAATTTTATTATACCATCCCTAGTTAAGTTAAATCATACTTATCAAAGTATTATTATGTATATCTATATCGAAAACACTTGTAAACGTTTTTTTTTTTTTAAATGTTTTATTTCCATACTTTGTGGATCAGGCGCGAATGCAGACCCCACAATTTTAATGAACCACAGTTCTGCCAGATCAAGCATACACATCCCTGTGTCTCGATACATCCTCTATCATTATATGTAATTAGTTTTTTAAAATAGTCAACCATATAGGAGCCTATCCGTGACCAGGCACACACACAGACATTCAGCTTTATATATATATATATATATATATATATATATATATATATATATATATATATGTGCGTGTGTGTGTTTGTGCGTGTGTGTGAGTGTAAACAAATATGAAAAGGAAAGGCATTAAAGGAAGGACAAATAACAGAAGTACATGAATAAAAAAAACAAATAACACAAATACATAAATAAAAAAAATACATGAAAAGGAAGACTAAAATAAATAATGAACGGAGAAATAACGTGTTAGGCCAATCAAACGAAGTAATAAAGAAAAGTGTAAGCAAGTGCTATTCAAAAACTATCACCATGCGTGAATAGAAGCTGATCAATTCTTTCTTTTTTTATTTTCTTTTATCCCATTTTCCATATGCCGCCATGATGCTTTTTGTCACTCCATTGCTGGATGGAAATCTCTTCGGGGGAGATATTTGCGCGTTCTCTTTTGTCTTGTCGTTTGTGCGATACGCCGACAAGAGAGAATGTCATCGATGGCGTGTCTGAGCACCCCACTAACCCAGAAAATGCACGAATGATTCACGCATTCTTTCAGGACAAAGTTTATCTTATCAAATGAGATGAAATATCGATAAAAGCTCCGAGTGACATTAGTTTTGGAAAAGAAAAAAGAAAGCGCGAGGAACATGCACAAAGAATCTTATTCATTTATTGATGGTTCCATGGACGTTTCGCTAAACACGCCATGCGAAGAAAACTTTCAATGTCATGAAAAGAAAATAATGTCATCATTTGGTTTTTATTTATGTGTTTGTTGGTTATTTTACGATGTTATGTTGAAAACCTCTTTCTAAAATATCGGTGTCAATGCTTCCAAGACAGATGAAGATGATGAAAAGGGAAGCATATAACTACATTATATACTGTTATATATTACCTGTACAGATCCGGATTTACCCAAGAGTGTTATTATATTTTTTTCTTCATCTCTGATGTTCTTCTCAAATAACTTCGGTCGATGTAAGCTCCTATCATCATCATATGCATTTTGTCACCCTCGGAAATCTTGTAAATATCAAGAATCTTATCAAACTCGGGAATCTTGTCAACTCTCGGAATCCGTATGAAAACAGAATTTGGGACACTTTATTTAATCTACATGAGTAGCAAATTCTAGTTTTGTCACATGGATAGCACTCCAGCCATGACGTAGGTTAAGCAGAATCAGCTATCAGGCTTTGATACAAATGGCCCAGGCTCTCTATTCTAATCATGTTTAGCAACAAAAAATAATAAAATGAGAAGCTTAAAAGCCTATGAACTGTTGCTCATCAATAACCAAAGTGTAAAAAGTGGAGCAAAATACCAAATCAAATCCTGACTGAGAAAGAAATCTAAAAAGAGGTCTCTTGGTTGGAATATATGAAATATCGGGTGAATGTCTCGCATCAGGTCTGATGTCGATTCATAGTTTGAACAAACTGATCAGAAAATAATTATTTCTGAACTTAATCGAAAGCCATTTAATTCTGGAATAATTGTGGAATTGCTAATGTAATTTACATTATATCCATCACTGTACGAACTTTCTCTCGCTTTATAATTAGAGTCGCTGCGACCAATCAGAAGTGAGGAAACCACCGTTGCCAACCTATTACATTTGTAATTTCCCTTAATATAGTTTCCGGTAAGTTGTGTTCCGTTCGTGTTATTACTTTCAGCCCTTTTTAACCACAATAGTGCCGGGACAACATCGGGTTACCTTATTGATAGTCGATTTTCCTAAATCAATTATCTATCTATATATATAAAAGCGAAAATGTGTGTGTGTTTGTGTGTGCATTTTTTCTGTATGCCCCGCAAAGTTTTTTTTTTTTTCGTATGCTTCTCGGCTTGCTCGCTCATTCTTATAACTTTTTATATGCTACCGAGATGATAATATCTAAGATTTGAGAAACGACTCGGCGTGTATCTTAAATTTGGGAAACTTTTACGCTCGATTTTCGCCCACGCGTGTGTCTTTGGCTTTCGGTATAAAAAAGCGAAACTGAAAATAAATAACCTCGGTGACACTCGCGCGGCAATAAGCGCTTTGATCAATGTCGGTGAAAACTGTCATCAGACAATTGCTATTTAGCCCCCCCCAACAAGTTGGGGAGAGAAAAAATAAAACAAAAAAACCTGTCTCGCAGAAATAGTTAACTGCGGAATAGCGTGATTTTTTTACCTCAATTTGAACTCATTAACTTTTAAATCGCTAAATTTAACGTATTATATTGATTCCGTTACCGTAGCGCAGGTGTATCTTGTCAGTCTTGGCGTCCGGGTTCGAGCCTACCTGCCACCAACTCCCCATTTTTTATATTTTACACCTACAAGAGATTTTGTTTCTATTTTTAAAATCGTTGTTTTTTTTTGTTTATATATGTGTGTGTGTGTGTGTGTGTGTGTGTGTAGGTGAGTGGAATTCGAATGAAAAATACTGTACCTAATATTAGGACGAAAATGTAATTGTAAGAAATGCATAATGCAAGTGCAAAAATAGGTAGAGAGACGTTAAGTGGGGGTTCTGACCCAATGAGCAAAGCAAAGTGTCTCCACTCTAACAATATTCTTAGCCAGAATAAGCTAGTTTTAATTTAATACGTATATACCATTCACTGGACAAAACAGGGGAGAGTAGAGCGGTACGCCTCGATATATCTACGGCTTTTGACAGGGTATGGCACGATGATCTTCTAAGGAACATTAGATCATATGGTATCACTGGAAGAATACATAATGTAAGTAAATCCTTAAGTAAGAGAAAAATCCAGGTTGTCCTCGACGGCCATACATCTAAACAATATGATATAAATGCGGAAGTACCTCAGGGGTCTATCCTTGGACTTCTATTATTCCTGATATTCATAAATGACCTCCCTGATAAAATTGTTTCTGAGATGGGTATATTTGCCGATGACACCACTCTCTATAACCGGGACTAGAGGAAAACAAATGAACACACATCTAAGGAAATGGCAGAAACACTAGAGGATGACCCCCAATCTGTAGTGGAATGGGGACAAAAATGGATGGTCACATTTAATGCTGCCAAGACTAAACTTGTTTCCTTCAATAATTACAAGAAACCTTCTCAATCACCAATAGTAAATAGCCAAAAACACAAAACGAAAGTACTTCCTTTAAACCCCTCGGCCTAACGTTCACAGGGAACATGAACTGGAATAGATACATTGAGAGCATAGCCAAGGCTGCTGCTAAGAAGGTGGGCTCTCGCTACCGTGCTACAAAAAATAATTACGCCTGAAAATATCCTGTACTTCTATATGGCCACCATTCGCCCATGTATGGAGTACTGTTGTCACATTTTGGCTGGTGTATCTACTACTTTTCTCTCACTCTTTGACAGGGGTCAAAAAAGAGTCGCCAACCTGATAGGTCCTGAATTGTCATCTAGGCTTAAGCCTCTGTCCCATCGATTAAATGTTGCATCCCTCTGCCTATTCTACAAGTATTTTAATGGCGAATGTTCTGACGAATTCCTAGCACTTGTACTCACCCGGCGCGAATACCCCCGACAAACTCGACAAACAGCTAAATCCCACCCTTAACTGTAGAGATCCCTAGGTGTAAGAAAGCCTTCTACTCCAATAGTTTCTTCCCCAGAACTGCAAGACTTTGGAACTCCCTTCCGGAATTCTGCTTTCCCAACTGTACTGACATGCAAAAGTTTAAGCGTAATGTGAACACACATTTGCTACTCATCCCCGTTCATAATACTCCTGCAACTTATGTCCCCGATATTAGCCCCTACTAAAGTGGCACTGTGCCTTGTTTGGGGTGAAAATTGAATAAAAATATATATACAAAACGAAATAAATTATATTTGCATAAAAAAATAGTGTGGGAAAGAGAAAATAGAAACATAAGCAAGTTCGAATCAAATATCGACATGCTAGATAGATTGCTATTTGATTCTGACCTTTATAAAACAACGAGATAAAGCTTATGGCCATAACTAGTATTGTTCGCGAATATATTTTTCTTCCAACTCAGTGATTAAAGCTCAAAAATATGCACGTATTATTTATGCAGGTGAAATAATGTCTAGTTGTCTTCGTTGCAATTTTTAATAAACAACTTGTTCTACAATTAATCATTTTTCTATATTATATTATATTATTTTATATTGTATCATATTATGTATGTTCATATGTTTATACATTTGTATGTCCACCCTCGGAATTTACCTAAACGTGTTGAACCAGATTTCTTCGAAAGGGGGAAAGTCTCAAGTATTAAATTCAAATGTAATCCCCAGTCGCATGCATATAAAGCTTAAGATAACGATGTTATGTTTTTGCAATTCTTGCAGGGAGATGTCGCTATCCTTCTACATACAGCGTATGGTATTCTCAAATGATTACCTATATGGTACTGACAAGGCTCAACGTTGCTTAAGTTTAATAATTTAACGAGAACCGGCATGTCAACATGATTATGTCGTATACACAGGATTCACTGATAAACTTATTAATTGGCCGTTATAATTTTTTAAAAGAGCTACTAGAGACTATTTTCAGTTTAATTTAGTGTGTGCTATGTATATCTAGGCGGCGTTATTTCTTTTAAGAAACGACTTACGAACTTCACTAAACAATCTACATATAATGAGCCGAATTGTTACAATTTTTATCAATTAATTTAAATCTTTTATGTTTTAACTATAGTAGAACAACAGAATATTCTTTTCATTGTTTTGATTCTTGAGTATATACCCGACACATTTAGACATAATTAATCAACCGAGAACCATATCACTCTACATAAAAACATATAAAATATCAATGGATATATACCTGAGAATCAAAACAAGGAAAAGAATATGCTGATGTTTTAGTCCTACTTATAACTATTCACCTAACACTTCTGATATTACAATTGATAACACGAGTTCAATTTCACTAATTTACGAGATTAAAGTACAGTTGATACTATTTACATACAGGGTGCCCCAAAAGAAGCTGACGGATTTTAAATTTGATTAACTTCATCAATATTTAAGTTATGCTTACAAATTTTCAAATGTAGGTAGATGAGCCTCTCCGTAATTATGGGAGATATAGGAAGATATCATAGTCTAATCATTTTAATTTTATTTACACAACTTAATCTAGGGTATGTTCTTTACAAGGTCTAATTTTAGTTATGAAAAAAATGATGTTACTCAAATGTCCACCATTTTCATTTTCACACTCTTGTGCTCTCTGCAGGGCATTGCCCAGTATATCACTTAATATTTCAGGGTTTATGGCCCTAATTTCCTCCTCTGTAAGGGTATTTATTGTGGCTGTTTTGTTTTGTTTTTTTGCGTATACCAACTCTTTCAGGTAACCTAAAGGAAGAAATATGCACATGTGACATCTGGAGAGCGGGATGACCAATTTATCTCACAGCCACGAGAAATTAATCGGTTGTCGAATATGTTCTGGCGCAGATTTAATGTTCCTCGTGCCGTATGCGCCGTTGCACCGTCTCGCTGGAACCACATTAATCGAGAGACCTCGAATTCACTTGATCTCCTTCTACAGATGTGGATGGATCCTCGGCCACACTCTCTGCTAATCTCTGACGATTCTCATCACTTCTTGCCGTACAGGGTCTACCTATTTTAGGGAGGACACACACAGACTCTTGCTCATGAAATCGAGCCACCATAGCTTTTATTGCATTGGGAGTAAAATAATTTCTTGTGTTGAAGTTTCGGTGAAATTCTCTGAGTTTCTGATATTGATTCATTCAACCGAAAATAGGACTCTACGATAAATGTCCACTCCTCGGTAGTGTAACGACTCAGGATGACCTTGGAACAATTACTCTAGATCATGATCACAGGGGGTACGCAAGGTTAAGACAGGGGGTCCGTGGCCGGACAGCAAATACTTTTTGTGGGTAATTTGATTTTATATATGTTTTTTAATCGAAATTTTTCTTCTTATAACCTGTAAATGCATGTCTCTAAAATTTTTATTTTGTGGTTAAATTTAATCTCTTTCCTTTAATAAAACCCCATCAGCATCGCCAATTTTAAATTTCGTCTGATGGTTTTCATTTGATAAACATTTAATAATAAATTAATAAATGTGCTAAACTAAATCTATTTTAAACATGTTATTTTTTTATTCTGTTAGTTACTTATCTATTACCATGCAACTAACGCACTAAAAATTCAAAATATGTATTTTTAACAAAATTTGTTGCTTTTATCATTGTGATTGGTACATATTTTTTTTTTGTAAAAACATTAAAAATTTTAAAATAAGGTTATTGATAGATTTTAATTTAGAGTACGTAGTTATAATATGTAATATTAAAATACGTGTTACTTATTATTTATAACATCTTATTTCAACCAACTTCATAATTAAAACAAATGAAAAATCTGTTGACCTTTCGTAATAGTTTTTTATTATTATTGGCCGACGGAAGAACTTTCTTTAAACAAATAGTTGAAGTTTATTTCTGCTACTTAATCCATCTGCCTTTTTTTTATTTGAAATATGTTTTGGTTACTTTCTTTATTCTTTTTATGTTCTGTAGCATTAACTTAATTATTGACGTGTGAGTTTTTAAATTTTAAATATTAAAAGGGTTTGAAATAATAAACGTTTTGTTTTAGGATTTTATTCTAACTGGTAGAAATACGTGTAACCTCTTTAAATACAACAAAATTCCTTTTTCAGTTGAACATTTAATAATTATTTTTATAGTGCGTATAGGGCAACAATGAAAAGGAAGCAATGTACTTGATCAGCACAAATCCTACACTCCAAAGTTTTCATTTTTATGAAATGTATTTTTTTTCCTATGATTTGGAACATTAATAAAAATTTTAAGAGTTGTTATTTGTTATTGCTCTTAAAATATATTCAACGTTGTGTTCCTGCGTAGTTTTTTTTTTTTTTACCCAAAATTAAATCTCCTGCGTAGTATAGAACAGGAATACAACGGGTCTTGAGCATTGATCGCCTGTCAGGAATTCCTAAAGTCTGAATATCTGATTTTGACTTATTTATGTTCCTAAATTACTAAGCTTGCATTATTTATACGAAACATATTTTATCAAATTTTGCTTTTACAGGGTGCAAGCTTTACCCATGGATAAATTTTTGAAACGGAAAGCTCAGAATCTGATACAGAGACAGAAGAGATTGTTCAGAAAAACACATTTACAAAATATGATGCGGAGTATATTCGATTTGGATTCATTGAAAGTGTGTTTAATGCTAAGAGACCACAGTGTTTACTTTGTCATAAGTTGTTGTCGAATGACGCCCAGAAGCTAGCTAAATTGCAGCGACATTTAACAACACTACATCATCAATTTGCCACAAAACCAAAGAATTTTTTGAAAGAAAAAGGAATGATTATTTAAAGCAGAAACAAACGTTTGCAATGTCAATAACATCAAATCATAATCCATAACGGGTATCTGATTTAGTGGCACTGAGAGTGGCTCGTGCTAAGAAGGCCCATAATTTTGCTGAAGAACCTGTATTGCTCTCTGCAATAGACATGGTTCAGGTAGTTTTGGATGAAAAATGTGCTGCGAAATTGAAAGCTGTGCCACTGTCAGATAACACAATTGCTCGAAGAATAGATGATATGCCAGAAGACATAAAAACTCAGTTAATTGACAGCGAAAACAGACATTTCTGAATTACAACTTGATGAAAGCACAGATATTACCAATGGATCTTAACTTATGGTGTATGTGCGATATTGTTGGGAAAGTGAAATGCTTGAGGATTTTCTATCTTGCCATCTTATGCCTACTAGAACAACTGGCGAAGAAGTTTTTAAAGTATTGGACTATTTTCTTTCTCAATCAGGCTTGTTATGGAGCCAGTGTATTGGTATATGTACAGATGGGGCAGCGTTAATGGCCGATAGTAACTCAGGTGTTGTGGGGCATGTTAAAAAGTAGCACCTAATATCACTACAACACATTACATGATTCATAGAGAAGCTCTGGTTGAAAAAAAAAATATTATAAAGTAGACATTGGACCTATTTTATGAAGAGCATTCCTCTCATTTCCAAATCTATTTTCTCTTTTAGTCTTCAGATTTGATGTTTCGTACACAGTGGTAAAATTTGGTGCTTTGTGGGGACTCTTGTTGTTTTTAGTGCTTGGTACATAATTATTTTCAATCATCTCATATTATTCGTCATCATTCAACTGTTTATCCCTCTATCTCTTTGACCATTCTAGAGTTTTTTGGAATTGTCTCTTCGTCGTAAAATTCCAACGACTAACCTGACAAACAGATAAATCTCACTCTTTATCGGGGATGATTGGCTTGCGCAGAGGTTGGAAGCAGCAGCAGTAGCCGAAAAAGGTGCATATGCAATAAGGAAGTGTGCGAAGGAAATTTCCGGAAAAAGAAAGTCGACATCGAAGAAAATGGGCATGTAAAGCTGAGGACGGTATGCGGTCGGGGGAAGAAGAAAAGTATACTCCGGGCGAGATGGATGATGGCAGAAGGATTTTAAGTGGCGTCTAGATGGGAAAATAGCGGTAATAAAAGTTTTTGGTAAAAAAAAAAAAATCCCGACCCGGATTTTTATTTATTTATTTCCTTTGTGTATTTATAACGATTACTAGCATATTATAACAATGATTATATATTATTCTAATGGAATTCGACAATGAATCTACATTAAAGGGAGGTCACTTGCATATTACCCCAATGGTTGTATATTAATCTAATGGTATTCCATAATGATGCTTAATCCAAGGGAGGTAAGTTGAATATTATCACAATGATTGTATATTAATCTAATGATATTTGACAATGAAGTTACATCCAAGGGAGGTCACTTGCATATAATAACAATGAGTGTATAT
The DNA here is from genome assembly GCF_053919585.1 of Euprymna scolopes. Classification (NCBI taxonomy): domain Eukaryota; kingdom Metazoa; phylum Mollusca; class Cephalopoda; order Sepiida; family Sepiolidae; genus Euprymna; species Euprymna scolopes. The sequence continues at coordinate 84,979,963 of NC_136496.1, forward strand.
AAATCTAAATGAATTCGAAAATGAAGCTACACTAAAGGGAGGTCACTTGTATATTGTAACAATGATTGTATATTAATCTAATGGAATTCGACAATGAAGCTACACTCAAGGGAGGTCACTTGCATATTATAACAATGATTGTATATTAATCTAATGGAATTCGACAATGAAGTTTCATCCAAAGGAGGCCACTTGCATATTATAACAATGATTGTATATTAATCTAATGGAATTCGACAATGAAGCTACATCCAAGGGAGGTCACTTGCATATTATAACAATGATTGTATATTAATTTAATGGAATCTGATAATGAAGCAAAATCCAAGGGAGGTCACTTGCATATTGTAACATATATACTGCGCAAAACCTTCCACATTTTTCACATGGGACCTATAATGCACAAGCACCTTCTAAATTTTTGAAATTTGGGCTATACTGCACAAGCACTTTATACATTTTTCAACTTGGACCTAAACTGCACAAGCACCGTCTAAATTTTTCAAATCGGACCTATACTTCACAAGCTCCTTCAAAATTGTCAAATGGGACCTATACTGCACGGAGGAAGAAGAAAAGTATACTCCGGGCGAGATGGATGATGGCAGAAGGATTTTAAGTGGCGTCTAGATGGGAAAATAACGGTAATAAAAGTTTTTGGTAAAAAAAGAAAAAAAAATCCCGACCCGGATTTTTATTTATTTATTTCCTTTGTGTATTTATAACGGTTATGTTACAGAGATGTCAAGAGGAAAGAAAAACTTCTGCTCTAATTATGTTAGACTTTGGACTTCCCTCCCTGTCTTATACTTCTCTGGCTGTACTTACATATAGAAGTTCAACTGTAATGTTTATAGACCTGTCGTTACTCAACTTCCTTCATATGTCCCTCTAGATATGGTTCCAATAGTTGTCCTGGAAATGGTATTGTTATTTGGTTGGCGTAAATAAAAGTAAAAAAAAAACAAACCCTATAAATGATGGGCTGATAAAAAAACAATCTAATAGAATTATTTATATAACATACTGAGGCAAGAACATTATTTTCCTGGGTTCTTTGATTTTCCCAGGCAATACCAGTGCAAGTAAACGGGCGTTATTAACTATATAAATATGTAATTTATATACCAAAGATAATAAAATAAGAGATTGCATTTACAGAAGCAAAATATTTAAACATTTCCGTGTGTCTAAGATCTTTTTCACCAATTGCGTAATCAGTACCGAATGCTCCTGGCATATATTATGCTGGTGGCGTAGTGCAGTCAGTACAAGCCAGGTAATTAATAATCCACACCTGTTCCAGGATTTCAAGTGGATTTATATCTCGTCAAGAACGCCTGCGTATGAAGGCAGGTCCGTTCGTCTCTTCAAAGATAAACACGTTTTTGCTTGTTATGAGATTAAAGATTAGACCAAGGCACTGAAAACTCAAGCAATCCATTTCCTACTGCAGCAGCGTTATACATTGTCAGTTTTACGTAGCTAAAGTGAATCTAGCTCCTTCTATTAGGCACTGGGAGATTATAAAAAAATTAGAGAACGGTGCGATCATAATTTCGTAAGAGCGCCTAAATTTTAAACGCCTGTGGATGTTGCCCATTATAACCCAAACGAACAATCCCTTTTATTTTACTACTTGTGTATCTCGCGTCACGACATTGCCTGGGGAAGTATATTTAATCAATAAATTTTGCGTCCAACATTAAACTACGGTAGTTTTACAAATGATATCTTACATAACACAAAAAACATAAAAAATAAATGCTAAAGTAAGTGTGCAAGGGGGAACAGTGTTTTACCGTGACTGATCTAATAATGTTAATATTGCCTATGCTTCGTCAAAGAAATCTCATAAACGGTTATCATCGAGTGGCCTTTAGCAGTTGAAAGTAACCATGTGACAACAGCATATTCTTTTCATTGTTTTGACTCTTGAGTATATATCCGTTAATATCTTGTATGTTTTTATATAGACTGATGTGGTTCTCGATTGATTAACTGTGTCTAATTGCGTCGGATATATACTCGAGAGTCAAAAGAATGAAAAGAATATGCTGTTGTCACAGCCCTACTTATAAGCAAGGTCCTTTCAAATGTGACATGAATGATTCAAATATTGACTGAATTATATTTAAGTTGATCGAAATATTTATAAAGAAATGGGTTTCGTAGTTAATCTCAAACAACGAACGTTTACCCAGACGATGTTTTAGCAAGAAAAATGTAATAAGGATAGAAATTCATAACACATGAAACACTAATATGAAAATGCTTGTAGCATGTATTATTTTCAGCAGTTCTATTCCAAACTGCAAAGCCTAACAAGTAATCATGTCTAAACGTTACAATATTACACTCCTAACCCAAGTTGGCGTATTTATTATGGAATTTAAATGCACGATGGAAGTTTATATGTCTCTGCATATTATTGTTATTAATAATTATATTTTTATGTTGTTTTAGATTATCCCCCTTTACGAACAAATACAAAGGTAATAATATTACACGAGTACGCGTGAAGAACGTAAAAATATTTAGAAAAACAAAACAGTGTTTTGAAGAATCTTACAGGTGTGATTAGTTTCGCATAAAAATGTAACATAAGATAATTCCGAATCTTGATCATTAGACAAACTGTTTTGCTATGGGAGATAAATTTCTGTTTGGGAAGAAGAAAACAGTTTTGGTAAATTGCAGAAACACGGAGCTCTGCGTTGTTTTTGCTTCATGGAACTTGGATCGCGCAAATAAAAAAAATTATGAATTTTTGAAATATTAAGTCGGTGCAAAAGTTGTTAGTCATCTTGAAAATGTAAAATTGAGTAGATTTAAAAACATATTATTCAGAACAATAACGAGCCATTCTTTTTACAACGTAATTCCATTTGTCAACGAGCTTATAAATGCATCGCTTGTAAAATTCTTTAGATTTGATATTAAAAAGGAAATACGTAAGCAAAAGATGCACGATGGGGCAGAATTACCCAGAAAAATTCTCCCAGGTGACCTTTAGTCAGTAGTGCTGTGTAATGCCGAGCATTATCATGATGGAATATAAACGTCTTTTGTTGACTAGATTCAGTTGTTTTCAGCAATAACTCAAGTGATGAAAATGCATTTAACAAGACCATCAACATCTATGACACGGCTTTAAAAATAGTGTGTACAAAAATATTGGTATTAAATATAAGCAACAAAACACCGATACCTATAATAAAATTAAAATAGAAGAAAAAGAAATATAATCTGGTATACGCCGCTATACAATCAAATGTTGAAAACAAAACTTGGCAAGACATTTCTAGACCTCATCGAAAAGCACTTCTCCGTCATATAGCCTTACATAAAATATGTAAAAAAAAAAAAAACCTAAACTTATCATATAATTGCTGCGAAAATTTAGATATAATAATTAAAGCACATAATAAAATATTAAATAAGAGCAACAAATATATTGACTTCTATTATCCAGTCCTTATGTTTGAATTACTGCCATAGCTTAACAATCATGTTATCAGCTTCCTTTGTGTGTGTTGAACAACTTCTTATATCTGTTCTGCTGATAAACTTATTTCCTCTTTTATAACGGGTATTCTTCGGTTTCTCGTTACTTCCTAACACTTGGGGGACGTCGATTTAACACACATTCCTTTCCCATAAAAAAGGTCATAGTCTTGTTATTTGCTATATGATATATAAATATTAGCGGATAAAATTGTCAATCACATTCATTTGAAAGGTTTAATAGTGAAAATCAGGTAAAAAGAAAAAAATTATTTTAAAAGAAGACAAAATACATAATGTTGTGAAATGCGCATGAGAGTTTTGAATAATGAGATAGCTGAACACTTCAGCATCTAAAAACGTTGTTCATTACGCTAGTATTCCTAAAGCGGGGGAATGTATCAAATTAACTTTATTAAAGCGATTATTTCATCAGTTATCAAGGGCAAAAAACACTCGTATAGAAGGTTTATAAGACGAAATGAGCTCAAAGACAGAATGTGGATACGGCGTTGAATACTTCATAATAAAAAAAATCTCACCTCATATTTTGATTTAATTTTCTTTTGTTACTCTTATTCGTCCTAGACAAGACATTTTACCACTAAGGGTTTACTATTAGAGAGCATGCCTGTGCGGATATTATATAGGAAGTTTAACAGTGAAATATCTGCCTGTTAGTAAGAGTAGTGGGAAACAGGGAGGAGATTCCAAATGAAAAAAGCTAGCAGAGTAGAAGGCTTCCCAGCATCTAAGGGCATCTATATTCAAAGGGTGAGATTTTTTATTTATTAATGTGTTTGCCAAACGCGTTTTTCAAGAGTATGTATGTCGAGGGTAACGTACAAGTGCAATGCTTTCATCGTTTTAAAAATCGTTTTAAAGAAATGCAAAATTGCGGCGATGGGGCAGGGGTTGGAGCCTGGTTGATAGTGTGCGAGCTATTAGATTGGAGACTCTTTTTTAGACTCCGTTATAGAAGACAAAGCAGTGATAAATACACCAGCTTAGATGTAGGAACAATATTCCATGCATAAGCGATTTATGGCTTTGGAGAGGTACATTATACTCTCAGGAGCAAGTAATTGTCTAGCAAAGTAGAGGAAAACAACTTTTTCTGCAGCAGCCTTAGCAATGCCCTCACTTTATTAGTTCGAGTTCATAGTGCCTGTGAAGTTAAGCTGATGAGCCTAAACAAAGAGCTCTCAGGTAGAGTGCTATTATTTATAATGATCAGATGAGAAGACGTCTTGAAATTGTTAAAGGAAAGAAACACCATGCATTTACGGTTCCATTCAACTATAGATTGTGTAAGGATTCTGCCATTGCCTTAGATATTTGTAAACCCGCTTTTCCCTCATTTCTATTATAGACATTTGTATCATTGGCAAATAAACCCATCTCAAACACAATTTTATCAAGAAGGTCGTTTATTTACTTAACGAATAAATATGTTCGTAAACTGCCCTTTAGTTTCAAATTTGATATTTAAAAACAAAGATAGTTCAACAATTTCTATGCAGAACAGTGCATTTATTTATTTGCTACACACCCTATAAAAGTCTGGTTTTTAATGCGGGAAGTATCCGTTGTTTATATTCGTTAATTTCTCTGCTAAACTTATTTTAGGTCATCCGTTTTGTTTTAGTAAATTTTTTATACATATGCACTGAAACATGTAGCCATAAAAAATAAATTAGAGTTCTCGGTGTCGAGTTATCTGGTTCTGACTCGAGAAATCGTCGCACTCTTCACTCCCACCCGGTGCTCGCACTCCTGAGAAAGCGGGCTAAAGGGTAGACAACGCGTCGCGCCCAAAACAATATTATCGTCCAGCAAACCCTCGCCCATAACCCAATGGTGTCAAGCCGATTTAAATGGCGCGGGCCAATTATTTTTTGCTGTAAATGCCATTCAGTACAGACCGTTGACAAATGGCACGTTCTTTTATTGCACTTGTACTAATGTTTTGTAAATCAAATAAATGATTTGAATTCTGATTAGGATTCTCAACCGTTGTATTTATAATACTTAACCTCTTTTACTAGTTCTCCACTGAAACAAGAGGGGGATGAAGGTAGCTCACTGGTTACCGATACGGACTCACAATATGGGCGTGATAAATTCGAATCCAGTTCGTGCCAAAGAAACACTTTCACTTAGAGACATTGGCAGCCTTCACGTAATCTCTCCGATGATTATACGATATCACAATATAAAATAAGTCTGAATAGAAAAATCAATCAAGAACAATAAAAACAAAAACAATTGCAGCAAGATGAACGGCTGGTGAGAAAACCCCAGCTCTCTTAAGGGAAGCACAGTGATACAATACAAAATATACATGACTGGAAACACAATTTTGAAGGAAGAGTTTATAGTTGGCAGTATACACTCCAAGAACTCAGTCGGATCATATATTGTTATCCATATCTATATATTTAAAAGGGATTGCGTGGATCCATAAGAAGGTTTGTTAGAACAATATATGATCCGACTGAGTTCTTGGGGTGTATACTGCCAACTATAAACTCTTCCTTCAAAATTGTGTTTCCAGTCATGTAATTTTATAGTGTATCACTGTGCTTCCTTTAAGATAGCTATATATATATATATATATATATATATATATATATATATATATATATATATATATATATATGTGTGTGTATATATTCGATATAAAAGCTTAATATTTATTTATATATATATATATATATATATATATATATATATATATATATATATAGCTCTCTTAAGGGAAGCACAGTGATACAATACAAAATTACATGACTGGAAACACAATTTTGAAGGAAGAGTCTTGACTGTCATTTTGGCGGTCGGGTCTCGATCCTGGCTTTAAAACAGTAAAACAGCGAAACAATACTGTATGTAGATGACTATATATATTATGCTCAACCCAAGATAGGGAACATTATATATATATATATATATATATATATATATATATATATATATATATATGTGTGTGTGTGTGTGTGTGTGTGTGTGTGTGTGTGTGTGTGTCTGTGTGTCTGTGTGCTCAAAATAGAATTATAAAACTGGCTGAAAATTTTATATGAGTAATGTTGGGTTCTGACCTACAGTTCTTGGAACATTCTTGGTGATATACTTCTTTATGTGTCTCACTAGACATTACTTGATTATAATTGTTTTTTTTAACAGTGTTGTTTTCATGGCTGCACTGAATGAGACTATATATATATATATATATATATATATATATATAGAGAGAGAGAGAGAGAGACAGAGAGAGAGAGAGACAGACAGACAGACAGACAGACAGACAGAGTCTTATTTATAGTATTCCTTATTTTACTGGGTTTATATAATTGAAAATTCCGTAATTGTCTATATACCAATAAGTTTTAAGCCAAAAATGAGATGACTTAAACCGTAAACTACAAAATTATCATATTTCATAATTGAGCATTTACATATTGTTTTCACAAAAACAAGACATCAAGGAATGGATTGATAGCAACAAATAGGATATTTCTCTGTTAGTTACAATTGTTTTAACAAGATTCGGACAAATTCATACATTAAGATGTTTGAAAATTTTCTCAAAAAAATAATGTCATTGTTAAAGTGTTTTTTATTCAATAAGTGTGACGAAAGACTGTTTTTTGTGAAAATTTTCAAACAACATAATGTTTGAATTTGCCCGAATGGTCTTGAAACAATTGTAACTAATGATGAAATACACTATTTGTTGCTATCATCCCATACCATGAAATCTTGTTTTTTGTTAAAACAATATATATATATATATATATATATATATATATATATATGAAAATAAACAAGAATTTGACCATATTCCAAAGTCTAATGTATCATTCCCCTCCCCTACAGATAAAAAAATTGTAGATCTGTTTCATTCACGGGATACAATCAATATTTATATGTCAAAATTGGATGTTTTTCCGAAGACTTGTCAGAAAAAACCATAAATACCTTAAATAGAAAAACACAAAATAATGTAATTTCGAAAATTCAGGAAGAAGAAAATAAAAATCCTAGACTGCACGTTATATAAAGGCAAAATTATCACATTATAATTATCACATTTTCTTTTGACTACACGTTACCGTATATATATATATATATATATATATATATATATATATATATATATATATATATATTTATATATTTGTTTACACTTTTTTGGTGAAAGAATTCAAACAAAGTGCTCGATTACAAAGAAAAAACTTTTTCGATATAAAAGCTTAATATTTATTTATTTAATAGTACAGAAGTTCAGAAAAAACATTGGTACCGTCGGTTTCAAGCCCCACATAAAGGGGGCCAGTTATTGGTAAAACGTAAATGATGTTACAAGTAAATTAAATGTTCGAAAGGATACTCCAGTATATATATATATATATATATATATATATATATATATATATATATATATATATATATATATATATGAATAGAAGTAAGGGTGAGTGAGAGGGAGAAGCAGAGGGGGAGGGGGAAACAAAAGAAAGATGAGAGAAACAAGAGAGAGAGAGGGAAGGAGAAAAAAGAGAGAGTGACAGAGAAACAAGAGAGATGGCCGGAAAAGCAAGAAGGAGAGATGGGGAGAAACAAGAGAGAGATGAGGGAGAAACAGGAGATGGGGATGAGGGGGAAACAAGAGAGAGAATGAGGAACAAAAGAGAGAAGGGGAACAAGAAAGAGATGGTGGAAACAAGAAAAAGAAAGAGAGTAACAAGAGAGAAAGAGAGGGAACAAGAGCGAGGAAACAAGAAAGAGGGAGAGAATATATATATATATGTATATATATATATTTAATAGTACAGAAGTTCAGAAAAACATTGGTACCGTCGGTTTCAAACCCAACATAAAGGGGACCAGTTAATGGTAAAGCGTATATGAAGTTAGGCTTTCGTCAGCCATGTTGTTTCTGTTTGAGGAAAAATTTTAAGGCCCGTATTTATATTTTTATAATGATGTTCATTTTTATTTAGCTATAGCTTATTTTTATCTCTGTATATTTCATTTTATCCTAATATGAATTTTCTAATTTTTTATTGAATGCATTTTAGTAAATCTGTATTGTTCTGTTTTTGCATGGTTTCCGGTCTGCCTTCTGTTAATTTTAGCTGCTGCAAGGGAGATAATTACTTTATCTTATTTCAGTTAAGGGGAGATAATCCACGTTTCAGTTGGTCCAAGGGAGGTAATTAATCTATCTTTTTTTATTTTTTAACCTTTTTTATTTTATTTTATTTTAAATAGTTGAGGGAGGTATGCTGGCTATTTGATTTTTAAGTCTTTTATATATGTGTATTGCATTCTTTAAGGTAGACATAATATTTATACTTAATTTTTATACTGAATATTTATATTTACAATTGTCTAAATGCCCATTTTCAGTTTACTAATTTATTCGCTAAGTTACCTGCATCTAGAATACTCTTAAAGCAATTCCTTTAGGTGGGGGTCTTCGTTCGTTATTCGGTCCTCCCACTTTATTAGGAGCGCTTGTCTCCTATGTAAACAATCTTTGAGGGTCTCACTACGTACGTTCAAACAGGTCTTTTGAGGGTCATTAATAATCTTTATAACGTGGTACTTCTCCGCATCACAAAGGGGGCACCGTTTTGAGGCTAGTGAGTATGCTGGTCTTCTCTCTATGATCCTCCATTTAATGCTGAAATGTGTTCCGTTATCTTTTAGCTGCCATACTCGGGCGGTTAGTGCTGTCTTTATCCTTGCTTTTGCCCTGAAGGAACTGTTTTGCATGTAAAATCTCTGTTTAAACGTCCCTTTCGTCATGTTTATGTATATTTCTGGTGCATCGTTAGCCTGATGTGTGTGTCGCTTCACCGAGTTCCCCCTGCATTTTCCCTCTAATGGGCAATCTTCCCTGGATCTGCAAGAGCAGTCCGCAATTTCATTTTCATTGTATTCCTTTGCGATGATCTTTTTTATTGATGGAGTGGTGGAATAGCTGACCTTAATTGTGTTTCTGTTGAATAGTTTGTGCAGCTTATGTTGTAGAGGGAAATTTCTGTCTAGCATTTTCAGGAATAGGTATCCCACTCGTGTTTTTGTGTTGAGGGAAAATGGCGGTGAGAACGAAATGATGTTCCACCTCCTGTTGCGCCTGTCTTTTGTTAGCCGATGTTGGGTTGACTGATATTTAATGCTTTCCGTGATTCCGCTTTTTTGGAGAACTTCATTGTAATATGGAACTGCTTGGTTGAAGATGTCGGCGTTTGATGAGAGCGTGGAGATTCCTTTGTTGATATTGGCAATATCAACAATATATATATATACATATATATATAGATGTATACATATATATGTATATATATGTATATATTTATTTACCAGTGGTGAAAAAAACCGGACTAGAGTACTCAATGTGTAGTCAGAGCAGTATATAGGAAATTTATTACTGTGAGTCCAGAATGAGTTTACAAATTGTTTCAGCTAGAGGAAAATCCTCAAAGAGAGGAAAAAATCCAACTAGAATCGTCAGGATTCATCGATGGACTAAGTTATAAAGTCAAATAAGAATGCAAAAATCGTAGATAAAGGGGAGTTAGAAAAGAAGGGGGAGTGGTAGGGAGAGTACGTTGGAGTTTAAAGTAGTAGGAGTGTATTAAATAAGAGAGGGTTTATAATTAAATATTAATTATGTGTAAATTCTTATATACGTTTTTTTTTAACGGTTTAAACTTAAAAGACCCTACTTTTATTATAACGGCATAAGTAACAGTTAATTTAAAGGATCACCATGGCAACAGGTTGGAGAGTTAATGTTAGTGAAGGAACGGGTTGAAAATGGGGTTTAAAGTAATTTAGCCGGGCGGGGAGAGATTGAAAGATATTTATTGTTTATAAAAGAAAAGGAAAAATAAGTTAATGAATTATACTTTACAGGTTTATTTTGATAGTATAATGATATATATAATAAAATATAATATATATATAAATAAATAAATTCGCCGGGCAGGTAGAAATTATACGTTACAGGTTTATTTTAATAAAATAAAATAAAATAGGTGAAAGCTTAAGTAAGTAACTTAAATAATAGATTAAAAAAAAAACATTTTTAATAAGTAACACACAAATACAAGCACACGCATAAATATGTACAGCAAATGCACATACGTAAATGGGGGAAAAGCACATGCGTGATTACAAACACACACACACACACACACACATATATATATATATATATATATATATATATATATATATATATATATATATATATATATATATAAATTAGCTGGGCAGGGAGAGATTTAAAAAATTAATTTTTTGTTTTTAATTTATTATTTATAATTTTTGAATTGTCGGGCGTGTGACAAAAACACAGCTCCATACATAGAACAATTGGCCGCTTTTGAAACGGATCTAACAGATATAATTAACCACATCTCTTTCCGTAAACAAAAAAATCCTTTCCAACTCCACATGGACAAAATAATTAAAGATATAGATAAATCTAAGCTAATATACCTCAAGGCTGATAAATCACAAAATTTCTACAAAGTCTCCAAACAAAAATACTTAAAACTTCTAAATGATAATCTCACCTCAACATACAAAAAATCAAATATTGACTTAATCAAAGACATTAATATAGATAGTAAAATAATCACAGATACTTTAAACCTAAGCAACAAGGTAGCTAAGCTAGATACTAAAAATGCATACCTCCTCATAAAAGACCATAAAGAACACTTCCGTACCAGACCACGAACCAGGCTTATCAACCCCACCAGATCCGAAATTGGCAGAATCAGCAAAACAATTCTTGAAAGAATCAATAAACAAATCAAAAATAAATTCAACCTAACCCAGTGGATTAACACCGAAGACACCATTAATTGGTTCAAAAGAATACCTAACAAGAACAAGGCTGCATTTATCCAATTTGACATAGTTAATTACTACCCTTCTATCTCTAAACACCTTTTTGACACTGGCTTGGATTTTGCTTCTACCTTCTCCGATGTTCAACCATTCGAAACTGACATCATTCTGAAATGCCGTAAAACTGTCCTACTAAGCCAGGACTCTCAATGGACTAAAAAAGACCAACCTACCTCCTTCGACCTTGCAATGGGTGCTTTTGATGCAGCTGAGGCTACTAACTTAGTAGGCCTTTTCATCCTATATAATCTCACAAAATTTATCCCCAACAACAACGTGGGACTTTACAGAGATGATGGCCTTATCATTGTTGAAAACGCAAGCGGCCCAAAGTGCGAAGGCATTAAAAAGAACATCATCAGGGAACTGAAGAATATGGATCTAAAGATTGAAGTAACTTCCAACTTAAAAACAGTAAATTTTCTAGATGTTACCTTTAACCTCCCTAATAATACTTATGAACCATACACTAAAAATAATACATACCCCCTATATATACACCCTATGTCCAACCACCCCAAACACATTATTAAACATATCCCTAAATCAATAGAAAAAAGGCTTAGCACAAACTCATCTTAGTCCAGCATTTTTAACCTACACAAACCCTTCTTTGAAAATGCTTTAAAGGAATCTGGATATTCCAACCCTAATATTACATACTTGGACCCTAATAAACCCAACAATACAAATAGGAATAACAGATCCCGCAAAGTCCTCTGGTTTAACCCTCCCTATAATAATATGATAAAAACTAAATTAGGTAAAAAATTCTTCATGCTTCTTAATCACCACTTCCCCCCTAGTAATATTCTACATAAAATGTTTAATAAGAACACTATTAAGCTTAGCTACAGTTGCACAAATAATCTAGAAAATAAAATTAAAAAACACAGCAATAAAATACTAAATAACCACAACTATAATAACAATGGTCAAAATAACTGTAACTGCCTTAACAAACCCCAATGCCCGCTCCAGCAAAATTGTCTCTCAACAAATGTGGTTTACAAAGCAACTATTGCCCCTGCTGAAGACCCACAAAACTAAAAAAATTACATTGGCCTCTCAAGCACCACGTTCAAAGACAGATTTAGAGTGCATAAATGCTCCCTAAATAACCCCAACCACCCCAATAGTACTTCAGTAACTAACCACTATCTACTACTTACCCGAAACAACCTCACCCCAATTATTAGCTGGGAAATTCTTAATAGAGCTAGTACCTGTAAATCACTAAACTCCCCATGTTATTTATGCTTAACTGAAAAATTACTGATTACTAATTTTAGAGATAGAGATAAACTTCTAAATAAAAAACTGAAACCTCACTTAATTGTAAACATTATAAATCCCACCTCTTAAGCAATTTCTCACCCTTCTAATGATAACTATAACCCACCCCTAAAATCTAACACTAACGAATTACACACACCCTATTTACAACCTAAACTATATAGTCCCCCATTCATTCTAAAAGAACCCCTCCACAGAACCCCCACCTATTTATCCCACCATTTTTAGCTGCATCTCTCTTTACCTAACTCATTTTTGTACCCCCCGCCTTTGCCTTAATCACTCCTTATGTCATTATTTAAAGGTTCTCGCCCCATAGTTTCTTATTGGCTATTTCCATGGTTAGGTCTCGATTTCTAATATTTCAATCACGTACTTATCACAATTGGTATCCTTTGACTTGCCTCTCGGTCTATTATCTACTTGTTAACTAATCATTTACTTACCTTCTATTTTAATTAATTAATTAATTTACCATCTACATATAACATATATAATACACTTTTCTCTTATATTTACCTCTTACTAATTCTTTCAATAATAATTATCATATTTTTAACTTAAGCACATGCTCCTCCCCCATTGATGTGTGTACATTTTTTACATGTGTACTCATGTGTACGTATTTGTGTGTTTTTGTTATTTACTTATTATTAACATTTTATTAATAATTATATTAATTTTTATTATTTAATTAACTTACTGATATCCTTACTTATTTTTACTTTAATAAACCTATAACGTATAATTCACCTATTTACCCTTCTATTTCCCCTTTCTTTCTTTCAACTTAACGCCCGACAATTCAAAAATTATAAATAATAAATTAAAAACAAAAAATTAATTTTTTAAATCTCTCCCTGCCCAGCTAATATATATATATATGTATATATATATATATATGTGTGTGTGTGTGTGTGTGTGTGTTTGTAATCACGCATGTGCTTTTCCCCCATTTACGTATGTGCATTTGCTGTACATATTTATGCGTGTGCTTGTATTTGTGTGTTACTTATTAAAAATGTTTTTTTTTAATCTATTATTTAAGTTACTTACTTAAGCTTTCACCTATTTTATTTTATGTTATTAAAATAAACCTGTAACGTATAATTTTTACCTGCCCGGCGAATTTATTTATTTATATATATATTATATTTTATTATATATATCATTATACTATCAAAATAAACCTGTAAAGTATAATTCATTAACTTATTTTTTCTTTTCTTTTATAAACAATAAATATCTTTCAATCTCTCCCCGCCCGGCTAAATTACTTTAAACCCCATTTTCAACCCGTTCCTTCACTAACATTAACTCTCCAACCTGTTGCCATGGTGATCCTTTAAATTAACTGTTACTTATGCCGTTATAATAAAAGTAGCGTCTTTTAAGTTTAAACCGTTAAAAAAAACGTATATAAGAATTTACACATAATTAATATTTAATTATAAACCCTCTCTTATTTAATACACTCCTACTACTTTAAACTCCAACGTCCTCTCCCTACTACTCCCCCTTCTTTTCTAACTCCCCCTTCTTTTCTAACTCCCCTTTATCTACGATTTTTCCATTCTTATTTGACTTTATAACTTAGTCCATCTATGAATTCTGACGATGCTATTGGATTTTTTCCTCTCTTTGAGGATTTTCCTCTAGCTGAAACAATTTGTAAACTCATTCTGGACTCACAGTAATAAATTTCCTATAGATGTATATATATATACGCACACACATTTTATATATTCATAAGGAATATTGCCAAATAATTTAACCAAAGTACTACCCCTGATATATACTTATATATCAAGGATAGTAATTTGTTATATATGCATTACAATTATTAACCAGCAGGAACAAACTATACATGAACAATTTAAACATCTATATAAGGATTTTTAAAATCTTGTTCTACACATAAGCAAAATATTTATCTCACTTTCTTTCTCACACACAAATACACATGAATCAATCAATTTATTTAACTATGTATCTATCTATCTATCTACTTTTTTATGTATGTATGTATGTATGTATTAATGGAAGTCATTTTGGGCTCATGTCTGAGGGAGTGGCACTCGTCTGACAAGACGTTGCAATCATCATGTATGTATGTATGCATGTATGTATAGGATTCCTGTTTTCTATTTTAAAAAATCTTTTAATCAAGTTTTTGTTTCGATGGAGTTGAATATTTTATAATTTTAGACTTTTGAGAGGTTGGCTTACGTAAGTCATAAGTCTATTTCCATTTAACAATTATAAACTTTTTAAAAGTCGGATTATGTAGGTGCTAAGTCTGCGATATGTTAAATTTAGTTTTTCTTCCGGAAATTTAAACTGCAGTCTTTATTTTTATTTTATATTCAAAGCTTCTTTATAATGCTCCACATCTTGGGTTGTGCATATTGGGAAGTGATATACAAACTGCCAGTAGCATAGTAAACGATGCTTTTTGTGTAAACAAATTGAGCTTATGCATTTGGATGATGTCAAAACATCGTAAATTCACTACCCGCACAGCAGCAGCCATATAGTGTAACGGTTAGAAGCTTCGACTGTCGTTTGGGCGGTCGGGTTTCGATCCTTGCTTTGGGTAGTTGCCTCTCTAGCTGAGCTGTGAAACAGGGGAACAGTTCTCTATGTGGATGACTATATATAAGTTTTTTTGTTTGTTTTTACATCCTTATATAAATGAATTCTCTTTGGTCATTATAAACATTTTAAAAGTCGGATTATGTAGATGCTAGGTCTGCGATAGGTTAAAGTTAATATATATTTTTCCATCCGGGAATCTAAACTGCATTCTTTATTTTTATTTTGCATTTTTTTTATTCAAAGCTTCTTTAGACTATATATATATGTATATATTTATATATGTATATATATATATATATATATATATATATATATATATGCGCGCGTGTGTGTGTGTGTATGCATGCACGAAGTTGTTTTACTATTTAAAAGTCATAAGGATCTTTATATTTTTATATCAATTGGTTTTACATAACTTTCATGAAACCAATATTCTCTGAAAACACACGCCAGTAGCATGTCACGAAAATAACCTACATTTTTGCAAGAATTTTTGCTGTCGGTGATATGGCGCTGCGATTATATAATCGAATGATGAGCTTGCAAATAAAATTCCATGTGTGAATTTTTAAATCTGAATAAGAAAACATTAATAAGTAAAAATGAATATTATAATAGAAAATAGTGATTTCTTTCTTTTGTGAAGTAATTAATTATATTAATTATAAGTTCATAGAAAATACACCTGATGCGTTTAGATCTATATGTTCTCAGTGGGCATTTTACTCTCACTCACCAATTATTTGTACAAAAATCATATTCTAGAGTTTGTATTCCCGTGTATTACGATATATTTTATTATTTTTACTAATGCGTCCATCAATGATAAATTCAAAAATTAAGCCGTATTGCTTATATTATGCATTTACCTAAAATTCTCATGGTCAAATCTACAACTGATCGATTCAGGAAAACTGGCAACATTAAACCCGTCCTTAAATGTGCGATCAATATCTTTCATTTACACGCTTGATATGAGGTGTAGCGATTAACCCATTTCAGCTTACATATGCGGCACACTAACAGTATGATACAATATTGCATCATACATTTCTCTAGAGTGGAAAAATCCTGGCGAAAAGTATTGGGAACACTCATCAGAAGCGTTGCAAGACGTATGTATGCACACCCTGCCAGGCTGTGATCTGCTTCCACTGTGAAAAGACGTGTCTCTGTCACATGTAAATTAATGCATTTTTCCAATCAACTATGCTGGGTCAACATCAGAAAAATTTATGGATTAAAATTATTTTTAAAAAATAAATTCATACAGAAATGGGTAAATCATTGATCAGACAAGTATTAGATGATCATCATCACTATTTTGCCTAGTTTAGTGTCGGTTTTACATGCTTTTAGAAAGCACTTCGACATTAACCTATCGTAGGCATCCCCTTTTTTAACCTCAAATCCATTCGTATTATCCAACCCCTAAATTTATCGTGTCATTTCATTATGAATTGAACAGGCATCTACGTGGACATATCATCGAAGTTTCTTATCCAATGGAGTTCTCTCTCTACTCTTTAGATTCGACCTTATTTTGAGAAACGGGTCTAAGTCTATTTTAAACACTAACATTACATGTTTATAGAATGATTCACGTATGATTTATGTTCATGAACCATCTTAAACCATCGCTTGCTAGCTTTCTCTTCCATACTGCATGGCACTACGTGTACATTTCTGATAGACTCTTCCTTTTGTCAACAGTGGTTATGCTTCGTTGGGTAGTGATTTTTTGAACATCCGTCATCCACTTCTTAACTTTTATATTCACATTCCTCCCTGCCGAAGTTTTGACACAAAACCACTGGGAACATGGTTGGATTGTTCTGCAACTTTGAATACTGTATTACTTCCGACACAATCTTCTAGCTGTACAAGAGTAAAATATCTAATGTGCATCCAGGAGATAAGCGCCCGTGTGTTTGCGTGTTGTGTGGGTGCGTAAGAGAGACGGACGAAAAGGAAAGACTTACCTCGAGACCGGCTCGGCGTCACCGACCGAAAATAGATAAAGAAAGATCAAGATGGCGGCCGCCGTCTTTTGTAAAGGATAATATCTCGCAAAGTCACACGAATTCTCGCAATATGCAAATTTAGCCGGCCTACAACGACCATAAAAGCGGGTGATGAAAAAGACGTTGGGGAGTGATGATTGAGTTGGTCGGGGAATCGTGTTGCTGTTGCTTCTCGTGCCGTGTGAGGATATCTTACCGTTGTTGGGTCCGGTCTGAGTAACCGTTCGCGTCCGTCTAGGCACCTTGCTAGTTGGATTCCGTGGAGAACCGGTGTATACTGGTTATTGAATTGCTGCAACATTTATAACATCTTTTCCTGAACTTACCGTGTTAAAGAGAGAGTCGGGCGCCATCTTGAATTTTTCCTTATACATCTACAGAGGGCGCAGTAATTTTTTTAAAGGACTTTCCTTACACATTTTTCTACAAAATACGTCCTAAGATCGAGTATTGTTGCCTCATTTGGCAAGGCGCTTGTAAGACAATTATTCTTCTGCCTTGAAAAAGTGAAACTGTCTTCAAAATCTAGTGGCCAGTGACCTGTTTACTTCCTTTCTTCCTCTTTCTCAAAACGAATACGTTTAGAGTCTATCTCTGCTTTATCGTAACTTTTATGGTAAGTATCAACTGAACTTTAATCTATGATCTCTCCCTGTAAAACTTTCGCAGCAAATACTCGTCTACCTACAACAACTGTCAAGCACTCTCCTAACTCTCTATATGCTCCTTAAATTAAACTAATCTATGAACAGTGTTTCTTTTTTAGAATTTTCCATTCGTGGGAAACAATACCGGCTGACTATAGCATGTTTATTTTCAAATCTAATGTAGATAAGTTCCTGTCTAGCCGTTCTCTGGAATACTTTAGTCTAACCCTAGTTCCGCTATTGCTGATCATGTTGTATCACTATTTGCTTAACAGTGTACCTTTATCTAGGATTGACCTCTGATTGCTGATAAGCGATGACGTCCAAGTAAAAATTATGGGAAAAGAATTCCTGATTAATCTCAATAGCTTCGTCACGTAGATATACTTTCCACACGTCTTAGTTCTCATTCATCAACAGCAGCATCGTCATCGTTATCATCATTATAATAAGCATCATCACAGTCTGCATCATCTTCCTCATCATCATGATCAGCAGCATTGTCATCATAGTCATCATCATCATCATTATCATACTTAACATCATCATAATTATCATAATCATAATACGCATCATCGCCATCTTTATCATCGTCGTCGTCATCATCAGTTTACTGGAATGCATTGAATTGCAGATAGTGTGATATATTTTGTTATTCAGATTCCTCACTGTTCAGCATGCAAATATATTTGTTCCTTAGGATTGTTTGATCGAATAGTCAGAAGAAATACTAATCTGAATGTCCATCATTACAAATTATTAATTTCTCAGAAATTGAATTAACCCGAGTGAGATGCTTTCTCATTTTATAGAGTTGCTCTTAAAATATTTCTGTAAGAAATCGTCAAGTAATAGAAAATCTCAGAAGCCATCTTCAATCGTGTATGAATATTATTAAATCTCTAATGAAGAAAATGTGTTGCCTTTTGGATCAGACAGCGAATCGTTTCATAGATCTTCTTATTTATTTCGGTTTGTCAGACTTTCACAGTCGTTATTTGTGCTGCACCCTGTATAAAGCTTCGATAGATGTACATCTGATATCTACATATTTTTGGAAGTTCATTGAAATATAAGTACGATCAACAGAAGAATGACCAGCGTTAATCTTTAGTGATATAGGCGTCTCAATAAGAATGCAGATAAGCCAAATTTAGGCAGAAACCACAATGAACAGGTAATAATATATCATTGGTATTTCATTATCATGTGACAAAATGATTATAGTTTATGTCTGTTTGTTTTTTTACCGTGATTAATTCCCGATTGATTTAATCAAGATTATCATCATTTTTTTTATTGTAGTTGACGACTTAATCCGGATATGGAATCTGACAACGAAACGGACAACATAGATTTGCCATTATTCAATAATTGTGGTTAAAGAACTGACCCGCAATGTCTTCGCCCTATAAGTCTTCTTAAGATGTTCGCTAAAATATTTGATGAATTTAGCAACAGTTAACCATTTAACAAAACTAAACCGCTCTCTAGTGTTAATAATTTGTTTGGAGCACATCTGTCGTACGTTGCATTTTTGTTGTGGAATTATCGGAATTCTTTAGTAAAACATTGATGAGATTCATGAAAGTGAGTTATAAGAATTCGAATATCTGCAAATTTATGCGTTTGGACAAATCAAGTTTGAGGACGTGCCGATCTAAGGTCTCATAAGACTACATCCTAATTAGAAAAATGTCTTTGCTTGTAGTATAATAGAGTTACGGCTCACATACCCTTTTTTGTTTGTTTGTTTGTTTGTTTGTTTGTCTGTTTGCTTTATTAGAGTCTTTCTAATTACTCAGCTCTTTATTCTGTGTTGCTGTAAATACTGTTTTAAGTAGAAACACCCTGCTCAAACTGATGAATTTAAATTATATATATATATATATATATATTTCTATGTATGTATATATATTTCTATATATGTATATATATTTATATATATATATATATATA
Source organism: Euprymna scolopes (assembly GCF_053919585.1). NCBI lineage: Eukaryota > Metazoa > Mollusca > Cephalopoda > Sepiida > Sepiolidae > Euprymna > Euprymna scolopes. Next base: position 84,999,929 of record NC_136496.1, read on the forward strand.
TTTCTATTTATATATATATATATATAAATTTAAATCCATCAGTTTAAGCAGGGTGTTTATATATATATATATATATATATATATATATATATATATATATATTCTCTCTCTCCCTCTCTCTCTCTCTCTATATATATATATACATATATATATAGTAATATTACTATTAGTATAATAATATAATAATAATAAACATTTATATATAATATAATAATAATAAATAATATAATAATAATTAATATTTATATATATATATACTAATATTAATATATATATGCATATGCACATGAAGTTATGAACAGTACATATATATATATATATATATATATATATATATATATATATATATACTAGTAGTAGTTAAGCCAGGCTTTGATCGGGCCCTATTTACTGTTCATAACTTTATGTGCATATGCATATATATATTAATAAGTTTGACTCATGTCCAGGTAACCTATATCTAAAATTTCAAGTGTTTAGACTCTAAATTGGCGGAGGAGTTTAGTAGAGTCTGCAAAGGTCAACTCTTTCAACTTTCACCTCTTCTCAACAAAATTTTCGCACAAGAACGCATTAAAAAGCTTACTGCCTGTCTGAATAGCCTTTATGTAAAATTTCAAAAGTGGCTGAATACTTTGCTAGAGACCACAAATACTATTTTAAACTTTCACCCCTTGGCAGCAACATTTAAGGCGAAAAACCGATTAGTAGACTTGCTTAATGTCTGAATACAGTTTATGCAAAATTTCAAATATTATTGTTTTATAGCTCAAATAAAATTAAAAAGTTTGATCCATGTCAAGTAACTTACATCTAAAATTTCAAATGTTTAGATCCAAAATTATTGGAGAAGTTTGGTAGCGTTTTCAAAGATCAAATCGTTGAACGTTCGCCCCTTGATAGGAAAATTTCTTACCGAAAACCAATTAAAAAGATTTTCCCGAGTCTCAATACACTTTATCTCAAATCTCGAATCTGTAGACTTAAAATTGACAGAATAGTTAGGTAGACACACAGATACGCCCAGATAGACAATTTCACCTTCATAGATACATAGATATATGGATATGTGTTTGCAAATAAAAATTCCTCAAAACAACATTAAGTAGAATTACCTCGAGTGTGAATACGGTATTGCTGTGACTACCACTAGTTCAATAGAATTGACCAAAAGACTGGCGCAAGAAGACCATCACACTAAATTTGTTGTGCCAGTATTTTTGTAAAATTCATTTTAAAAATGTATTTTGATCATAAGATGCAAATAAATATCATCCGCCAAAAACGTTGAGCGTGCGATGCTATTGATTCAACTTAAACAAACTTAAATTCTATAATAGAAACGATTCAATAAGAAGTAGGTAAGTTCGTCAACGTTGATTTAACATTCATCACCAACAAAGTATGGCTGTGCTTTTGATGTGCGTCTCGAGTGCCTCGTGCCAGTTCGAATGATGCTTGCGACTCCAAATAATGTTTAAACCCAGTTTTCCCCCTATCGGGAGTGTTTCTATATAAATTAGCACCAAACGCACAGATCGACTTTATCGAATTCACAAGGAAACTTCAAAGAACAAAGTTTATTTCCTAGAAGTGCCCGCCCGTTGAACACAATACCGCAGGGATGCGTTTCAGATTAATTCAACGTGACCGTTTTCAAGTCAAATGTAAACAAATTCTTGTTGGGTTGCACTTGTAAATCATCAAACTCTGCCTTACCACCATCATTACCAACAATCACGGCATTTTATCAGCATCCACATGACAAGCTCTCAATGCCTAACCTCGAGTGACTTATAGGTATTGATAAGTACTGACACTCAAGTAAATAATAATAATAATAATAATAATAATAATAATAATAATAATAATAATATGATTTAAAAAGAGATACCTTTTCTCGTTTTTCCACCCCAAACAAGCATATTACCACTTGGAACGTAGGGACAACTATTTAGGAACATTTATGGAGAGCAGTCAAGTAGACCGTCACTACCATGTCTCCTTCTCCGACACCAGACGTCTACCTTCCAACTTTCCTAAGGTTGACACCCAATTGCAGAAGACCAAACCAGATCTTATTATTCCTAAGCGAAACTGGCATCGGACCGACTATTTCCCTAGATGAGTTTGTAATTAAAGGATACTCTAACTTAATATCCAAATCTTGTCTCCAAGATCGCCATGGGTATAGGATATGTGACTGCATTAAAGATGACTTTCCATGTGGTAGGAACATCACCAAAGAAGCGCTAATTTATCCTATATGTGCTTCTTCGTTGCACTTGCTCACACCACTGCATTTATATTTGACCGCTATCGCTCCCACAACAGCGGAGTTACTATCATTAAGAGAATATCTGAGAGAATTGACCACATCCTGTCTGCTCATCTTTCGGCTAACATTCACATCTATGGAGATTTCAATGTTCACAATATGGAATGGTTAACCTACTCAAACAAGACGGATGATGAGAAGATTCTGTCATGATTTCTCCATTGTTTATGACCTCACTCAGATTGTTCATGAACCTACTATGCAAGTCTTCTGGAAACGTTTTGCACAACTTGCTCTAAGCTATGTTCATCTTCTGTTCTGTCTCCACTGGGATCTCCCGACCACTCTGTTGTATCAGTTAAAATAAAAACGAAATGTAATAAGTCCTCGGACGTACCTCTCCATCGTACTCAATGACTGACTGGGGTTGCCTCCGTACATTTATATCAGATCTGCATCTGCGTTCCATGTTTAAAACAAAATGTGCCCTCTATATTATCAGAACTAACGGAACGGTTAATTGTAGGTATAGACCGCTTTATACTCTCCAAGAAAATTCCAGTAAAAGCCTAATATCCAGATGTAGTTTTCCACAGAATGTGCTGCTGGAATTGCGGACAGAAATCTCTTTTCCATTACTTCCAATGTAATAGATGTACTGAGATTAACGCCACTTTCAGGACTGCCAAAAACCACCGTAAAAGAGCAATAAAGAACGCGAGAGAGATATATGCTCAATCCGTTAAGTCAAAAGTAGCTAAGCAGATGCTTACCCATACCCATGGCGATAGCAAACAGGGTCCTGAATAGAATCGTCTGCTCTGTCCCAACCATCATCAATGGACCTGAGGTAATCTCATCAGCATCAGACAAAGCCAAACTCTTTGTCAATAACTTTGTAACTAATTTTACCCCATGGGACCAATGCCATCAACCCTCCTTATTTCCTCCTGTATCAGAAAAAAACGCTAAATGACATGTAAATATCTATGCGTGATGTTGCCAAGCTAATCAAAAACCTTAAATTCCATTAAAGCAACTGGCCCCGACGGCATTCCAAATACAGTGTTGAAAAAGCTTCAACCAGAACTAGCTCCCAAACTTACAAAGTTGTTTAAGCGTCTTAAAGAGATTTGCTTCCCAATACCCTGGAAAACCTCATCAGTATGCTCTATATTAAAGGATTCAGGTGATCTGTCATCTTCCTCTCAGTACAGACAAATAAGTCTCCTATGCGTCATGGGTAAGTTGCTGGAATCTGTGTCAAATAGAATTGTCAACTTCCTCAGCAAAAAATACCTTCTTAGTGACATGAAATATGGTTTCCATTCTGGTAACGGTAATATCTCATAGGATTAACGGATCTCTCGACGGATGCTTCATTTCTAGGGCATTTGCTCTGGACATATCAAAGGCCTTTGATAAGATATGGTATGGTATAAAGGCCAATTGTTCAAGATCTTAACTACGGTAAAGTGTCTTCTAGTTATTAAACTATTTTTCCTTGATAAGTTCATAAGAGTAGTGGTTGATGGGCAGGAATCAGAATCCCACAGTATTAATGCTGGATTTCTTCAAGAGTCCATCCTGACCCCAATACATTACCTGATCTATATAAACGATCTACCAAATCACATGCTAAGATCATTCGTAGACATCTATGCAGATGACACTACCATCTATGGAAACACATCAAAGGCCGTAAATGACCAAGTGCTCTGTGATTCTCTCTCCTCTGATCTAGATCATGTGGTACGATGAGAAAAAGATGGCTAGTTATTTTAATGCATCTAAAACCAAGCTTTTATCTTTACATCATCAACGTTCTGATCCCAATCTGGCATCAACTGAAATGAATGGCTCTCGTTTTGGGGAGGCTCCATGTTTTGGCAAGCTTCTAGGCTGACCTTTACTCCTGATCTGAAATGGAACACGTGCATTAAATCTGTTTTCAAGGTCGCTGGAAAAATGGGGAGGTCCTTCTACCGCTCCATTAAATATCTCGCTGCTGATGCAATTCTCTATCTATATAAACTTCAGGCACATCCAAGGATGGAGTACATTTTCCCCCATCTGGGCAGAGGCTGCTAGAAAGATGTTATCCTGCCTTGATAGAGTTCAAAATAGACTTCGTAGCCTAGTGGGGGATGACCTCTTCTCTTCTCTGCAACCCCTTTTTCACAGAAGAGATATTGCGAGCATGCTGCTGCTCTATCGTTATTTTTATTGCAAGTGCTCGTCTGAACTCCAATCTATGGTACCCCTCGCCAAACTTTCACGAAACCACTCGTTTAACTGAAACAACTATCAATAATTTCGCCCCACTCTTTATTTGTGCCTAAACCTAAAGATAGATTCCATGAACAAGGCTTCTTTCTTAGAACTGCACACCTGTGGAACTCTCTTCTGTTTGTCTTTTCAGTAGCTGACTACATTTGGTAGTCTTCAAGTCCAACGTAAACAAATTCTTGATGAACCTTTCCCTTAAGTAATCCAATTTCTCAAATTTCCACTACTAAAGATTACTACATGTTTCCTTTTACTACTGTCTACTCATTAACCCTTATCCTGGAGTGGCCTCCGGGCCTTGCTATGTGGTAACCGCTTAGTAAAAAAAACAAAAAAAAACTACATTATTTTTGCATATTTGGGAAAGAACATGATATTTGAGTTCGTCACGTTTTGGTCTATGTAATCTCCGACCGTCTTCAGATGCATCTTGTCGAACTCAGGAATGTTTCGGGAATTTGAACGCAATTTTGAGCGAGACCCTTTATTTATTCAATGGGTAGCATTCTCTTGTTCCGTCAGCCATGCCTGTGTCTTTTTCATTTTCAAATTACGCCTGAAGAAGGTCGGCGGTTACATCAACCGAAACGTTGTAAGTATGGCACTCAAGATGAAAACACTAGTGCGATTAATCTAAATAATACGAATTTTTAATCCCCATCTTAAAAATTTAGAAACGTTGGGAGAGAACAATTCAAAATATCAGTGTTATAGTGTACGTTAATCTTAGTTTTCAAAGCGTATGGTTACTGGTAGTTTCCTGCTTTGCGTTTTTCATAACACTTGCGATTGGTAGAGATTTATATTGGGTCTTGCGAAAAAAAAATCATACCTGTTCATAGAGTTTAATAGAACGAGATTGAAATAAATATTGAAACTGTGCTTTATTTTATTTTCAAAATGTACATACGATGTTATTTTGTTTTATGAAGCTGTAATCATAAAAAATAATATTTTTATATTCCAGATTTTCGTATGATGTCTTTTTTTTTCATTTAAGCTAACGCATATGAATTCATAATAAACACAATAAAATAGATTAGACCTTAAGGTCGGAAAGCGGAAGTAAACAACCAAGTGTCTGGAAGAAGTAGAACTCTAGCCTGCAAAAATTAGTGCAATTTGTTAGAATCATTGTCTAACGTGTGTATCAAGGAAATTTACATTTATAGAAGCCAATGCATTGCACCAGTGTAAGAGACAGATACAATCTGAAGCAAATAAAAATATTACAGTGGAATAAAGTAGTTGATTCACCTAATACACGTGAACCACATGTGTAGGCCAGACAATCTGCAAGTTGGCTATCCCCTTCCCATTCCCCTATTGCCCCATAACAGCCCCCCCCCAAAGAGCGATGCTAAATAGTCTGGAAAGGTCAACGAGGATGGAAAGACCGAGGAGAGAGAGCACTGACAGACCTTCGCCAGACAACTGCCAAAAGGACTGGGACTTTGGGGAGGCTAATTGCCACTCAAATCCCAGTGGAGAACAATGACCGCCGTTTCGATAATGCAAATTTATTTGTAAATGTTGTCGAAAGAGTGGAGAGTACTGGAAATCTGGGGAGACTTGTTGTCACTCATCTTCCAGGGAAAGCGTAGGTAGTTTTTAAGGAGAGATCTTTTATGACCTGTGTGAAAGCCAATAATAAACACAATATTAATTAAAACTAATAATAATAAACACAATATTAATACAAATATTAATAATAAACGCAATATTAATACAAATATTAACAAGCACAATAAAAATAATCAACTCAATATTAATACAAATATTAATAATAAACTCAATATTAATGCAAATATTAACAAGCACAATAAAAATAATAAACACAATATTAATACACATATTAATAAGCAGAATATTTATATAAATAATAATAAACACAATCGCGTGTTACGTTTTAAGTCTAGTTTGTTTAATAGTTTATCAGCTTTTCCTATAACAATTATTGTGCTAAAACTGAGTGATTCTATTTTGTTTCACTGGGTAATTTTTATATATATATTTTCATCACACAAAACATCTGCTAAATATAACTTTGTTCTGGATTGTGTTTTATTTTTTTTTTTTTAAGAATTTCGGTTAATTCTTCGTATTAGCCGTCAGTTGCATTTTACAGAAGAATTCATATATTTTTTTGCTCACTTTATGCAAAGAAGCCGAGTAACTAACTGCAACCATTCTGAAAACCTAGGGAAATTTTCTGAATGAATTTAAGAATGGGGAATCATCCTAAGATGTTATCCTTCCATGCGTTACTTTTTTCAGTGGGGATAGAAATGCTTTATTATCGGTCGCCTACCGAGAAATCCCTACGGGTTCGTCCATATCTTCTTTGGCATTTTCGCAGTGTTTGTTCTCCTTCGCAAGGAATAAGTTTAATTTATCTAAAATATGTATGGTACCACCCGGTACAAAAAGGTCGTTCTTCTAGGCACGGTATCCTTTCGAAAATCAAATTGGTTCATTTTCGCTCGTTTTTTTTTCCTGATTCAAAAATCTAACACGAGTCTAGATCTACTTTATTATGCAGGAGCTTGATTTTTACATTGATCTGTGTATAAAATTTATATATATATATATATATATATATATATATATATATATAAATATATATATTAGTTTTTGGCTTTATATAAACCCTTTAGTTACATTAATTTTGCCTCGTATATATATATGCTTGTGATATATGTAATACTAAAACAAAATGTGCACTACATAATATTGTATCGAAAATGTCGGAGGGAGGACCTAAGAATGCTAGTGCAAGTAAGAACACAATGCCTATAAAATTATAAAACAACGGTGTGTACACACCGATACTGTATTAATATACACACATATAGATATATACATGCGTATATACACACACACTTGCACTTACACACACACACGCACACAGACACACACAAACATACACACACATATATATATATATATTGTATTAATACAGATGAATCAACATAATTTAGCTCACCGTTATATTTTTATTTGCTTCAGGTTGTGTCAATCCCTTCTATCTACGCGCTGCATTGCTTTCTATAAATTAAAATTTCCTTTATACAGATTATAGATAATGATTAAAGCAATATTATAGAGAATAATTCAATAATATTGCAATATTATAGATAATGATTCAATAATATTACAATATTATAGACAATGATTCAATAATATTGCAATATTATAGACAATGATTCAATAATATTACAAAATTATAGACAAGGATTCAATAATATTTCAATATTATAGACAATGATTCAATAATATTTCAATATTATAGACAATGCTTCAATAACATTTCAATATTATAGAGAATAATTCAATTATATTACAATATTATAGACAATGATTCAATAATACTACAATATTATAGACAATGATTTAATAATATTTCAATATTATAGATAATGATTCAATAATATTACAATATTATAGATAATGATTCAATAATATTTCAATATTATAGACAATGATTTAATAATATTTCAATATTATAGACAATGATTCAATAATACTACAATATTATAGACAATGATTCAATAATATTTCAATATTATAGATAACAATTCACTAATACTACAATAGTATAGACAATAAATCAATAATATTACAATGGTATAGACAATGATTCAACCAAACTACACTAATTTTGTAGAAAGTTAATAGATTTTCATGACTACTGTCAATTATTACCTAATTTGCATACGTGCACGAGTGATACAAAATTGTACTTTAGGTTAGGGTTAGAATCTTAAAATGATATCTCGCTTGTAACGTATGCGATAACTGGTGAATATCTAACATGCGGTAAAATGTGATACATCCTAGCTACTAGAAAATGATAGGAATTCATGATATTTTAACATTTTTCATTTTCTCTCTTTGCAGATTTTAATGCTGGGTAGAGGGTAGGCAAACCAGATGCGAACATTTCCCTGCTATTTATTGAAACCAACCGAGAGTTTTTTTTAGTATCCTCGCTGTTCCCTTAAGTGCAATTGTCTGGATCTCTTTCGCACTTGGTTCACCAGGAATATTAGTTAGGTAGAAAGTCAGGTTCTTTTTCCAAAGCCCTGTGGCACCTCTAATAACTGGTATTATTGATATCTCTCGAAAATTCCAGTTTCTTTCCATATCATATATGATACCTTGATATGTGGTCTTTTTTTCTCTTTCAGCTCTGTTCAGACCTCCAGCATTAGGGACACTCACTTACACCAATGTTGCCACTCTCTGACTTATTTCATATAACTATGTCAGGTTTGACAGCAGCGTTTTCTAGGTAGGTGTCTGTAGGGATTACCTGGTCGTAATGTATGTTTTTTTTCAGGTTGATGTTCCATGGATTTGCTGCAACATTTTTCACCATTAATGATTCTATGCATGCCATGTAAATCGTATCAAACTTAGAATTATTAAATTTCCTAAATGTAACATAAGATATAGACAACACATATCTATCATGCAGTAATCCTAATAAAACAAATCATATTACCATCGAGGCGTAAGCGACTATTGTGTTTAGGAAGCAGATTTATAGGCGACATCCTAAGTAGTAAGTTTGTTGTAAAATATCTGTTCGTGTTGGATTGAAATACCTGATTGTTGACACTCTCGAAAAAATAAGGATCAGGTGCTGAATTCCATAGGCAGGCAATTTGAGTAAATCTGCTGCTAGTCCGGATTATCGAGGAGGGATTTTTCTTGATAGGTACAAATGCAATAGTTTCATCCAAGCACATTCCGTGGAAATACTAAAAAGGATGCCATAGTGTGTGTATAGGATTTGGAATGGACTTGGTAGGCAGTACCCGACCTATTTAGTGATAGACTTTTAGTAGAAAGACGAATCGTGGGAGAACCAGCCTAGATATTGCAACAATAGTTACTGATTATGGCAAAACTTTCCACGTAGAGATTTAGAAGAATTTGCAGTATCCTTTACGTATTTCTTTATTCCATGTAACTTGGGAATGCAAAGCCGAAGGATTTGAACGCCGGGATTTTTGGTAAAGTGCTATGAGCCTTGGTAATTTAAAAGTTTTCTTATTATTTTAAAGATAATACTTTTATGATTGTAGAATTTGATCCGATCATTTATCATTGGTATCAAAACTACTGTAGACTTAGGATTCATATATCGTCTAAGACATGCGTGTTTGTTTTGTCCTCTTGTTGAGAATTGCCGGGGTGTCATCAGCAAATATACCCATCTCAAGTCCGATAGCATTAGAAAAGCTGTTGTTTGATATCCAAAACAATAAATGTATAGATTTTTGAAGCACACCCGCATTAATGTGGTATTAATGGATTTATGACCATTAGAAACAGAGTGAATCTATCTTTTAATTAAGAATGGTATTATTATAGTAAATATTTCTCTGGTAATACTTTACAAATTAATTTTTCTGAGAAAAAATTAATGCCAAACCTTTGCAAAAGTCTTAGATATATTAAGCATTGCCGCTCATGATCCACTTGCTTTGTTCAATGCATGCTATATTCGACCAGAGGTCATAATTAGAATATTCATAGTAAATTGTCTAAATTCTTATATTTAATCATAAAAAGTTTATAATATTCGATATTACGGATATGACCAGATTGATTTATGATGCAAAGATTTTAGCAAAGAGCAGTGATGGGGAAACCTTTGTGGCAGTAAGATTCTTGTGTCAGTTCTTTCAGCTGAGTCCTTGAAAACTGGTACCGCAAAGAGAAAACTCTCAGTTACAAATTGTGCACGATCCGGTAAAGCATATGTTATGGATTTTAGCGAAGGCAGAAATTTACATAGCAGAAAATTTTACTACTGCTATAAACATTCTTTGGTAGTGTCAAATGAGAAAGGGTGATGATGGAACCCTCTAGATTGGTTTACAAGAAATCACAAGTTTCCAACTTCTGTGATTCGATGCAATTCCTGTTCATCTCAGAATTTATGATCGGTCACTTTGACATAACAATCCTTATTGATAGTTGGTGGTGGAAATTTGGCAGAATTTGATTATTTAAGAGAGTGAGATAAAATTCTTGTTTACATTGGACTGAAGATGACCATGTTTTAGTCAGTTGGAAAGGATGCCAGTGTTACCGAGTACCAGAGGCGGGTGGTTCTAAGAAAGAAACTTTTGTCATGGAATCCGCGTTCAGGTTAAGATGCAAATAGAGAGTAGGAGAAATTGTTTGCAGTGATTGTAACCAGACGAGTGCTTTTGTTAAGGTTAAGGTTAAGGGAGACCCATAGCTTTAAACCAAATTAAATAGTTTGGAGCCCAGGCAAACACTTGTCATGAAAATAACGATAGATATGAGACAGGCTCGCAACGTCTTTTCTGTAGAAAAGAGGGAGTAAGGAGGATAAAAAGGGGTCACCCACTAGGATTAAAAGATGGGACTGAATTCCGTCTACTCTGAACAGCTTCTGCTCAGATGTGACAACAGTACTCTATTATAGAGCGTATTTAGATCTTCTGCAGTTAAGGGATTGCGTCGGGATTTCAATAAATTCCGGAGTGGTAGAATGATGCAACGATTTTTTCTAGCGACAACATCAAATATGTTTGATGTAAATCTTCCAGTTCAGGCCAGGGTTAAAAGTGAGTCAGAGAAGCTTGCACAGCAGGGTGCTTCTTTGAAACGGGATCCATTCATATTAATTAGGGCCAAGTAGAGGATCAAAGCGTTGGTTGTGAAAAGAACGTGCGTAATTCTCACACGATTAGAGAATAAGCAGAGGTCATTGGTCGTGACTGATACAATCGTACATAAATAACATAAACCTTGGTTTGATTATTTTTATTCCAAAATTAAGTCAAGCTGTAATAAGCCCTACAGCATATATAATTAAGCTCTATTTAATTTATCTGGGATATTGAGCTTCTAAACAGTAATTTGGACTTGATTTCCATAGTTTGACCCTAATGATTTTTCTTATGTGAATTTATATTTACATGCATTACCTATATGCAATCCTTATCAACGTAGTAATATTTATTATAACTATATTGTTTTCCTTGTATGTAGTTCACTGTACTTACCTGTATTCGGCGTTTACTTCTTTAAAAGTTCTTACGGGTAAAATGAACCGAATATAAATTTTAAATGCAACACGTTACATATGCAGTTAATCATTTGAAACATTTTTGTAGTTGTTTTAAAATACTCTCTGACGTGTTAGAAATGTATAGAATAGTACTCAACATTCAATGGCTGATCCGTGTATTTCTTGGTGATTTTATTTGTTTCTTGAAGTGAAAAGAATCCAAATTTTGTGGATCTGAAAGAAGCTTAGAATTAAAACACAAGATATTGTTTGTATGTGTGAGTTTTTTTTTACAAATGTTACAACACGAAAATACTTGTGATTAATTTGAGTTAAATGGCAAGCAGGAAAAGAAATAAACTACCTGCAAATAAGTAAAGTCTAAATTATAAGGGTATAAGGCGTGAAGCATCTTAAAAACCCATGAGGAATGATAATTATCGCAAAAAACAGGACAGTCCAATTGTCCTAACTCTTTAAAAATAAACGCTATATAATCAAATAATATATATAATATATATAATTAATATATATAATATATATAATATATATAATTAATATAATATATAAATAATTAATATGATATGATTAATATAATAATTATAATAATATATATGTAATATATATAATTAATATAATTATAAATAATATATGTAATTAATATAATTAAATAAACTACCTGCAAATAAGAGAAATCTAAATTATAAGGGTATAAGGCGTGAAGCATCTTAACAACCCATGAGGAATGATAATTATCGCAAAAAACAGGACAGTCCAATTGTCCTAACTCTTTAAAACTAAATGCTATATAACCTTAAAATTAAAACTAGGAGAAATAAGAACTACCAGCAACAGAGTTTCACATACTTGTAGTTCTTGCAAATAAGCTACTTGAATAGGAAGCTGTATAAGAATAATGTACCAAAGCAGCGGATTGATGGAAACCAATACACCGACGTGACGGACAAGTCGAAACAAAAGAAGCAGGAAATAAATACGGCAATTCTGAAAAAAATATGTGGCATAATAGTATTTATAGAGGGTTGAGATAAGCTACGTTACGTCTGAAATAGAAAAGAATCGAAAATTCGTCCACACAGCGTGGAGTATTCAAAGAAATCTTCCATTAGTTTAAGGTTGAAGAAGAAAAACAGTAATATAAACATGTATTGATATAAAAGCAAGACACAATTAGAATAAAAATACTGACGGGAAAATAAAGCAATACGGGAAGATTTTTTTTTCAGTTGTGTTTAATCAGACAGTCATCAACATAGAGTCATAAACCGAATGACATCAAGAATAAACAAAATATAAAATTTTAAAAAAACACTGAAATTACAACGCCGTAAAAAAAATGATTCAAAATTTTATTCATGTAAAGAAGGATGCTAAATGCATGTGTGTATATATACATACATATATATATACATGCACATAGATATAAATATATATATACATATATATACATGCACATATATATACATGCATATATATATATTGTACATATATGTGTGTGTTAAGTCATAAACAATATATAAGAACATTATTTTAGCTAAATATATCATATTTGGCTTCAAATCGTTCATTTAGGAAGATACAAATAGATCCTAAAAATCTGGTCCATTACAAACATATAAATATATATATAAATATATATATATATATATATATATGAGTGTGTGATGTGCGTGTGTGTGTGTGTGTCTGCGTATGTGTGTATAAATATATCTATATATCTATATATACATGCATATAAATATATATATGTACATATATGAAGAGTCCGAATGCAAAAACGCGATACATTATTTTTTTTTTATTAATTCAAACTATGAAATAGAACTATACTAATACGACTATTTCAAATGTAAAATTCGATCTCACAAGCCTTTTGAATTTAAAAGAAAGAACAATACCTAAATATATCTTGTTACTTTAACAAAATGAGTTGTATTGCGTTAAAATAGTGAGAGGCAACATTTGACGTAGTGACAATCTGAAAACTTTATAAAATTGTTAAAATAAGCGTCTGGCATCCGGACTATTTATATATATATATATATATATATATATGTATATATATGCATATATGCTTATCACACACACACACACACACATACACACACACACACACATACACACACATATATATATATATATATATATATATATATATATATTTCGGTTGAAAAGTTAAGGAAATACCTGTGAATATTTCACTGCTTGAAAACGTAACATATTTTATTGGTGTAATGCACGAGGAAAAATATGGTAATTAAAAGATTGCCTCTGAAAATCTGATACAATTTATGGGGTTTTGTAGGGGCATCAATCCTTTAAAATCAATACGTACAAAAAAACGCAGACACATACACACACACACACATATATTTTATATCAATTTTACAATCATTTTTTGTACTTGTTGTTATGACGTGTTAGAAACGCATAGAATAGTGCTCAACATTCAATGGTTGATTCGTTTATTTTTTGATGATTTTTTTTATTTTCTGAATCGAAATATTCACCAAAAGTGAAAAGAATCCAGACGTTGTAGATCTGACTGAGGCTTAGATTTAAAACACAATATTTTAGGGGTCTTTTTTACAAATGTTATAACACGAAAATATTAATGATAAACCTGAGAATTATTTGAATTAATTTGCAAGTAACAAAAAAATAAAACTTACTGCAAATGAGACCATGTCTTAGTAAAATACTCTCGGTCATCCCAAAAAAAATGACGATACTTTCACGGTATATATATATATAATGGTTGTAGTTTTGTTTCCTTGATGTCGATTCACTGAAACCCGAGTTAAGTAAAGATTGCTCATTAGAAAACACAGCAGGTGTATATATAAATATGCATGCATATATATATATATGTATGTATGTATATATGTATATATATATATACGTATTATAATAAATTTAATCGGTACATATTTATCTATGTATCTATAAAAGTGAGAATGTGTATGAAACATTCTCAACCTATATACTCAACGATTTTTTCATCTACAGACTTCACCTTTGGTATATAGGTCATAAAAAACATTTGGAAAACACTTTAATCCCGTTTCATCCAAATAAAAAAAAGGCTGCAAAAAGGGTCACATTATGTTAATAATACGTAGGTTTGAAAACACTTGTTAAAAATCAAGTTGACATAATGATTATCGTGCTTGATTCACTCCCTTAAGGTTTTGGTTTCGATCTCAGATCGAGTATTTGTTTTTTAATTACAGGCAATATACTGTTTAAAAACAAAACATAATGCTCGCATGCACATGTCTCTGCTTCCTTCCCTCCTTTTTGTTTTTACATATATTGTATTAAGGAAATTTTATGCTTAATACTTGGCAACCGACATTTTCTATTGCTATTCTACTTATTTAAATTTATCATCAAATTTATCATCAAATTTTCCGTGTTGTATGAAGTATATTATGATTTCTACTATCTCAGTAGCTACTATTAAAATAATATTTTTCTTTCTCTTATTACACTTTATTTATATATACGTATATATATATATATATATATATATATATATATATATATATATATATATATAAATGCGAGCATGAAAAGTAATAAGTTTAAGCTTTAACATGGAAAAGAAAAGGACAAGGTATTCTAGTAAAAAATATAAAAAATGTATAACTTAAAATATTGGAGCCTTAAGAATTGAGTATATGATGTTACAAATAAAATTTTTAAAAATTTCATGCTGCAATATTTTAAGTCATAAATTTATATTTTTTACTATAATATCTTGTCCTTTTCTTTTCCAGTTTTTAAAACTAGCCCTTTACTTTTCCATGCTTAAGCTGCTTAAGCTGCTTAACCGTATTACTTTTCATTCTCGCATTTTTCCATTGTAATTCATGATTTTCTAGGCTTCCAATAAATTCACGTGTTCTTTGTTTAATTTCAGCCTTTTCCCCCTCTCATAAACATATATGTAATAACAATGTACGTCACTCGTCGGCTTTCAATAAAATCCTTCCAGTTATCTCGCTTTCATGTTTTCATTCTCTCTGTGTTACTTCTATTTTCGCGACAGAAATTAATTAGTAGCAAACGTAGTGTGGTTGTTATGGAAACCAGTCATCAAAGACGGCAGTCACCTCGGTAAATATTCTTACAATTTTGAAAACCAGAAAATTTATCATAACTTTTTTATTTACTGAACGAAAATAGAAATTTCTTTTCACAATAGAGCTGAGAAGGTTATCTATATACTGTATAGAATTGTTTTAAATTTGGCCGAAAAATGAGTGAGCGGTGAAGCTTTAAAGCAGTTCTAAATGACTAAAACTGCCATTTAACCATATATTCAAACACTACCATGTTTGATTATATATATATGTATATATATATATATATATATATATATATATATATATATATATACATGGATTTTTTTAAAATAAAAGTCTGGCTTTAGTTTTTTTTTTTTAACTTATATTCTGAATTTGCACTTAAATAACGCTTTTATCACAGAGAAGACATATGCATATAACTATCCACGCGCGACTTATATGCGTACTTTTATATATAAATATATATATATGTGTGTGTGTATATATGTGTATATATTTATGTAGATGCGAGTTTGCATGTGTTTGTGTATAGATGTAAATATTGTGTGGATATGTTATATATGTATGGGTATGTACGCCTATACAAAGTATAGTTATATATGTATATGTGTGCAGACGTATGTTTTGTGCAAATATATAAACGTGAATATATAGACTTGTATGTATGTGTGTATATTGGTGTGTAATTGTACGCAGATGTATGCGTGTGTATATATTTGTGTTTATATGTGCGCAGATGTATCCATGTGTATATGTGTATGCATGTATAAGCTGTATTGTTGTATTTTATATTTTTGTATTTTTTTTTAAATATATATGTGCATGTATGTAGAAATACATTAGGTTTGTACATCCGCGCCTGTGTATTTTCGTATGTGTATGCTTCCGAAATATGCGAGTGTAAAAGTCGGAAATACCGTTTTATTTCTACTGGGTGTCCGTTTAGGATTATTGACCCCCTTAAAAGGTGGACCGTGGTTACTGACGCCAAATTGGCAAACTTCTTAAGTACTCTCTAATAGCGTACTAGAGAATAGAAACTTTATTTAAAGGTTATAAAAAGAATGAAAATAAAGATTGCCCCGATAAAAGTTAAGGTGAGATTAAATAAAAGTATGGGATAAATAGGTACGTCAGCGACA
Source organism: Euprymna scolopes (assembly GCF_053919585.1). Classification (NCBI taxonomy): domain Eukaryota; kingdom Metazoa; phylum Mollusca; class Cephalopoda; order Sepiida; family Sepiolidae; genus Euprymna; species Euprymna scolopes. The sequence continues at coordinate 85,016,810 of NC_136496.1, forward strand.
TGTCCTTATTTATCCTCCCGCAGATGATCCCCTTCTAACACCTATTCCAAATAGCGTCCTCTCTGTATCCTCCTCCATAATCTGAGAAAAGAGTTTATTCTTGTAAGAGAATGGTTTTGTATCTTGAGTAAAACTTCGAGGGAAAATCTTGGCCTGATGGTGTAGTCTCCCTTAAACGGATGATTACAGGAATATGTATGCATATATGTAGCCATTAAGTTATGTATAAACAAATTTAATATATTTCGCTATGTTGACTCATTGAGCACTTTCTGGTAGACACATGCTGTTTCAGTGGATGCACTTCTAGGAAATTAAACTACACTGCCATAATATGTATATATATATATATATATATATATATATATAAATATATATATAAATATATATATATATAAATATATATATAAATATATATATAAATAAATAATATATATATAAATAAATAAATATATATATAAATAGATAAATAAATATATATATATAAATAGATAAATAAATATATATATATAAATAGATAAATTAATAAATATATATATATATATATATATATATATATATATATAATGGAGATTTTTGCTTCATTATATTAACGCAGATTACACGGAAACGGCTAATTAAGTCAGCTTCTGGTGATAAAAATGTATGTCACAAAGAAGAAATTATAATTACATCAATAGTTTATTTTTCATTTTGCCTTATTATTCGTTTATTATCAGCCTCGAGAACTAAATATCATATTCTATTATTCACGTAACAAATAGCATCACGAAAGTAGCAGTATAATACATGATTGTCGAAAATAAGTTTCAAATGCTAAGACATAAATGCACAGCTTGTCCCTAAATGAACCATCTATTTTGCAATATGAATTGGCATAATATTACATGATTACATTTCACATAGATTATATATTTTATATATGCATGACTCGGCACCCATAAATAAACTACTGTAAATATCAGTTATCACATAACATCAATCATGTCTAATTTACGAGTTAGCTTATTATCTCCCCTTGATAGCATACCAGCTGCAAATCGACGAATGAAATTTCAATGAGATTCTGGCTATGTCAGAAATTACTAAATATGCGCGCTATTATTTGGCTTACACAATTAAAGAGAAATGAATTGTTCGTCTAATATTTTTGTAATTTTTTTCTTACCTGGACATGTTAGAGTAGTTGTTTATGCTAACAAAAAAAAATTGAAAAACCTTATAAAATGCATTACTGGAAAAACATAATAACTCAACAATTATCAAGAACAACTTTGGACAAAATATGTCGAAAAGTAGAATTAAAATTCGAAAATTTATTGCAACTTGTATAGTTTTAAAGATCAAATGCGTTATGGGTGCCGATTTATTCACTAATTAGTAAGTGTATCGGAATAGGCAGAAATTTCGAAATCCTTCTCTCAATAAAAAATAACCATATATATATATATATATATATATATATATATATATATATATATAGCTATATATATACATATATATATATAACACAACGTGACTATCTTGTAAATTGTATATGTGTATATATATATATAACACAACGTGACTGTCTTGTAAATTGTATATGTGTGTATATATATATATACATATATATGTATACATATGCATATATATATATGTGCATAAACCAGAACATAATATATACATATATATATAATATATATATATAATACCTATATATGTACATATATATTACATAACTATATATATGTATATATATAGAACATAACAATATATATGTACATATATATGTATATATATAATAAACTACGCAGATATATATATATATATATATATATATATATATATATATATATATATTTCAATTAAATATATGTCTCATAAGACTGTAGTTATAGCTGGGTATCTGCTAATAATACTTTAATTGCACACACAAATATATATTTCCGTGAAGATAAATTTCAAAAGGCTGCGCCGAATTTAAGTTTTTTTTTGTTTTTTATGAAAAGGACGCTAAATAATTTTTCTTTCAAAGGTTTCAAATACTGGCATCAAATATAGGTCGGAAACTATTCTATATCAGATATATTTTTTAGCTTTTAAAATAAAAAAAACAAACAACTACATTTTATAATCATTTTTTTTCAATCATTTTTTTTTCTTTTTTGTAATATTAAACATGTATGAATATAATTAAACGTATACATTTGAATCCACTTAATAGTTTCTTTAACCAAACACAATACTGTACGACATATCGATTAGTGTATAAAAAGCTGTCTGATTTCAAATTGAATTTGATATGTAAATAAAATACTACTTTCATATATATATATATATTTATTTATTTGATTTGATTATTGGTATATAATTTTTCTTTCTTTTAATAGTGAGGCCTGGGAAGACATATAAATTTTGTGCATGGCAGATTAAAAGTGGGAGAAATCGCATATCAGATAGAGAATTAAAAAAAGGTTTGTTTATTCAATTTTTATTCAGTTTCTGTAATTTGATTTTTATTACATGTAAAAAAATCTAACTACAAATCAAAAAGAAATCACATATTTTTTTTTGACAAATAATTTTTTTTTATAAAAGCCATTAAAAAACTCAATTTTAATTCAGTGGAAAATTAAATATACACATTTCATTTTTTAAAAAATATAACTCAAATATTTTTTTGTAATCATCTATTTGTAATTGTAACAAAATTAATTCTTTCCATATTGAATTATATTTAAAATCTTTAAAAATCAGTGTTCAATTTGTATTTAATTTGATTGAACTTTTAAAAAAACTCAATTTCACTTTCAGAGCAAATAAATCAAATTTATTTTTATAATTAAAATTTTAAATCAGTGGAAATTAAATATTGACATTGGTTGTTTAATGCGTGTTAGCAGAATGACATTGTTTCTTTAATTAAATATATTTTACGTCGTAAATATTTTCAATATTAAAATTATTTTTTACGTTCATTGATGGTTAAAATTAAAACGATGTTCTAAATTATCAAATTCACATTTTTTGGGGTATTTTTTTTAAATCCAGATTCACAAAAAAGCGAAATTCGCATGGGTGGAAAATAGTCATTATAAATCTTTAAATATCAAAACTCAACATAATTTAATTATCTGAAATGTTTAAAAAATGAAATTATTTTTCTCGTAATATTTTTTCTCTTTGTTTTTTTTTTAATTTAATTTTTTTAATTACAATTTAACTACAAAAAAGCCGTTTGTCAATTTCATATTTTAATCAATTTCGTTCGCTACTACAAAATATTGTCTTTTTTTAACATCCAACTTTAAATTGTAAATTTTTATAAAATTTTGTTCTCAATTAATTTTTTTCATGTTCATTTTTACAAATATTAAAAAACAAGAACAAAACAATTTTAATCATGATATAATTCTTGTAGTGACCTGTAATCACATTTTATGTGTAAAATGTATATAAAATTGTAATAAATAAATATTTGTCTGTATTATATTGCCAATTTTTAGAAAGATTTTTTTTTCATGTTGGAGGGAAATGAATAAATGTTGCTTTCGTAAATATTTCTTGCTTTTTTTATTTCTGATTACATATTTGCAAAGGATTTGCATGCATGAATTAGTTTATTTTCACTTTGTAAAAATGTAACATATATGTACATATATTGTACATAGGTATTAGAAATTTAATTTCTTACTTTTCAAAAGTCCCCTTGTAATGCACATTTGTTGGCATTGTATATATTTATATATAAAATACACTCCCGCCTCCCCCATATATATATATATATATATATATATGGAATATGAAAAAATAAAAACCTATGAAAACTCATTTATACGTCTATTTCGTAATAATTATTTAAGGAAAACCCATAGCATGGGTGCCCGGCGTTGCCCGAGTGTTTGGAGGTGTATGCTGAGCAAAAAAAAAAAAAAAAAAAAAGGTCAATTTTTTTTTAAATTTGACCCCTATTATGACCCCTTAAAATTTATTGTTTGGGGCTCAAATCAAGTTATTAAGTTTAAAATTTCAAGTGTTTAGACTCAAAATTGTCGGAGGATCTTGCTAGAGTTCCCAAAGGTCAAATCGTTGAACTTTGACCCCTTCTCAGCCAAATTTCTAGCTGTAAACCGATCATACAGATTTTCCCAAATCCCAGTACCCTGTATATCAAATTTCGAGTCTGTAGACTTAAAATTGACAGATTTATTGCGTAGGGAAATGTATACAGACACACACACACACACAAGTTTACATATATATATACAAGTTTATATATATATGTGTGTGTATATATATATATATATATATATATATACATATATATTATCGATATTTCAGTTTTCTTCGCAGTTTTGTTGTACCGCTATATTCATGTATAAGAGAAACATATGGGTGTGTATTTGTGTGTATAAATGTGTATTTCGAAATGATGTATTAAGCTAACAATTTAAAATAAGTATTTGTATTTTCAGTATTTTGCTGAATCTATATTTTCCTGCAGACTAAACACGCTGAATAATTACTTTTATGGCAGCTAGTGTATATATATATATATATATATATATATATATATATATATATATATATACACATATATATGCACACATATATATACATATATATACACACATATATACACACATATACATATATATATATATATATATATATATATATATATATATGATGAGAATTATGGAAATGGTATTGCGAGGAGATTAATAAATAAAAAGGACCCAACAAGTTATATGTTCATCAAAATTTCCTTTTTATTTAGGAAGTCTCCCCATAAAGATAAACGTTGATGAACACATATCTTTGTTTGTACCTGGTTTATCTCTCTCTCTCTCTTTTAATCTCTATTTATCTATCTCTTTATATATACATATATATATATATATATATATATGTATATATATATATAACTTTTTGATAGATCATTTCTATTAGATTTGGAGAATATAAGTAACAGGCACAAGCACATAGGCCTGATCAAATTATCCGTTCAATATCATTTCCTATTAGATACGATAGGTTTTCATTCAATAATAGCAAATATCTACATGACGTTTTTGAGGCTAAATAGAATTCGTGTATTGTTACTCAGTTCATATTTATAAGTCATTCTATTTCAACATGTGCTCTAAATGTACACGTTAGCGAAATTTAGAAATGTATTCGACAAGAAAGCACAATTATATTAATTTTGAATCTCAATTAAACATGCAAAATCATTTATTATCTACATTATAATCTACATGTGTGTACTACATAATCGTGTTGATCCATCGGTTCTGTTCAGATCACCGATATTAAGCAACATTGAGCCTGGCAAGTACCAGATGGGTGACCAATTATGATTAATAGGCGCTGTGTGTACGCTTCGCTTATACAAGTATTGTTTCTTTGTTTCTAGTAAGTCTTAAGCCTCTCCTTGCCACTGGACTCAAGCAGTGCCGATTCAGGAGAGGTGTGATTGAGGATTACGCATCCCTTGCCTCGCAATCTGTCGCGCAGCTACGCTAACAGGAATGGCCATTGTTTGTTGAGATTGAACGGTAACATCGAATAATTAAAACAAAGTATCTGTCATCAATTCTTTTCTCAGTCTTAGTGTGGGATAAGCTTCGAAATTAATTCATGCAAATTTATAAACTTTCCGACACAGAACTGTCTAGATTTAGTTTAATTAAGTTCCATGCAAAAAGAATGCAGGCGATTAAAAGCCATTCGAGAATAATCTTATATCTACGAGTTTCTTAAGGAATTAAAAAAAAACTTCAATCAATAATAAAAAGAACTATTATGGCAAATATACTTTTCAATTTGAATCGCATTTTTTCATAGCTATGAGATACCAAATAATCAAGATTTATTTTCTTACATCTCCTTAAGTTTAAGTTCAGAGTTTTGAAGTTGTGTAACACTGTCATCACGTTACTTAAAAGTACGTAACAATACTTATTACGATTAACCATTTATAAGCTTTTGTCGACATTTCGGCTAATAGACTAAGAGTTTTTTAATACCTGATTTATATGATATATAAAAGAAAACTGTCAAATGATTATATACACTGGAACTTCAATGACTCTACTTCTGAAAAGTGGCGTATAACTTGTAATGTTAGCCCTGAATATTGTCATAGTTAGTTATAAGTTGTCTCCCCTTGCTTCAGCTATTCACTCGCGTAATACTAGAAGTTAAAATGTGGCTTTCTCTCTCACATTTTGAAATTACCATACAATATACATGTATGTGTGAGACAATGTTACCGTTAAAGGTCATTCTTTTTTATTTTATTTAATAGAAGCAAAACAAATATGCCACCATTCATAGCAAAGATTAAACTGTAATTAAGGTTTTATTAGAGTTAAGAAAGCTTTTATAATAATTTCGCTAAGATCTGGGTAATATTCAACATTTTGTTTTGGAAAATGACCTACATTTTATATATCTCAAAATGTCGATGTTTTATGAATTTTATGTATATATACTTAATTTTGCATATAAATTTAAAATACATGCGCTTTCAGTTAACTATTATAACAAATAGTTTACGCTGTCAAACATCCCGGCCTAGCGATAACGCTTATCTCCTCATCGAGAATTAAATGTCGCATCATCACCGGCATCTTTTGTGACTGTAACCCTAACTCGATCATCTAAACTGGGGGGGGGGGTACTGAACTGTTATGAGACCCACGCTTTGTACAGCCACGGTAGGTGACCAACAACTGAAAATGTTTGCTAAAAAAAATCAAGCAACGATGAGCCTGGCCAGTATTACTTGGGTGACCATTTGCTAATGTCAGGTGTTGTACGTACCGCGCCGGGACAGAAATTTCAAGGTTAGTATCTTAGAAGCGCTTTTAATTCACGGGGACAGATGCATCCTTGGCCTTCATTAAGACATGCATCTAGGAGAAGAAAAAAACTATAATG